>NC_029790.2:100441806-100475646 GCF_000816755.2 Arachis ipaensis | reverse complement strand
AATTAGTAATAATAATAATTATTTTATTTTATTTTTTCTTTGAACAGAGAATTGTTATGTCTGATGAAGAAAAACGTTAAGAATTGATCTGTGTATTAATTTTTTTGGGACTAAAATGTGCTTTTAAAAATTTTGGGGACTGATCATGGATAATTATTCTGACGAAAAATGAATTAAAGACTAATTTGTTTGCCGGAGTAAAATCTTGGAGATATTTTTATATATTAATTTTTTTTAGAATTAAAATGTCTGCTTTTAAATTTTTGGAGACTGATTTCAGTAATTATTCTAAAAATAATTATAATAATATTGGATGAAATTACAACTTATATTCAATCTTTACAACATCAAATTAAGAAGTAATAGTCAAAATAAGGGAATAAAAAATGTTATATATAGAATTACTAACAAATATACTTACAAAAAAAATTCTTATTTGATTTTACTTGTATTTATACTTTAATAACAATACCTAGGTCTTAGTATATGATCAACTAAAATAGACGCTATAATTTTTGAAGTAGAAATTAGCAAAGGTAACCTTTGAGAGTATGCAAATAACTATTTTTCATAAAAGTTTGGTTGAAGGTTCATAGATTCACAATTTATATTTTCATGTGTACTTCCATGGTTTCAAGAAATATAGTTTTTAAGATATACTTTTTTATTCGTATGAATGCTTATTTATTTAAAATTATTTTTACCATATTTGTTAATCACTTTTATTATTTATTTGAGTTTGCAATCCTAGTTTTTTTTTTTTTTTTAAAGAAAAATAAAAACGAAATAACTCGTTTACTAGTCGAGATTTGCCTAAGAGATTGTCAATATGATTTGGAAGTGTGGGGGATGTTGGGTTTTATAGATGGTCATTTCTTGCAACAGCGGCCGTTTGAAGAATGGTTTAAGAGTGGGATTGGCAATGATAGATGTGTTTTTTTTTGTAGCATCCATTTAGAACATACTAGGAGTTGAAATTTTCTGTTTTTTGTGTCGACTTTTTCTTTTAAATTTTTAGATTGTCACTTTTTATGTTAATAAAATGTAAATAGATTTATTTACTCTATCACTACTCCAAAAACATAAGTATCCCTTCTTAATTTCTCATAGTTTGCATAAGTATCTTTACTTTTTGAAACATTTACTTTGATGAACATTTCTTAGAATTGGCTATAAAGATCCTGCCTCACAATACATTGTATATTGTGGAACTTCATATATTATGCACAACAAATACAACTTCAAAATATACACAATTCAGAAGATAAACATGAATAAAAATCATAACCAATATAATTTATGTATATAATTTTTTTTGATTTATCATGTTAAAATCATTTATATCTTGGATAAAAAATTTATTTTACAAAAATGCAAGTTGTCATTTTTCACTGCTAATAGAGATCTATCAAAAAGAGAGGGCCAAATACACAAAAAGATGAAGAACTTAAGAATTTGAAAAAAAATACTATTTTGAACTTTTATTTTGTTTAAATGCTGACTGAAGAAAAAGAAAAAGAGAAAAAGAATGAATATTTGATATCTCTCGTCAAACTTGTTATTTTTCAAGATCAAAAAAAGAAAAAAGAACAATAAATGTAAAGCTTCTTTTGCGCAACTTCAACTCGTTCCTATAAATATCTCAACCACTACTTTTTAATCAAAATCCTAACTTAGATGAGAGATAACGAACTATAGAGGACATTTTTTTGTTTATCTTTTATTTTTTCTTTTTTACTTTCTCTTTAATTCTTCATTTGGAATATGTGCAACGCACGAACGGAAAACATTTGTTGCCAAAATTTACGATGATGAGTTTCTCTTTTCTACCCAACTGTATGCTCTACTTACTCACTGTATCAAAATATACCCTTCTTTATTACAATAAATAACATTTTGCTTTAATGACTACACTCTAATATCCAACTATCAATACACATGATGATCAAGAACTAATAAATCTTTGTTATTTATTCACCGAAACAACAGTAGCTATAGGATCAAATTTTCAACAATGAGAAATTCAGAGGTAACTTAGTGGATCCACGAACATTCATGTTGGCCCAAAACAATCATTTCACCATAAACAACGAACTTAAATACTATAGAACATGTAGAATGAAAGTGAAAAAAGGAATATAAGAAACAATAATAATAGAAGAGATTCATGACATATACTTAACCCTAAGAGAGAATTACTTTGAACCTATAAATCATAGTCTTTCGAACAGTAGCTTATATCTTGCACCCTTACCAATCAACACAAATTATAGCAAATATCTAATAAATGACAAATGGAATAAAGAGAAAAATACATTTAAATGAAATAAAATTTGAGACCTCGATATAAAAAAAGTAAGGAGAAACACATCTAAATATAAAAAATAAACAGTCAAAAAGATTTAATAGATTTAGACCACTATAACTCAGATTCATCCACCAAAATTATCTCCATCAAATTTGGGAGAAGCTGACCAGTGAAAGTAGGAACAGTTCAAAGTCTAATCACCCTAACTTTGAGGTTCCATACTTCCTTCTCAGGATTAATCTTATTAACCATATCCATGGAAGTTCTCATCTTGAAATGTAATTAAAGGGATGAAAGAAAAAATAGATTTCAGTCAATTAAACAGCAACTAAGAAAAATATACAATAGCACATGAATGTAAAAAAATGTGACATGATCAATGAATTCATACTTTATTTATAAACACATATCAATTGAGTAATTTGAGTTTGAAATCCATAGAATCTTTATTTTGGGAGGGAAAAAAAAGAAGCAAGTAAGATTGAGATTTGAAAGATATTGATTGACCTTAAATATCAATCAAAAGATATTTGCGAGCCCTACTAGATAATCCTATATATAGGTCCTAAGCTAACAACAATTGATGCACAAATAAGGTATATAAATGGTAAGCTATATTAACCCTAAGTTATCCTCTATATAAATTGTAAGGTAATAGCAAGAGAGAGGATTGAATGAGAAGAGGATGAGAGAGAAGAGAAAGATAACAAAGACAACATGAGGTAACACAGAGAAAAGCGAGAACCAAAAATAAAAAGAAAATCTATGCATAGATTCAGGATTGGTAGACTTAGATGAGGACATCTTTTAGTATAGACATTATTATTTTATTAGGCTTCCTATATTATTAGATTTCCAATAAAAAATATATCATATTTCCAATAAAGATACACACAAGCTAATTATCTATGTAGTTAAATACCAAAAACTAAAATGCCCATCAATCAAGTTCAAAAAGTGTGCTCAAAAGAAAAAAAGAAATACAATCAAGGAATGAAGATATAAACAAAAGAGAGTAACAAATAGTAATAAATTTCTTACTAATTTTATTTAAAAAAATAGGACAACAGAATCAAAAACTCAAATTTTTCAGAAAAAGAATCGACATAAGCTTGATAGCTAAATAGAGCAACTGCTCAAGCCACTCTCCAGGCAGCTCCAAGATTACGAATCTTATTAGCTCCATTGATTCATAAGCTTAAATGTGCTTGAAGAGTGGTCTGACCAACCCAACAAACTGATTAATCCCATAATTCGAAACTCGAAAACTTCAAAGAAATCATCCAACTAATCTGAGAAGTTGTAGTATTTGATTCTCACAACACAATGTTCATTACTCAACAAACAAAGACAACAAAAAAAAATGAAAAAAAGGTTTGAATTAATCTTCTCACAACCATAATAAAATTTTCAGTCAAAAGTATTTATGGCTAAAAAATTAAATAAAAGGAGTATTTCTAAAACTAAAAATCAAGCAAATAAAAACTTAAAAATGAGCGGAACAAACAAAGAACAAAACGCAAAATAGTAACAAAATACATAACGATTTTTCATAAAACAACTTAAGAAAGCTAGCATCTGAAATTGGACCACAAAAAAAATGTATCACTAATCAACATTTTTCAAAATTTTCCAACAGCCCTCTATAGAACATTACTCTAATTATTTTTCACAATCTAATTATTATACAAACGAAATCTAGTTACCAAAAACACACAAGAAAAAACTAAAAACAAAAAAGGTACAAAGATAAATTTGACTCTCAATTTCTTTGTGTGGGAGAATTAAAAAAATAGATATGTGAACAACTCAAATACAATTCAAGCACTGTAGGATAATAAAAAAAAGATAAACACTTACTCATCTTATTTCAAAAGAATAGCGAACAAAACCGAGAAATAAAATTAGCAAGTGTTTATTTTTTTTGTTATAAATCACAACTTTGTAAGAAATACATAATAAGAAAAAAAATAAAAAATAAAAAAGGTAGATAGTTAAATTTGACTTCAATTTTATTGTGTGGAATAATTCAAAAAAATAGACATGTGAAAAATTGAACTACAATTCAAGCTCCGTAGGATAATTAAAAAAAAAGATAAATACTTACTTATCTTATTTTAAAAGAATGTCAAACAAAATCAAGAAATAAAATTAGCAAGTGCTTATCTTTTCTTCATATAAAAAAGAAATTGCAATGTATAAAATTTCATAGATTTTCATAGGTTTACCAACTTTTTTCACCAAAATTTTTTTATTATTTAATTGCATAAAATTATATCATTTAAGATTGAGAAAAATAAGTTTTAAAATTATGAAATATGTCATTTGTAATAAAAATATTAAAAACTGATTTAGTATCAACAGTGAAAATAAAATAAATATCTAGAAAAGATAAAAACTTAAAAAATAGGAGTCTTTCTAAAATAAATAACCAAGCAGATAAGATCTTTAACATGAGACGAACAAAAAAAAACAAAATAAATAATATAACAAAATACAACTTAACGAATGAAACAACTGAAATTGAACCCTATAATTTGGGAGAAAATATTTCTTCCCGAAATGAGAGAAGCATAAAAAGAAAACCTGCACCAAATCGATTTATATAGAATTTTTCACTATTTAAAACTATGCTTTTTGAAAAAGACATGCATAAAAATGTATCACACATCAAAATTTTTCAAAATTTTTCGACAGCTTTTTTCAAAACAATATTCTAATTATTTTTAATACACTTATAAACTCTCACGTATCAGAAAAAAAATTATATAACCACATAAGAGAAAACAAAAACATAATTTATGTAAAATTAAGCAAGGAGAATTATTAGTTAGCTTCATCAAGCAGCTTCATTTTCAAAATCAACAGCTCCTCGACAATTGAAGAAGACATGAGCAAAAAATAATAAAGTATTCTAAATAGCATCCAAATAAAACTCAAGTTGTGTAAATTGTATATAAATAAAGGACAAAGATAAATTTGACTGTCAAGAGAAAGGAAAAAAAAAGGGTACAAAGCAAAATTTGACTCTCAATTCTTTCATGTGCAAGAACTCAAAAGGATGAATATGTGAACAACTCAAGTTCAATTCAAGTACTGTAGAGTAAGAAAAAAAGGGATAAGTATTGTTTTGGTCCCTCACGTTGAGGGTCAGAATCGAAATCGTCCCTTGTGTATATTTTGATTTAAAATCATCTTTAAAGTCATATTTAAATTTAAAATCGTCCTTTATAATATTTTTGGACGTAAATGCCCTTGCGTCATTATCAGGCAGTTATGACCACCGAAAACAATTATAAATATATATATGTATAGAAAATTAAAATGAATGGAAAAGTTTAATAAGTATACATTGAATTGAAAGGAAGAAAGGGTAAAGCATCGTGGAAGCCACTGTTGCAGAGCAGAGTTCACCGTGGAGGACCTGCTGGAGGGAGAACGCCATGGCTGCACAAAGCTCAACCTCGTCTCGTAGCAGGGCTTTGTCACATGGTAGGCTGTTACTTTGTTCCCATGGTGAGAAGCCAGTGTTGTAAATCTCAGGGACCAAGGAGAACCCAGGTCGCAGATTTTGGGGTTGTGTCTACTTCGAGGTTTGTTTTTTTACTTTTCCTCTAATTTGGGTCTTTTGGGTGATGGAATGGTGGATGATCTTGGTGGGTATGTGCAGGTGCAACAAGGCTGCAATTTCTTTCGCTGGGCAAATCCAGAGATAGAGGTGGAACATTCAGAAGTTGCTAGAATAAGGAAGAAGCTTTCGATGATGAAATCAAGAACTAAAGCGGCAGAGTGGAAGCTGAAGGTCGTTGTAGTGTTAGGGTTTTTTGGGTGGGTTGGGTTTGTTTGTTTGCTGTTGCAGAGTTGGTCTAAAGTAACGCAACAGTGTGTAATTCCATTGAAACAGTTGCTTACTTTCTGCTGGTCAGACATGAAAGTAGTTCTTCCCATTTTCTCAATACCAATGTTAGATGCAAGATGATGTAGGAACCAAGTCCATGAGTCCTTCGTCTCGGCTTCTACAACCGTATATGCAACGGGCAACATTTGGTCGTTTGGATCCCAACCAATGGCAGTGAGCAATTGTCCCCCTGGGGTGTCTTCTAAAAATAGCCGTCCAAACCAATGAAGCTCCTACAATGGCTGAAGCTCTGCTTGCATGCTTCCAAGCAGATATAGATTATCTGAAAGATATAGTAGCTGGTCATGGATGAGGATTCTGCTACATTATCTTGGTCAGGGAACCTCTGCACTTGTATGCGAACGGAGGACCCTGGATTCGTCCGCATCAGCTCATGTGCATAATCATATATCCTCTTATACTGCTCTCGAAAGGTTCCCTGGATTTCATCTAGTGCAATCTGCTTGGTCTTCATTGCCATTGACTTGGTGACAGTCAAGTTCCACTTCTTTTGAGCCTTCGACACTAACTCCCTAATTTTCACCTTCGGATTTGATTTGACCTTCTTCTTGAATGCCTTGCCAAGCCATCTCGAGTGAAAAATCCCCACCCTGTGTGCTTATGTACAAGTGTGACTCAAATTCATGCTGCGAAGCTGCCAAGTATCCTCTTCTTTCATTTTCGCAGCATATACCCAAAACGGACAATTGCCAGTACAAACTGCCCTAACCCTCTGCAGATCACATTTTCTAAATGTGATCGCCCTAGCTGTCTGCACGGCATATGCAGTTACAGTGTCCTTGAACTCTTCTCTGGATGCATACACTGTGCCCACTTCCCACTTGTATTGGCTCATGTCTTTTGATGCTTGTGAACAGGATAACTCTGTCCCTGGTGGTCTGAATCTGAGACATCACCTCCAACCTCGTGGTCATTCTCTAATTCATCACTCCTTGTTACATCCTCCTCTCCAAAGTTATCAGTCGCGACACCCTTCTTTTTCACTGCCCTACTTTTTTCATTCACCACATTAACATCTTGAAATCCACTAACATCAGGATCAAGCTCATCTTCACTGTTGGTAAAGTTCAAATCATCTTCAGTCTCCTCCTCTTCCTCAGATGGTTTATACTCTGAATCAACACTGTCACTATCACTATAGTTACCCATATCAGCTTCTAGATTAACATCATCACCACTCTTAGTATTCTCTGCCCCAGAGATATCAGCAACTCGTTCAGCATGTTTTAAACCAGCATGTTCTCCTCCATACACAACCAGCTGTTGTCCCTCATCATCCATCCTATGATCTCCCCAACATCAATGTAGCCAGAAGCAGGAAACACGTCTTCCTCCTCAACCTTGTGCACTACATACAACTCAACATAATCTCTTAACTCAGCTATTTTGCACATAGCAATGAAATCTGCATCAAATTTAAACAACTTCAAATTTTCCTCTAAGTCTTCATGTATAGGATCCTTGAACCACAACGAAGGGATATTCTCCTGCACATAACCAAACTGCCTTAACTCTGCATAGGCTTCAAATATAGACCACCGATCACCATCAATCTCTTCTATCACTGTTGTTTCTCCCCACACATACTGTAGCGGCCCATTCCGATAGGTAAACAACCCCCCATGGTAGACTTTCAGTTTAAAGTACACAATTGTCTTCTCCAACAACCTATAGTACCATATCACCGAAATAGAAGAAAAATTAAAAAAAAAATGCATAGTGATGTTTATCCCTAATCTCAGTAAACAGCGAAACATACCTGAATGACTGTGCACGACCCTGCCTTCCACTAAACCAGACTCGGCTTCGATCTTCAGTCCAAGAACACCTTCTGTCGTTTCAGATTCTTACTTAGGGCACGGTGCAACTACATTGGTGAAGTAAAACGTTCTGATTAGTTTTGGTGTTTATGTTGAGGGTTTGGAAGCATATGAAGGGGTGAAATATTTCGCGTGAAACACTTCAAGGTCAGAAAGGGTACTGTCGTCATTTAGAAAAAGTTTACACTGTAAGGGACGATTTTAAATTTAAATACGACTATAAGAATGATTTTAAATCAAAATATACACGAGGGACGATTTCGATTCTGACGCTCAACGTGAAGGACCAAAACAATACTTATCCCAGAAAAAAAAGAGAAGCACTTACTAATCTTAGTTCAGAAAATAGGCAAACAAACATGCATTCATAAAATAAATGCTCGATAAACGATTACAACTCAACTAACACTAAATTCGTATGCATTTTGAAGAAAATAAGAAGGCACCTAATTAATTAATTAGTTCAATACCCAAGAAGAAATAAGGCTGAAATAATTATAGCATGAAAATCCGATGATAAGTGGTGTACAGTTATATATAAAGAAGGCACAAAGAAAAATTTGACTCTCAAGAGAACACCATAAAAAAGGCACAAAGGTGAATTTGAAACTCAATTTGGTTGTGACAAAAAAAAAAAACAAATAGAAATAACGAAAATAAAAAGTAGTAAAAAAACGGGTAACGACTTCTCAAGATACAAAATGAGGATGGCAGCCGTTGGAATTGAACCATATCAAATTTTATAGGTTTTCTCACTTTTACATTCTTCACTGTTGACCACATATTATTTCTGGAATTTAGTGAATAAAAATGTGTCACTCATCAAAATTCTTAAAAATTGTCCAAAAGCTTTGCGTAAAACAATATTCTAAGTGTTTTTAATACACCTATGAACCTTCCCATATCTGAAAAAAAAATATTGTAAAACAACACAACACAAAATAAAAATGTAAAAATATGTAAAGAGAAATATCACTTAACTTCATCAATTAGCTCCTTTTTCCAAGCCAACAGCTCCTTGACAATCAAAGAAGAGAGGATAAAAAATAAAAAAAAAAAGTATTTTAAATAGCTTCAAAATAACACTCGATTGGTGTACACCTATGTATAAATAAGGCACAAAGATAATTTTGACTCTCGAGAAAAAAAAAGCACAAAAGTAAATTTGACACTCAATTTGGTGGTGAAAAAAATGACAAATAGAAAAGAAGAAAATAAACAGTAGTAAAAAAATAGGTAACAACTTCTCAACATAACAAAATGAGGAAGGTAGCAATTGAAATTGAATGGTATCAACTTTTATAGGTTTTTTGTGCATAAGATTATATTTTTTAAAGATCGAGAAATATAAGACTCAAAATTAAGAAATATGGCATCAGTAATTCAAAGATTAAAAAGTGATTTAATATCACAAGTGAAACTAAAATAAAATTTGATGAGTATCTTTAAAATAAAAGCCCAAGCAGATAAAAACATAAAAATGAGAGGAACAGACAGAGAATAAAACAAAGAATAGTAACAAAACTTTTTAACATACAACTCAACAAAGTTAGCCGATGAAATTGGTCCCTATAAATTGGGATAAAATATTTTTCACAGAAATTAGAGAAATTACATTGGATAACGTGCACCGGTTCGATTTACATAGCATTTTCAATTGTTGACCACATTTGCTTTCTGAAAATAAGTGAATAAAAATGTATCAATCGTAAAAAATATAACAAAATATACCAATTAAGAAAAATATTGTAATTATTTTTTAGCATACCAAAAAAAATATAAATAAGCAAGGAGAAGTATCACCTAACTTATGAAGCAACTTCATTTTGCAAGCCAAGAAAATAAAGACCAAAAGATTAAAGAAACAACAAAGAATAAACACACTTTTTTACCACAATAATTTATTAAAATTGAATGCATAAAAAAGTATTATTCAACAGTTAGAAATATAAGAGATAAATAGCTCCAATCTGAAGCAAATGAGAAAGCCAACAACTGAAATTGACCCATATTGAATTTTATAGGTTTTTTCACTTTTTACAATAAAAGTACTTTATCATTCAAGTGCATAAAATTATATCTTTTAATATTGAGAAATATAACAGTCAAAATTAAGGAATATGGGATTAGTAATCCAAAGATTAAAAAATAATTTATTATCTTCAGTGAGACTAAATTAAATATCTCGTTTTCTATTAAAGTTAAAAACTTCATTTGTGAGATACCAGCTTAAAAATACACGTTTCACAGGTTAAAAATAAAAAATAAGGAAGGCAGCAATTGTAATTGAACAGTATCAACTTTTATAGGTATTTTCACTTTTTACAACAAAAGGATTTTGTTATTCAAATGCATAAAATCATATCTTTTAAAAATCGAAAAATGTAAGACTTAAAATTAAGAAATATGGCATCGGTAATCCAAAGATTAAAAAGTGATTTAATATCACAAGTGAAACTAAAATAAATATCTGATTTTCTATTAAAGTTAAAAAATTTAATATTTGAAATATAATAATATTTTTAAACAAAAAATAAACACTTCCTAACCAATATTAGAAAAAGAAGAAAAAAACTTCAATAAATTATGACTATCTCTAAAGTACAAAATCAAGTAGATAAAAATATAAAAATGAGAGGAACAGACAGAGAACAAAACAAAACAAAATAAAAGTAAGCAAGGTGAAGTATCACTTAACTTCATGAAGCAGCTTCATTTTGCAAGCCAAAAGGTCATCGACAACTGAAGAAGGGGTGAACACAAATTAAAAAAGTATTTTAAATAGCTTCCGAATAAAAATCAAGTGGCGTACACTTATATATAAATAATAAGGCACAAAGGTGAAAAATAAAATGAAAAATAACAAAAAACACAGTAACATGAATAAAGAGTCATAACCAGCAGTGCTACCGCCGCCGCCACCGCCACTGCAAATAGCAGAATGGACCAACAAAAATAAATCGTCATCCATCATGCCTATCACTCTTAACTTGTAAGAAAAAAGAGAAAATAAATAACACAATCATGAGAAAAATGAATCCAAGCAATTTTCCCTTGATTTTCTTTATCAAATAACACAATTTCACATTCGATTTAATATTTTTACCACTAAATGATTTCAACTTTTATGTTCGTAGAAAATTTAAGGGAATCCATATTAAACCTATAATCTTGAGGTATATTTTCGATGAACAAAAATAATATTCTATATTATTCTATTTGTAATTTATATGTAATTGTGATATGAATTTTACATTAATTGTTAAAGGGGTACTCTATATTGTTAAAGTTGTACTCTATGTTATTCTATTTACAATTTGTATATAATTGTGATCTAAATTTTACATTAATTATTAAAGAGGTACTCTATATTGTTAAGGCTCCATATACAAATAAATCACAATATACCACAGTTTATACACAAATATATTAGAAGAAAAATTATTTTAATTAATTTTTCTGAAAATTTTTTGACCTAATTTTTGTCTACAGTAGGATTGTGCTGCAAATTCAGATCCGAAACCAACAACAACCTTAATTGAACTCTTATACATCTACACCTACCAACACAAGACAGCATAAAAAATAGTGAATTAAAATTCAAATGTACACAACTATTTTTGGTACATAGCATAACTCTAAAGGAAAAAATTTGCCTCCTTCATAATATAAACATAATAATTTTTTCAATGCATAAAATTACCAAAAATGTCAATTTTGAAATACAAATATCTCACTTTTCAAAAATTTTATGTATCAACATACAATCCCAAACCCATCCTAAAGATCCTACGACATCACTGCACTTGCTGAAAGCACAAATATTTCTTTCTTCTTCGTGTACTTTCCAAATCAGACAAGTCATTTAATAAATTTGAAATAAAGGTAACAAATACAACATTGATCGGAGTAATAATAAAAAGGTTATCAATTTAAACTATTAAAATATGAATTATCTCAAATAACAAATAAATATTATAAAACCACAGAAAATAACAAATTAAACATAATTCAAATAAAAAAAGTAGAAAAAAATATTTTTAACTTAACTTTCTTGCAGACTTTCTCACTCTATTTTTGTCACCAGTAGAACTGTGTTGCAATCTCATATTAGAGTCTGCCAAGGATCCTTAATGGATCTTTTAAAAATCCTAAATTATATACCAACAGATCACAGTAAAAGAATAATAATAAATTAACATTTATTTTCTTTTTTTTTTCACACAACATAAGATCCAAAAAGACAGGATAAAGAGTACCTTGTTCTATTATATTTTGTACTCTCAACGGTTTCTCCTTCTTTGAATACCAATTTGAAGGCTTCCAATTTAGATTTTTCCATTTCAACCATTTATTCCTTGTGATGTTATCGTCGCTCATATTTTCTTTCTTGCACACAAGTCACAATAATGCAATTAAAAGGAAGCACAAATACAAAATAAGTACTTTTCTCTAATACACTTTCGGGTTACAAAATAAGCAAAAATAACTTACAACAGAACAACAATCCACCCCACTTACCTGGATCGGGTATGTTCAACTGGCTTTTCCAATTTCTGACTCTGACAACATGAGTTGCAACCAACCACCAACTGCCAACCAAATTAAAATCCTCGCCCACTTTGAATCAAAGTGCGATAACAGGAAAGATTCAAGGATAGACGCAACTTCAAATTGTAGAAAATTCCAGCGACCGCAGATAAGAAAACCAATCTACTTCAAATTGATGAGAATCAACCGTCAGAACAACTCAAACATTTGAGAAACAAAAAATACCAAACCCCAAATCAAAGACCGCCAACCCACAATGGAAACCCAAAATCAATGACATTAAACCTGCAGTAACAGACAAAGAAAGATATCGGCAGAATACCTGCACGAGGAGAGCGACGGTTGAGATCCCACTGAACATGTCTCACCAAAGTTGTTCACTTCCGTGAATGTATTAAGCACCCAATAGAGATCATAGTCGCTCATCATCGCGAGCATCTCTCCGGCTGAAACTCACCATCGCCATCGCCTTTACCATTCTCTCAGACGAATAATCCGCTTAGCTTGGTTGGTTAGGGTTTTCAAATAGGGGTTGAGAGAGATGTTCTTCGGGAATTGGGGTATCAAACTACTCGGTGAGAGAGACAAAAGGAGCGTGAATATCCAGAGAGGATATCGATCGCAAGGATGGAGTGGGTTATCGAGGAGAGAACGAAGAGGAAGATGGGATTTAGGGTTTTCAAGGAGATAGAGGAGGGGACGGGTTGAAGTGAAATGCACGCAGGGGGAGAAGATTAGATGGAAGAATGTAACATGTTTGCGTTACTCCCCATTTCATTTTTTATTCTGGTTAATTGAGAGAATGACGCGTGGCTTAATGAGCCACGGCTATTATACAAGTAATAGATAACTAGCACGTAATGATGTCATCTTCAATAACAAGTAAGTGTCGTCTTATGAGGTGAGTCTGAAAGCAACCCGTTTGGCAGAAGACTATAATGTTCTTCGGTTAGAGGCTATTGATTCATCTAGCCACACCTCAGTTAATCGACGGATTCCACCAAATGAGGGTAGTCTGAAGGTAAATTGTTGTGATGGCTGCTGCCTTCGAAACCACATCGGTGGCTGGAATTCTGGAAAGATGGCTAACTCAAGTGTCTTCTGCAATTGGATATAGAGTAGTCTATATATGAGGTACGGACACTGACAAGGACACAGGACACAATACGATTCGGAATATACCGATATGCAAATTTTAAATTCTTATAAGATACGGGGACACACATATATATAAAATATAAAGTAATTTTCGAATAAATTGTAATAATATTTTAATATTTTATTAATATTAAAATATAAATTAATTTTTTAAATTATTTTTAATGTCTTATTTTAATTATATGAAGTATTTAAAATAATTTTTTTATTTTAATAAATAATAATATATGTTAAGAATAAGACTGGACACACTAACACGTAATAGTATTTAGATTTGTCTAAGCATGTCCGGAGAAGAATTTTTTATTTTTTATTAAAACACGGTTGGACACAACAGACACGCGTGTCGGACGAGTGTCGGTGAATGTCGTGTCAAAAATGTGTCCGACACACGAACACGACAACTCAGCGAAGTGTCCGTGCTTCATAAGGAGTCATTTTTATTTTTCTTCTTTCTTTTCTTTTGCTTTGTTTTCTTTCTTTATCGTTGTACACCAAAAAAACTGGTGTTTACTTTACTAAAAACAAGTAAAATATTTTTTTTTTAAAATAGACTCAGTCACTTGTAATGAACACTCAAATCGGTTCCGTTAGTTAATTAGGAGTGAAACAACTTTAGTCAACTAGTTAAAAATAAGTCCGATCCGTTACAAAAAAAAAATTATTCACTGCTCTAAATACAATATAAAAAATAGTTAAAGGTACATCTTAGATACACTGCACAAGAATATAATACATAAAAGTTAAAGAATATTTTAGGTGCAATCGGAATATGTACAAAACGATAAATCGGATACTGTGTATCCAAAATATACTCATAAATAAATTTTGAGCATAGTATTCGAGATACATGTATTATAGTAACGATTTAATTATAATATTACTATTATTTTATTCATATGGTTAATTAAATATTCTATTTGAAAAAATTAAGGATTTAAATATTTTAATTAAAAAATTAATAATTTAAAATTTTAAAATTATCCAAGATATGTACAAAACCTTTTTTACGTCAATATAATGTTTTAGACAGTATTAAGTTAGTTTGATTTTAATTTAAATTAACGATTTAATTTAATCTAATAAAAATAAATATATTTATATTATTATAATCGTATGATTATTTATAAATACTGTCAAATTAATTTTAATCAAATAATTGAATATAAATACAAATATTAGATGAATATTTGATAACTAAAAAAAATACTATATTTAATAAAATTATTGTCTCTTCTATATTATTGTGTGATATTATTAGATTAATTTTATATCGTATATATAGTATCTTATTATATCAATATAAAAGATCGCATTACTAGATTAAATGATACATCTAGAGAGTAGTCAATTTATTTCTTTACAAACATGACTTAATCTAATAATGTCAATTTTTTTTAATAAATTTGGCGGTGCTCATAAATAACCATACGAGTATAATAATATAAGTATATTTATTTTTATCATATTAAATTAAATTGTTAATCGTTAATTTAAATTAAAATCAAAGAGTAAAGCAAAGTCGTTGAATCGAAAAGCGCAACACTCACGTCAAGGCTAACGGTAAACGAAGCAAGATAAGAGTAAGTCAACATGGTTATTGTTACGATGAGTAACCGGAGATTGGTGGGCTGGACTTGTGAGGTTGGCCCAATCGTCTGAAGAAGGAGATCTCCAACTAGGTTCGCGTCAGGAAACCGCCGTCCGACTTGTGTATGTGAAAGAGTGGGGGGTGGTACCTGCAAAGACACTCCGATGCCTAAGTCAGCAAGGGGTTAAACAAGTTTAGAGAGTATTGGAACTTAGAGATACCTGATGAGTGTCAGTGTATTTATAGTGGTGAACCAATAACCACTGTTGGAATAGTCCCACTTTTTTAGGTGGATAACCGTCCCTTTATCTTAGGGAGGTTGAGGAATGGCCCCTGGAAGTGGGTTGAGAGATTTTAGGGGCAGTTACTTATTTGAATAAGGGTTATCTGCCAGTTAATCTTTGACTCCAACTTCCTCAGGGTAAGTCTGTGTTGGAACCAACTTCTTACGAGGAGGTCCGTGTCGTGTGAAGGCCAACCTTTGGATTGGGCCTTTTATTTAGACCTGGTCCTTAATGTTGGGCCAGGGTATGAACAGTGCCCCAACTTGAGTCCAATATCTTTTAATTATGAGTTGGATTCGAGTATTTGAACTTGGGCTTGTAGCCGACGTGATGTAGAAACCGACGTGATTTAAAAATTTCCAACAGTCGCGTCTAGTCAAACGTCGCGTCCGTTTAGAGGTTTCGTATTTATTAGTGGGGGGCAGTTACGTTGGTAACGGTGCATTTTTTTAATGATTGTGTTGATTTAGCTTTCTGCCCCCAGTGTGTTTATAAATACTTTTTCCTCTCTTTTTTCTGTTTTCTTTCGAATTCTGAAATCCCTTGCTTGTAATCCTTTTTTCTAAAAAAAAAAAAAAACTTCTCTACCTTCCTTCTTGAAGTGCTTTGCTGCTGTTCCTGCTCGCTTTTACTTCCGTATACAAAGGTTAGCCTTTTTTCTCTCCCTTTTTACTATTGACTGTTTGTTTTGCACTTTTAGAGGAGTTTTGGCGTGTTTATAGCGAGTCTGTGGGCAGGTCTAGTGACTCTATTTTATTGAGGGGCTTGTTTTAGCCTTTTAGGGGTTCTGCGTGTGATCTTTTCCGTTTTTCTTTGTAGGTCTTTGTCGCTTTTCCTCCTATTTCCTCTTTACTGAAAAATATGTCTTCTCACATTCTTGAATGGGTAGACATTACCGTTCTTGGGGAGGAACCCCTAGTAGATACAGCCTAAATCACCGACCTGCTTACCCACCATAGGATTTGTGTTCTTGATGAGGATGAGCCAAAACATGAGTTGGTTGCCCCGGGTCCTGAAGACCGGGTTTGTTTTGGGAGGGCTATCGGTGCTGACCCTCATTTCTTTATTATGTATGAGAGTCTTTTCACCCATCTGGAGGTTTTTCTACCTTTTACTGAATTTGATATAGAGGTTCTGAACCACTGCCGAGTTGCTCCCATCCAACTTCACCCCAACTCTTGGGTTTCATGAAAATTTATCAACTCGTTAGCCGTGAATTGGAATTTCTGACCTCTTTGAAGATCTTCTTCTATCTTTTTCATATGACCAAGCCTTTCAGTGGGCAAAATAATAAACAATAGTGGATTTCTTTCCGGGCCATTCAAGGTCGGAAAGTTTTCTCTATTTTTGATGAATCTTTTCACGATTTCAAAAACTTTTTATTTAAAGTTCAAGCTGTAGAGGGTCACCATTTCTTTTTCCTGGACAAAAATTCTTCTCCCCGCTTTCCTTTATACTGGTTAGAGGCTTCTCCTGTGAAGAAGTATGGTATGAAGGACATAGATGAGGTTGAAGAGGTTGTTGTGGGGATCTTCCGAGAAGTTTGGGGAAGGGCCCCTAATCTGGACACCAAAAAATTTCTTCAAGGGTCTCCAGGCTTTGTGCGGACCCAATTAGGTAGCTTTAGATAATTTCCGACTTGTAATCTTGTAATCCTCCGATTTGCTACTTCCAATTTATAGAATAATTCTTTGTTTTTCTCCTTTTCAGAGATGGTGAAGAAAGGTTCTAGCTCCTCCTACTTGAAGGTGCAGGATGCCAAGAGGAGGTCCCAGGCTCGGGTCGATGCTGCCAGGGCTGCTGGCACTCTCCCTCCTCCTCCTCCTCCTCGTGATCTGGGGACTCTTCTCACCCCATTTTGGTATCTTTTGGTCCTGCCTCTTCTCTTTCTCCCCCCGTCCAACCCCCTCTTGAACTCGAGAAGAAGAAGTGCAAGACTTCAGAATCTGACTCTTCTTTTTCTGGGGAAGGTGTTTTTGATGGTCCCAAGTTTGTTTGGAATCACATATATCCTCATACCCGGATTAATATGGATGATGGTTCCGTTTGGAACCATCTTAATATCTTAGTTTAGGGGAGCGTTCGGGCGGCTAGGGTATGCACGAAGCTCCTTGATATTTTGGAAAAAACTCCCCTTAGCTCTTTGGGTTCAACCCAAAAGGTTGAGGAATTGGAGGGGAGGATTTTTCTTTATTAGAAGGAAGAGAAGAAGCTTAAGGAAGAGGTCGCCGAACTGAAGGAGGAAAGGGACCGTCTCCAGGAGAGGGAGAAGAGATTGATGGGTCAGTGTGCCATGGCGGAGGGCCTTAAGGAGAAGGCAGAGCAGAATTATATCAGGCTCTTTGGGGAGAATCTTGACCTGAAGAAGGAGCTGACAAGAGGTCGGGAGGCTTATCAGGATTTAGAGGACTCCGTGGCTGAGAGCTCGGAGGAAGCCTGGAGGGTCTTCAAGGAGCAGGTCAGAGTTATTGCTCCTGGCCTGGACCTTTCTCTTCTTGATCCTGATAAGATAGTTGTTGATGTGGCAATTGTCTCCCCCCTCCCGACCCGAGACTGACTCCGACCTGAAGACTCGTGGGCAAAGAATAGTAGAATCTCCTCCTTGTGAGGAGTAGCTAGATGGAGACCCGCCGAGTTCTTCAGGGGTGCCTACTGCTGCTGCTGAAGAGACTGCTCCGTCTTCCCCTGCTGATGATCCGACTTCCCTCCCTGTCATTGATCCGAATTCTGGTGACTCTTAATTTTTCTTCTGTTTGAGCTATTTGGGGGCCCGGCTTGTTGGCCCCTTATTTTTTGAAGGCTTTTATATTTTGTTTGTTGGTGGTGGTTTGTCCTTGACTCTTGCTGGCCTCTTATGGCCGTAAACAGAATTTAATTCTTATGGCCCCATGTTTTTCTGTGATTTTTCCTTCGTTAGGTTTTTAAAAAAATCCTTTTATCTGGGCAGGCTATGTCGAGCTTTGTTTTGGATTTTCCAAAGACTTGAGATAGCTTATGCCTTCATTTTGGATGGTTTTTCCTTTTTCTCTTTTTGCATTCCTTATGAATTCAAATTTCTCTATCTGAATTATTCGTAACTTAGATTATTTTCGCGATGCATTTTGAGTTTTCTTGGTTTTTCCGACTTGTTAGTCGTTATGTTTCCGAGTTGTTATGATCTGCTTCTATAACCTCTTTACACCGACTTGTACTTTGTCGTTTTATCCTGCCGACTACGTAGGTCAGGCATGGGATTTCACGTTTTGTCAAGCTTAAGTCGATGCATTTTGTAGAAAAAGTGGTAATAACTTAATGGAATTTATAAAGAGATGTAGAAAAAAAATCTTTATTTATTGACGAAGGTACTTTTTGCTACTAAGGGGTTAAGAATTGTTGCCTCTTAGCCTCCACTTTGATGCCTCGTTAAAACCCCCTTTAGGAAAACCCTTCTTTTTTGGGAAAAAACCATGAAGTCGGGAAAAAAAGCACATCAGGGAGTAGAGTTCGCTTTTAACTATAGTACCTTTTCATATTACAAGCATGCCACGACCTAGGTAGTTCAGTACCGCTCAAGTCGGTTACCCTGTAATATCCTTTTCCTAAGACTTCACTTATCTTATATGGCCATTTCCAATTAGCAGCAAGCTTTCCTTCTCCCGACTTGTTGACTCCGATGTCATTTCTGATCAAGATTAAGTCGTCTGGGGTGAAGTTTCTTCGAATGACTTTCTTGTTGTATCTACTTGTCATTCTTTGCTTCAACGTTGCTTCTCTTATCTGGGCTTGTTCTCGGACTTCAAGGAGTAGCTCGAGTTCTTCTTTGTGCCTCTGTACATTGCCAACCTCGTCGTAGAAGCTCACCCTTGGACTTTGCTCATTGATTTCAATTGGTATCATGGCTTCTATGCCATAAGCAAGTCGAAAGGGTATTTCTCCTGTGGCAGACTGAGGTGTAGTCCGATAAACCCATAGTACTTGAGGGAGTTCCTCAACCCATGCTCCTTTTGCATCTTGCAGCCTTTTCTTCAATTTTGCCAGTATAACTTTGTTGGCTGCCTCGGCTTGTCCATTTGCTTGTGGGTGTTCTACCGAGGTGAACTGGTGCTTAATTTTCATACTGGCTACCAGGTTTCTGAAGGTAGAGTCGGTGAACTGGATGCCATTATCGGTCGTGATGGAGTAAGGTACCCCATACCTTGTGATAATGTTCTTGTAGAGGAATTTTTGATTTCTCTGGGCAGTGATGGTGGCCAATGCTTCTGCTTCGATCCATTTTGTGAAGTAGTCTACTCTCACTATTAGGTACTTTACTTGTCCAGGTGCTTGGGGAAAGGGACCTAATAGGTCCAACCCCCATTTTGCAAAAGGCCAAGGAGAAGTTATGCTAATGAGCTCTTCGGGGGGAGCGATGTGGAAGTTTGCATGTATTTGGCATGGCTGACACTTCTTTATGAACTCAGTGGCATCTTTTTACAGGGTTGGCCAGTAGAACCCGGCTCGGATGACTTTCCTAGCCAAAGACCTTGCTCCGAGATGATTTCTGCAGATACCATTATGGACCTCTTCTAAGACTTCTGTTGTCCTTGAGGTCGGAACACACTTCAATAATGGTCTTGATATTCCCCTTTCATAGAGGATATTTTTCACCAAGGTGTAGTTCTGTGCTTCTCTCCGGATTTTCTTGGCCTCTTTTTTCTTTTTGGGTAGGGTGTCGAATTTCATATACTCGATTAACGGGTTCATCCATCCGAGGTCCAATCCGGATATCTCAAGGACGTCTTGTCTGCCCTCCGTTTTTGTAACTGAGGGTTCTTGGAGAGTTTCTTGTATCAAGTTTCTATTGTTCCCTCTTGGCTTGGTACTAGCTAACTTGGAGAGGGCGTCTGCTCTACTGTTGTGATCCCGAGTTATATGTTTGACCTCGGTTTCAGTGAATTGCCCAAGGTACTCCAGGGTTTTGTCTAAGTACCTCTTCATGTTGGGATCTTTAGATTGATACTCTCCGTTTATTTGGGAGGTCATTACCTGAGAGTCACTGAGCACGACTACTTTGGTTGCACCGACTTCTTCTGCTAGTTTTAATCCTGCAATCAAGGCTTCATATTTTGCTTGATTGTTAGAAGCTAAAAATTTAAATTTGAGGGAGAATTCCACTTGAGTTCCCTCTTGGTTGACTAGTATTATGCCTGCACCGCTTTCGACTTTGTTAGAGGATCCATCTACATATAGCTCCCATGTAGTGGAGGCTTCCTCTTGATCTCCTGCATATTCTGCCACAAAGTCGGTGAGGTATTAGGCTTTAATTGCCGTATGAGTTTTGTACTTTAAGTCGAACTCGGATAGCTCTATGGCCCATTGAACCATTCTATCCACAATATCCGTCTTCTAGAGGATTTGCTTCATGGGTAGGTTTGTTCGAACTCTTATTGTGTGAGCTTGAAAATAAGGCCGTAGCCTTCGAGAGGCTACTATTAAGGCATATGCAAACTTCTCGAGTTTTTGATACCTTAATTCAAGGCCTTGTAGAACCTTGCTGGTGAAGTATACGGGATGCTGCCCGATCTCATCTTCCCGTATTAGGGCTGATGCTACAGCTTTGTCAGCTACAGACAAATATAGGACGAGTTCCTCCCCAACTTTAGGTCAGGTCAGAATAGGAGGTTGGCTTAAAAACCTTTTGGACTCTTGGAATGCTTCTTCGCACTTAGGAGTCCATTCGAACTGGCATCCTTTTCCTAGTAGGAGAAGAAGGGTAAGGATCTTAATGCTGATCCTTTCAAGAACCTAGAGAGAGCTGCAAGTCGGCCATTCAATTGTTGGACCTCTCTCACACAGGCCGGGCTTTTCATTTTTAGGACTACTCTGCACTTGTCGGGGTTGGTTTCAATCCCCTTTGTGTTAGCATAAATCCCAGAAATTTTCCAGCCTCCACCGCGAAGGTGCACTTTGTGGGATTCAACCTCATCCCATGCATCCTTATGATGTTGAAGACTTGTGAGAGGTTCGTCAGGAGGTCGGCCTCATCCTTGGTTTTTACTAGCATGTCATCCACATAGACTTCCATTAGATTCCCAAGGTGAGGTGCAAACACTTTGTTCATCATCCTTTGATATGTGGCTCCTATATTTTTTAATCCAAAAGGCATGACCACATAGCAATAGTTTGCTTTAGGCGTAATGAAGGATGTTTTTTTTATCCAACTTGTACATCGGGATTTGATTGTATCCCGAGTATGCATCCATGAACGACAAGTATTGATACCCTGAGTTGGAGTCTACTAAGGTATCAATGCTTGGAAGCGGATATGGGTCTTTGGGACACGCCTTGTTTAAGTTAGTGTAATCGACGCACATCCTCCACTTGCCGTTTTACTTTTCGACCAGCACCACATTTTCCAGCCATGCTGGATACTTGACCTCTTTAATGAAGCCGGCCTCTAGGAGGGCTTGTACTTGGTCTTCCACTACTTGAGCCTTTTCAGATTCGAGCTTCCGTCTTCTTTGCTAAACAGGCCGCGATCCGAGGTATACTGAAAGCTTATGTGACATGAGCTCAGGATCTATCCCTGGCATGTCGGAGGCTTTCCAAACAAAGAGGTCAGAAATCTTTCATAGAAGCCTTATGAGCCTCTATTTCAGGTCTTCTTTCAGGTTGGCTCCTATGTTGGTATTTTTTCCTTCCTCTTTTTTGACTTGTACCTCTTCAGTTCTTCCGGCTGGTTGCGGTCGCAACTCTTCTCTAGCTTGGACTCCTCCTAGCTCAATGGTGTGCACCTCCTTGCCCTTTTCCCTCAGGTTCAGGCTCTCATTGTAGCATTTCCTTGCCAATTTCTGGTCTCCCCTAATGGTTGCTATTCCCTCTGGTGTTGGAAATTTCATGCAAAGGTGGGGGTAGACACCACTGCTCCGAGCCGATTTAGGGTAGTTCTGCCTATTAGAGCATTGTAGGCTGAACCCATATTGACGACTATGAAGTCGATACTCAGAGTTTTGAATTTTGCCCCTTTTCCAAAAGTTGTATGGAGGGGTATGAACCCTAGTGGCTTTATTGGTGTGTCCCCCAGTCCATATAGGGTATCGGGGTAAGCTCTTAATTCCTTTCCATATAGCCCCAGCTTATCAAATGCTGGTTTGAAAAGGATGTCGGTTGAGCTTTCCTGATCTACCAGGGTTTTGTGGAGATGGGCATTGGCAAGGATCATGGTTATCAAACTGGATCATCATGTACAGGAATGATACCTTGCCCATCTTCCTTAGTGAAAGCAATAGTGGGTAGGTCAGGAGCTTCGCTACTGACCTGGTAGACTTCCTTCAAGTGCCTCTTGCGAGATGACTTGGTGAGACCCCCTCCGCCAAATCCTCCCGAAATCATGTGTATATGTCTTTCTGGGGTTTGTAGTGATAGATCTCTTCGGTCTTCATCATCTCGCTTCCTTTTGCCACGATGGTCCGATCTTTCCATGAGATATCTGTCCAGCCGACCTTTCTTGGCCAGCTTTTCTATCACATTTTTAAGGTCGTAACAATCATTTGTTGAGTGACCATATAGCTTATGGTACTTACAGTAGTCGCCACGACCCCCCCCCTTTTATTTTTGATGGGCCTAGGGGGAGGTAGTCTTTTAGTATGACAAATTTCCCTCTATACATCTACCAGGGAAATTTGTAGAGGAGTATAGGAGTGGTATCTCCTAGGCCTTTCAGGGACGACTTCCTCTTTTATCTTGGGCTCTCTCTCTTTCTCTTTTGATGAGTGAGAGTGCCTAGGTCGCCAACTTGGCTCTCAAAGCCTGGCATTTTCTTCTATGTTGATGTACTTCTCAGCTCTCTCTTGTACATCACTCATGGAGGTTGGTGCCTTTTTGAGATGGACTGGGAGAAGGGGACTTCTCGAAGTCCATTTACTAGGCCCATAATTACTGCCTCCGTGGTCAGGTCTTGAATCTCCAAGCACGCTTTGTTGAACCTTTCCATGTAGTCCCTTAAAGGCTCTCCGACCTCCTGTTTTACTCCCAGGAGGCTCGGTGCGTGCTTGACTTTATCCTTTTGGATCGAGAATCGCATGAGGAACTTCCGCAAGAGGTCGTCGAAGCTACTGACTGACCTTGGGGGGAGACTATCAAACCACTTCATCGCTGCTTTAGTTAGGATTTTCGGGAAAGCCTTGCAGCGAGTAGCATCAGAAGCGTCGGCTAAGTACATCCGACTTTTAAAATTGCTTAAATGATGCTTTGGATCCATAGTTCCATCGTAGATGTCCATATCAGGGCTTTTAAAGTTCCTTGAAACTTTTGCCCTCATTATGTCCTCACTGAACAGATCTTCTCCTCCCGAGGGGGAGAGTTCTCGGTCACTGCGAGAGTTTCGACTTCGGAGAGCAGACTCTAGTCTTAGGAGCTTTTCTTCAAGCTCCTTTCGTCGCTCGATCTCGTTTCTCAGATTTCTCTCTGCCTCTCACTGTCGTTCCAGCTCTTGCTCCAGCTGTTCCAGCCGTCCCTGGTGGCCATGGAACAATCCCATGAAATCAGCTGCATAGGGTTGTCCCTCTTTGTCGGACTCAAGTCCCTCAGAGGAGTTCCATTTTGGGTCTTTTACCCCTGAGGTGCCTTCTTTGGTCTCGTTGGTCACCCCTTGGTGGGTGACTATCGCTCATCATTATTACCAGCGTCTTGATTCTCTTGCTCAGAATCAGAGGCTGTGTTTCCATCCTCATTGAATTCGTCCGCTATTACTGGTTGATCTCTCGGGTCCCCGACAACGGCGCCAATGTTACGATGGGTAACCGGAGATTGGTGGGCTGGACTTGTGAGGTTGGCCCAATCGTTTGAAGGAGGAGATCTCCAACTAGGTTTGCGTCAGGGAATCGCCATCCGACCTGTGTATGTGAAAGAGTGGGGGGTGGTACCTGCAAAGACACTCCGATGCCTAAGTCAGCAAGGGGTTAAGCAAGTTTAGAGAATATTGGAACTTAGAGATACCTGATGAGTGTCAGTGTATTTATAGTGGTGAACCAATAACCACCGTTGGAGTAGTCCCACTTTTTTAGGTGGATAACTGTCCCTTTATCTTAGGGAGGTTGAGGAATGGCCCTGGAAGTGGGTTGAGAGATTTTAGGGGCAGTTACTTATTTGAATAAGGGTTATCTACCAGCTAATCTTTGACTCTGACTTCCTCAGGGTAAGTCTGTGTTGGAACCAACATCTTATGAGGAGGTCGGTGTCGTGTAAACCTTTGGATTGGGACTTTTATTTAGTCCTGCGCCTTAATGTTGGGCCAGGCTATGAACAGTTATATACTAAAAAGTTATAAGATACAATTAACATAGCTTCTAACTCGGTTCGCGAAGATAAACTGGCCAGAGCATATAAGTCTATATACATATATAAGAGGATCCAAAAGACGCCCAAAATACAAAGTTTACAGAACCTGTTTCTCCAAAATAACCTCTAAGAGTTAATACAGCATATACATAAGTAGTGGAGATAATAAATATCTACATAAACCAAAATCAATCCCAAAATACAAGAAGGTCTTCGTTGTGAGAAGCTCCCAAAATGCCTCAACAAGGTACCTCATGCCCTGCATCTGAAAACCACAAAATATGTATGGGGTGAGAACCGGAAGTTCTCAACATGATAACAGTGCCAACATCTCTAACATATAATGTCCCAGGAAAGTCAAAAGCGATCCTAGAACTCCGACATATGATTAAATCTTATAAAAACATAACTAAACCAAAAGTAAGTAAGACAACTAACTAAGGATCTTCGTTCTATCTAAAACTCCCTTTCCAACTCCTCCGAACCCCCCAATTGCCACTGGAATCATTTGTTTCAAACACAATTATTACATGCAAAGAAATCACAATTAGGATTCAGATATAATAGATAAACAGGTAGCAAGTAATTTATGCAATCAGTTAGGCATTCCAAATAAAGCACACCAAACAAACACATAGATGCATATGATGCATGCCTGTCCTATGGCTGATGATATCATCTGTTGGTTATCAAGCCAACACGACATGTCCTGTAGCTAACTGATAAACCCATATTTTATGATATAATTTGTGCTCAAATTGAGTGTTTCTATCAATTCTTCACCCACTTATTCATATAAATTGCATGGTTTTACTATTCCTTCCTTATTTTATGATATATGTGAAAAACATGTTTCCTATGCTTTAAAAATATTAATTTTAATTACCCTTTATTACCATTCGATGCCGTGATTTGTGTGTTAAGTATTTTCAGGTCTCATAGGGCAGGAATGGCTTAAAGGACAGAAATGAAACATACAAAAATGGAAGGAAAACACAAAAATAGAGTTTTGAAGAAAAGGCAGCGACGCGAACACATGGACGACGCGAACGTGTGCCTAGCGCGAAATGGCATCGACGCATATGCGTGGACGACGCGGACGCGCGCCTTGAGCAGAACGCAAATGACACGTACGCGTGACTGACGCGTACGGGTGACAAGGAAAACTCCTAGGCCACGCGAACGCGTGACAGACGCCACGTACAAGAATCTGCAGAAAACGCCCCCAGCGATTTCTGGACCCTTTTTTGGCCCAAATCCAAATTAGAAGCACATAATATAAACCAGAGAATGAAGGAATAAAAAAAAGGAACAACTTAGTGATGGAATAATTGATAATTTTAGGATTAGATGTAGTTTTAGAGAGAGAGGCTCTCTCCTCTCTCTTAGGATTAGGATTTAGGATTTCTATTATGTTTAAGCTATGATCTCTTCAATCACAGGTTTAATATTCCTTTAATTTATTTTCTACTTTTATTTATTCCATTACTTTAATTGTCATTTATCTTTTCATTATTGATTTACAAACTTTCCATGTTAGGATTTGAATTTATGTTTAAATGCAATTTGAGGTATTTCAGATTAATGATTGTTTTATTTATGATGCTTTCAATTCAATTTAGATTTATTTTCCCTTTTTGGCTTTGGTTAAGTAATTAGCAACACTTGAGTTATCAAATTCAGCTGTTGATTGAAATTGGAATTCTCTGCTGGTTAATTTGTACTCCAATAACTCTAGTCTTTCCATAGGAGTTGACTAGGACTTAAGGATCAAATTAATTAGTCCACTTGACTCTCCTTTGTTTAGCAAGGATTAATTTAAGTGGCATGGTTTTACTATTCCTTCCTTATTTTATGATATATGTGAAAAACATGTTTCCTATGCTTTAAAAATATTAATTTTAATTACCCTTTATTACCATTCGATGCCGTGATTTGTGTGTTAAGTATTTTCAGGTCTCATAGGGCAGGAATGGCTTAAAGGACAGAAATGAAACATACAAAAATGGAAGGAAAACACAAAAATAGAGTTTTGAAGAAAAGGCAGCGACGCGAACACATGGACGACGCGAACGTGTGCCTAGCGCGAAATGGCATCGACGCATATGCGTGGACGACGCGGACGCGCGCCTTGAGCAGAACGCAAATGACACGTACGCGTGACTGACGCGTACGGGTGACAAGGAAAACTCCTAGGCCACGCGAACGCGTGACAGACGCCACGTACAAGAATCTGCAGAAAACGCCCCCAGCGATTTCTGGACCCTTTTTTGGCCCAAATCCAAATTAGAAGCACATAATATAAACCAGAGAATGAAGGAATAAAAAAAAGGAACAACTTAGTGATGGAATAATTGATAATTTTAGGATTAGATGTAGTTTTAGAGAGAGAGGCTCTCTCCTCTCTCTTAGGATTAGGATTTAGGATTTCTATTATGTTTAAGCTATGATCTCTTCAATCACAGGTTTAATATTCCTTTAATTTATTTTCTACTTTTATTTATTCCATTACTTTAATTGTCATTTATCTTTTCATTATTGATTTACAAACTTTCCATGTTAGGATTTGAATTTATGTTTAAATGCAATTTGAGGTATTTCAGATTAATGATTGTTTTATTTATGATGCTTTCAATTCAATTTAGATTTATTTTCCCTTTTTGGCTTTGGTTAAGTAATTAGCAACACTTGAGTTATCAAATTCAGCTGTTGATTGAAATTGGAATTCTCTGCTGGTTAATTTGTACTCCAATAACTCTAGTCTTTCCATAGGAGTTGACTAGGACTTAAGGATCAAATTAATTAGTCCACTTGACTCTCCTTTGTTTAGCAAGGATTAATTTAAGTGGGAGCAGAATCCAATTCTCATCACACCTGATAAGGATAACGAGGATAGGACTTCAATTTCTTATACCTTGCCAAAAGATTTTTATAATTATTAATTTATTTTTCTTGTCATTTAAATTACTTGTTCCTTATTTTAAAAAACCAAAAAACATATCTTTTTACATAACCAATAATAAATCATACCTCCCTGCAATTCCTTGAGAAGACGACCCGAGGTTTCAATACTTCGATTATCAATTTTATTGGGTTTGCTTAAGTGACAACCAAAACTTTTGTACGAAAGGATTATCTGTTGGTTTAGAAACTATACTATCAACGTGATTATTTTTATAAAAATTCTTTGCTAAATAGAAATCCGATCGTCAAAATGGCGCGTTGCCGGGGAATTGCAAACGTGTGCCTTATTATTGGTTATTGTAAATATTTTCTTTTACCTGTTTATTTGTTTTTATTTTTGTTTTTAATTTTTATTAGTTACTATGAGTTCTCACCCCCATTGCTTTGAGTTTGGTTCTAATAATGTTGAAAAGAATGGAAGCTATAACAGGAACGTGCATCAAGGTCAAAACAATTAGAGATGGACAGAGCCACGAGGATCTGATCAACCCTTTAGGCAACAACACCTTCCAAACTACCATGGACGATGACCATTCAACAATGCATGTCGAGACAATAGTTATGGTGGACCCTTTCGAGACAACCATCACCCACCAATTTATTACAGTCAAGAGCCATTCCGAGGTGCATACCAAGATGATAGATATGGTGGACCCTCTTGTAATTACCGACAAGCCCCGTCATATGCCTACAAACCACCTCCTCAACACAGCTTTGAACCACCACACTCACAAGCCAACTACTACCATTCACCTCCATATGACCCTAACCCTTATCAACCCCAATTCCAACCAAATTACTCTCAAGAACCACCACTTCCCTATGCACCATGTCCATATCCATCACCCCAAGAATCAAGGGAGCAACTCAAGGAAACATTTGAAAAATTTCATGCCACACTTCACCAATTGAATCAAGCGATAAATCGACTGCCTTCCCGATGTTCAGACACTCAAGGAACCCCCATGGCTTCATGTGGGCAATCTAATGAAGAACGCAACATGAAGGAGATACTAGAAACTCTAATGGACAGTAAAGAGCATGATTTTGTACTGGAACAAGTAGAGGAAGCTGAAATTGTCGAAGAAGAAGAATTGGTTGAAGACTTAGGAGATGCTGAACCTCCATGGGAATCCAGAATTGAGGAGAATTCTGTCATGAAATTTGCAATTGATGCTAAGGAGGATAGTGCACAACCCCCAAAGCAGGAATCTTATGAAGAGCTGGACGGAACAACTCCAGAGGTGAGTTTCCTTGACAATGATAATGAGTCAAGTCCTCATAGTAATGAACTTGCATCCGCAAGTGAATTCTTTGAGATGGAAGAATCTTCCCTAAGTGAATACGAAGATGATGCGAAGGTAGACTTTTCGCAACCTCCAACCTATGATTTGAGTGATGAGGAAGATATCGAAGACTTAGATCAAGATGTGGTTGAAATTAAAGAAGTTCACAAGGAAGTGGAGGAATTCACAAAAGAACACAAGGGAGTAGAGCTTGCAAAACCACTGGAAACACATATCCCGAGGCCATTACCACCCAATACAAAATTCAAGTGGGTAAAATCCTTAGCCTTTATCTTTATTTTTCCACTTGAATATGGTTTGATTGAAACAGACGGCCAGCTTAGAGCTCCTTGCAGCTTTAAGAGTAAAAGGAAAATGGTTCGTACTTAGAGCTGGTATGCAAGATTCAATAAGATTTCACGCTTCAATTTGAAGTGCAAGGATTGGTTTCGAGTTCAATTGAATGGGTCTCAGAAAATGTTTGGTCATCTTGGTGAGAATACTACTTCCAAACCGCTCGGCTGGAAAAATGTAAATCGAGACAAAGGCGGATACAAAAGCAAAGTTTGGGATCTTGGAATCTATTCTGACATTCAACATCTCAGGAGCCTGAAAACATGTTTGAATTTGCTCAAAGGCTTTACATGCCTAGTTTGGGACCCCGGAGGCTGTTGGAATTCCAAACACTGGTGGAGATTTTTGGATGAATTCAAGCACAAGCCACCATAACAAAGGACTCCCCAAATGTCCAACTTAAGGACTTTAACTAAAAGTGTTAGGTGGGAGACAACCCACCATGGTATGATCGTTCCTTTTTCGATTTTAATTTTATTTCATTTTGTTTGTTTTTAAGTTTTATTTTATTCTATTATTGAACCTGGAATTATTCATATCATCCACATTAGCATTGCATATTGCATACTGCATAATTGCACACACAAAAAATCACCCCACGCGAGCGCACAGGCCACGCGTGGGCGTCGATCAGCAATTGGCGTAAAGATCCAACGCCCAGAAAGTTGGGCTGGAATCGTGCGGCTGGTGTGCCTTTAGCACAAACTGGCCCACGAGTTCGCATCCTTGACGCGAACGCGTCACATGCACTACGCACATCCCACGCGAATGCGTGAGCGACGCGTACGCGTCGCATGGATTTTAGGGAACCTCATGGAAACAGAGAGTTGCGCAAAAACGACGCTGGAATCGTGCGTTTAGCACAATTCTGAGCGATGCGTTCGCGTGCCCCACGCATACGCGTCATTTTTATTATCTCCCAACCACGCGATCGCGTCAACACCCTTTTCACCCTAATCACGCGATCGCGTGCCCCACGCGTTCGCGTGGATTCAAAATCAATAACCCCCACCACGTGAAACCCTACCCATTCTGCGTCACCCTTTTCCCCTAATCCTCCTCTACACTCTCTCCTTCTCCCCCCCAACCACTACACCACCACCATTGCCACCCAGAACCGCCAAACCACCCTCGTCGGAGCCACCCTCCTTCTCCCCTTCTTCCCTCTCCCTTCTCCTCCTCCCTCCACGACCCCGCCCCCACTGCCGTCGTCCTGTTTCGAGCCGCCCAGCGCTGCCACCACCTCCCAGACCTCCAGCCAACTACCCACCAGCCACCACAACACAACCCTCACCCCCTCATCTCTTCTCCTCCTTCCCTTAAATCCACAACCTCCACACAGCCCCACTTCCCGCCACCAAACCACCACCGTGCCGCCACCCATTGCCGCCACATCACCAACACCACCACCACACTCCCACCATCTCTCTAATCCATACATTTGTTCCTCTACACACCAGGTTCCGCCGATCATTGAAATTTTTTTCCGTTGATTAGTTAGTTAGTTAGTTAATTTTTCAATTTCTGTTCAAAATTAGGATAGTTAGAGATGCATGATCGTAGTGAATTTTAGGTGGTTAGGTAGCTAGGATGTGGTTAGTGGATTTAGGCCTGATAAATTGCACTGTTTGTGCTACCTGTTTTTATCTGATTCGCAATTCTGAATCTGCTATGATGATGCGCTGTTCATATGTTATTCTTTCATGTTGATGCTGCTGTTAGACTATTCTTTCATGTTCTTGCTATTTGTTAATCTTTTCAGCACTATTTAATGTCATATGAATTGATTTTCTTACTGTTTATTACCCGGGAACATCCAATTTTAGCCGGAATGCTGCCCAAATTTTTCAAATTGTTTCACTCAACTCCCATTCATGAACTGGTTTTAGCAAATTCAAGTTTTGTGCTGTTTAGTTTCAAGCTAGCCTAGTCATGAATGAATGGACTTGCATTCTCACTCTTTCTGGTTCCCAAATTACTAAATTGAATTATTGATGATTTCCTTCTCCTTTTGCAAATTTTATAAGTTATCATCAATAATCTACAAATTTTTGCTTGAATATGAGTTGATTGTTCTTCAGGTTTGTGAATTTATTGTTAACTAGGAAACCCGTTATCATGCCACTTACTTTAACTTTCTTTTTACTTACTAGCCGCTTTAACTCTCTAACTTTTCTATTTACCTAACTACTTTAACTTTCTAACTCAAAGGCATGATTACTGTTTTTCCTAATTAACAAGATTTCCACATATAATTTATTTTGGATTGTGATTTTTACTCTCAGACTTTTTACTTGCATACAGTCTAAAAATTTACTTATAGTTAACTCTTTACATGCTTTTACTACTCTTTTGCCTTTATGTTTATATTGATAAATCCTATTTGCTTACTTGCTTTCCTGCTTTAGTTCTTAAACTGTATCCTATAATTTCTGCTTTTCAGGATGTCTGATCCCAAAAGTAAGGGAAAAGGCAAAGCAACAACAGGCAAAAGAAAAAAAAAAGAGAAGCCTCTACATCTATTTTGGATATCCTCCACGACGATTCCTAGCGGGAAAAGAACTTTACCCCACAGGAAAAGACCGACCAGCTCCTCACTGCCACAGATCAAATCAAATTTGCAAACAGATACTGTGAGCTAAAGTATCCAGTGTTTGCCACTTCCATGAACCTCTACCTGGAAAGAACTCTTAAAATTCCAGAAGAACTCACCCAGTACACCTCTGAACAGATAAAACAAAGAGGCCGGTTCTTCTTGGAAAGAAATTTGACAGAGGTCAATGCATCCTGGGTCAGAGAATTTTACTGTAACTATTTTAAGACTTCCCTGGATGCAGTGCACCTCAGAGGAAAACATATTTTAGTCACTGAAGAAGCTATTGAGGATATCCTCCAGCTTCAGGCTAAGTCAGATCAGCCTGACGGTTACCAAAAGGCTGAAGAGGATATGCGATATATGAGATTTGACTGGGACACAGTCAAGCAGAGAATAGCCCTTGATCCTACTGTCCCATGGGTTATGGGAAAGAATACAGTGATGCCTAAGGGAATCAAGCTGATATATTTGAATGATGAGGCTCGGCTTTGGCAGCAGATCCTGAGTAACTACATGATGCCGAGCACTCATGAGACAGAGGTGCCCGCTGTTATGATCACCCTCATCTGGTGTGTGATGGAGGGTAAGGACCTGTATCTTCCACGTTTCATCAGGTATTATAAGGCCAGGGTCCATGTCAGAAGCACTCTCTCTTCCCTTATCTGATCACCCAGCTGGGCCGCCGAGCTGAGGTGCCCTGGGAGCCGACAGATGAGAAACCAACTGCTGCAAACTGCAAGAAGATCATTCCTCACAGCAAGAAGTTTCAGAATTTAGGGTACAGACCTCCTTTTCTCATTGACTCTGCTGAGCCTGCCACATCTTCTGCTGCTCCTTCTGCATCCACTGCCACACCCACCACCACTACTGCACCCTCACCTGCTTCACAACCCATCTTCCACCTCGTGCATCGCCTATTTGACCGGTTGGAGTAGATGGAGCGCCGCAACCAGTGGTGATATGAGAGATCTGAGGGTCGCAACAAGCAACGCTATGTGCACTTAAAGTTGATGATTTGATCTGGCTACCACGACATCCCCTCCGAGCCTGACATCCCTTCTGAGCCATCTGAGGAGGAGGCAGATGATCATGAGGAGGAGGCACATGCAGAGGCTGAGCAGGCAGGAGCTGAGCAGGCTACACCACAGCATGAAGAGCCCCACCAGATACAGCCAGCTGATCCAGAGATCCCCCTTCAGGCAGAGCCCCCACTACAACAAGCAGACCCTCCGACACTCATCCAGACTGCAGATCCTCAGCCTACCACAGAGACACCTACTGCACATCCTTCCGGAGATGACACTTCTCACACCCAGCTCGACTAAGCATCAAGGACGATGCTATTAATTAAGTGTGGGGAGGTCGCCATCTCTGGCGTACTTTATTTTGGTGAACCACTTTTCAGACTCTCTTTTTTATCCTATTTTGTTTATTTTTCTGTATTTTTATTTTTATTTTTATTTTACCTTATCTTATTTATCTTTCAGTACTTGTACATTTTTCTGTATTTTTACAGTATTTCTGCATTTTGCACTTAAATTTATATATTTATCTTAGATATTTAGTTTAGTTTGCACTTTTAGCTTATTAAGTTGTGATAAAGAAAATATGGATTATTTAGTTTAGTTTACCCTTTTTAGCACATGATAATTTGGATTAATTGAAAATAAAAAGAGTAAACTAGAAACTTTAGTATAACAGAATCACAACAA
>NC_029790.2:100428897-100440965 GCF_000816755.2 Arachis ipaensis | reverse complement strand
AAAATAAAAAGAGTAAACTAGAAACTTTAGGATAACAGAATCATAATAATCCACACACTGTATATATATATAGCAACAAATGTGAGTTAGTTAACAACATTTCTTCAAGGAAGAACACTAAGATTTTAAGAGTCATTCTAAGATTCACATTGAGCATAATGGGAACTCTTGATTTCTACTTGCATGACATACATAACTGATATATGGTTTTTGAGCCAAAGAACACACAACCTGTGAGTTTTTGAGCTTATTTGTATGGTTACATTATTTAACCATAATTATTTCATTCTTGTGTGTTCGCCCTTCTTTTTTATTCTGGTGATCTTTACTTTGTTTCAGTTTATATGTCCAATATAGAATGTAGATACATACCAATATATGATTGATGCCATTATTTAAATTTTTGCTCACTTATCCCAAATAAGCTTACCTTTTACATCACCCTTATTAGCCCCCTTGAGCCTTTTAATCCCCTATTGTTCTATAACCACATCACTAGCCTTAAGCAGAAAAATAAATTAAAAATCTCAAGTTGAATCATTGCTCAGCTTAAGATAGAGATTGTGTATCAACCAAGTGTGGGGAGAACGTGGGAACATGGGTTGATAGGAAAGGATTAAAGTAATAAAATAATCAGGAATTTGGGAGCATGCTCATGTGAAATCAAATTAAACCAAAACACCATGTGCATTGAAAATGTTATGTTTATGCTTTCAAAAAAATAAAAAAAATAAAAAAATAAAATTTTTTTTATTTAAATAAATAAATAAGGGGACAAAATTACTCCAATAATAAGTTTAATGATCAATGCACATGGAAGTAAAATCAAAAATAAATTTAGTACATGAGTATGAGACACAAAAGTGGAAAAATTGGGAAGACCGGGATAGTTTTGAATTTTTATGTATATGTTAGGTAAGATCTTAGACTAATTAAGGATTCAACTTATAGCTCACTTAGCCTTATATATATACCCTTACCTTTATCTTGGCCCCATTACAACCTTGAAAAAGACCTCATGATGTTTGTATGTACACATTGTATATTTGTTGATTGGTTAGATGAAGAACAAAGTTTTAGAAAGCAGGAATAGAAAAGAATAGAGTGATTAACCCCAAACACTGAGTGACTAGAGAGTAAACAAAAAATCTAGTGAGGGTTCAATAGCTCATCACCATATATCTCTGCTTAATTGTTTAATTGTCTTGCAAGTTTGTGAAATATTTTTACCCAACTCAATTGTAAAGGTGCTTTAACATGATATAGGCTTGGCTATATAATTCCTTGAATTTATGAATCAAATTAACTACATGAAAGCTCTATATATATATAGGTGGATGATAATTAAAATTGCATGATTCATGTAGATAGGTTGCATTTAGAATAGATTGCATTGCATGAGATTCCACCATTCTAACTTTACCCTTTCTCTTGGATTTAGCATGAGGACATGCTATTGTTTAAGTGTGGGGAGGTTAATAAAACCATATTTTATGATATAATTTGTGCTCAAATTGAGTGTTTCTATCAATTCTTCACCTACTTATTCATATAAATTGCATGATTTTACTATTCCTTCCTTATTTTACGATATATGTGAAAAACATATTTCCTATACTTTAAAAATATTAATTTTAATTACCCTTTATTACCATTCGATGCCGTGATTTGTGTGTTAAGTATTTTCAGGTCTCATAGGGTAGGAATGGCTTAAGAGACAGAAAGGAAACATACAAAAATGGAAGGAAAACAGAAAAATGGAGTTTTGAAGAAAAGGCAGCGACGCGAACGCATGGACGACGCGAACGTGCGCCTTGAGCAGAATGCAAATGACGCGTACGCGTGACTGACGCATACGCGTGACAAGGAAAACTCCCAGGCCACGCGAACGCATGACCCACGCGAACGCGTGACAGATGCCACGTACAAGAATCTGCAGAAAACGCCCCCAGCGATTTCTGGACCCTTTTTCGGCCCAAATCCAAATCAGAAACACATAATATAAACCAGAGAATGAAGGAATAAAAAAAAGGAACAACTTAGTGATGGAATAATTGATAATTTTAGGATTAGATGTAGTTTTAGAGAGAGAGGCTCTCTCCTCTCTCTTAGGATTAGGATTTAGGATTTCTATTATGTTTAAGCTATGATCTCTTCAATCACAGGTTCAATATTCCTTTAATTTATTTTCTACTTTTATTTATTCCATTACTTTAATTGTCATTTATCTTTTCATTATGTTTGCTTAAGTGACAACCAAAACTTTTGTACGAAAGGATTCTCTGTTGGTTTAGAAACTATACTACCAACGCGATTATTTTTATAAAAATTCTTTGCTAAACAGAAATCCGATCGTCACTAACCCAGACACAGCCTCTCTGTTGCGCATTAATACCATTAGAGGGGATCCATGCCCTGTCACCATTAGAGGGTATCTGTGCCATGTCACCATTAGAGGGTATCTGTGCCCTGTCACCATTAGAGGGTATCGATGTCCTGTCACCATTAGAGGGTATCTGTAGGGCTAGCAATGGGTAGGGTAGGGTAGGGTTTAGACTCTACCCTAACCCTACCTGCGTGTTGAAAACTTTCTTAAAACTCTACCCTACCCTATCCGCGGGTTGAGAATCTCTCAACCCTAACCCTACCCGCACCCTAAACTTCTAAACCCTACCCTACCCGACCCTACCCACAGAAACAAAAAAATTTTCAAATAAATATAAAATTCAACCATTCCAAATTTCACACATATTAATAAAATAGAAAATAAAAAACTAAATTCAAATTAAAATTAAAAACGATAAAATCTTAAACAAATTCAACATAAAATTACAAATAATATGATCATCAACTAGCTTAGTGATTATTTCAAGTTTTTTATAAGAAGAAGATTGTGAGGACAAGACTCACTTTTTTCACTACATACATAACTTTTACATATATATTATATAATATATTAAGAGTGCGGGTAGGGTAGGGTAGGGTATACCCTAAACCCGTACCCTACCCTACCCGCAGGAAAATTTGCACCATATCCTACTCTACCCACAACGGTAGGGTAGACAACCCTACCTGAACGGGTTGGTCCGAGTTGGGTACCCGCGAGTAGGGTATATATTACTAGCCCTAGGTATTTGTGCCCTGTCACCCGTACAACCAGAGAGAGAAATACAAGCATACTCATATTCAACATTTTTCATCATGATTTATTTACCACATTCATTCATTAATCATATATAAATTTCTGGCATACTTGCCACATTTTCACGTTTTCTCAATTAATCATAATCATTTAATCATCAATCATATTTCAGTAATAACTCTTTTTATTTTCACTTACATTCATTCATTAATTAATTCATTTTTCAAACTTTCTTAAACAATCTCATACATGAATTTCTCAATTATACCAACACGATCATCAATATATCACCACCTACTCATATTCATTCATATCACCTTGTCAATCATCATTAAATCATCACTTAGCATCCTATTTTCATCATAAACAATAATCACCAAACAAATACTCAATCCATATCCACAATTATCATCAAAGGTACTAAGCATTTAACATACTCATGCATTCCAACCTATCCTATGATCACCTAGCCTAAGTTTTCACGCCACATTATATATTAAATACGAGAAACCAAAACCATACCTTAGCCAATTCTCCGATAAATCCGGAACACCTCAAGCGTTTCCTGCACTACAAGCTATCAACCTCAGCTTTCAAAATTGATCCCAAGCTTTATTTTCCTCAATTAAGTTCCAATTTCACAAGTTTGACCTCCAATTTAATTTTTCACCAACAACATTCAATCTAAACCACATATATCACTATAATTGATCTCTAAACTCAAAATCTCAACAATTCCACAAGAGGGTTAGGAATCTTACCTTGTCCATAGCTCAAGTGAGCCAAACCCAACAAAATCCGCAAGCTAATTTGAACCTAAATACCGAAATTAAACAATTTTCAACATAATTATTCATAAATTTTGAAATTAAGAAGGAAGAAATTGAGGAAGAAAACATGACTTCCTTACCTTACAATCTAATGGGCTTTGTAAAGCTCGACGTTGCGGTTGTGTGGCCGTAAACGGTGCGGCGATCGGAGCTCCGAATCAAAAGTTATAAGAATTTGAATCAAAGACCAAAAGTTTGTGATTTGGGAATTGTTCTTCCCTCTTTTGCTTCCAAGTTCAGCGTGTTTCCATTTCCATTGAAGGGAGAAAGGGCTGATGCCCTTCATTTATATGGCAAGTGGGCTGGGCCTTGGCCCAATACGGATTCGGTTCGTTCGGTTCGGTCCATTTGACTCAATTTTGGGCCAAATTCTTTAAAATTAGTGTCAAAATTCTAATTTTAATTAGTTCTACCTCACTAAACCATAAAATTCTATTTTCTAATTTATTTGATTAATAATTAATTTATTAGCTAATTATCCACTAATTTCACGGGTTTTATATTTGTCCCTTAGACATTTTCAACTCCAATTCACTATAGCTTGTTCGTTTTGACGGATCTACTATTATCTATCATTCGAAAATAGTCATCAGTGTAAATATTCTATGAGAAAGTACAGGGGAACAACGCTTTTTTGAACAACGTAAATAATAGGTTCAAAAAAGAAAAGTTAATTTTAATTTTAAAAATCAAATTTTGGATTAATTAGATATAATCCTTATTTTGAATTTGACTTTCAACAACCACAAATCCTTCCCCCACACCCGCACCGCGCGCCCACCCCCTGCTCCCTACAACTCCCCGCCGTCTCTCGCAAACCACCGCACGCGTTCCAACTTCCTTGTGTGTCCATAACCGCCGCACGTATCCGTGCTTTGTCGCAGCCCAACCTCATCATGCATCCATCCCGCCTGTCGCTGCAGGTAGCCCAGCGTCGTCGCCAGAGGCAGCTTTGTGGCGAGGTGTCTTTCCTTACGAGAATGCAGCTATCCCCGCACCCTGTGCAGTCATAGCCGTGCATTTTTCACGAACCCGTGCTCTCGCTGTCACTGTGATTCACTACACCAGAATCACCGCTGCTACTAACTCATGCTCATTACCCATTTTTGGTGTTGAAGGCGTGCTATTGGGATCGTTGATGGAGTCATTAATGGGTGAAGGAGTTTTTAATGTTCCATCGTCCTACATCAGTGATCATTCCAATCAATCAAATGGCAACATTGTAAATTTGAACATTGATGAGGGTCAATGTGATGACAAGGTATGCAGTAGAAGTTTTATACGCATGCGAATTTTTGTTCTTCATGCAAATTAGATGTTTGTTCTTAATACAGCACTTGGAGTTGGTGACGGCGGGAGACGGCAGCATTGGAGAGTTTTCTTGCCGGCGATGGGGACTGTGTGCTGAGTTAGGTGACGGACGGTTGGCTGCGATGAAAAGGAACTTTGTATTAAAAAGGGTATAATTAGGTCAAAGTGAAATTAGGTTGAAATTAATGGATTTAGAATGAAAGTGAAATTAGATAATTACTAAACTTGAAATACAGTCTATTGTTTATATTGTTCGCACCTCTCATTGTTTACCTAATGAAATTGGTTTTTTTTTTGTTTGGAAAAATAAAAATACTATTTACATATTAAAATTAATTACTAAAATTAGTCATTATATATTTATATAATTTAATTTATTTTTAATGTATATTTTATATTTTAATATATATTTTACTTTTATGACCAATTTTAGTTACTGATTTTTATATATATCTACTACGAAAGTACGAATGCTAGAGAAATATCTTCCTTGACTCTTTCGTGGGTGATTGGATAATGACATTCGTCACTTAATCAGTGGCTAATTAAGGTGTTTAACAAATGATGTATATATGTTTCGTTTTACGTGTAAGATGAGTGTTTTAAAAATAGATTCAACCTTATCGATCCAATCCAAAGTGAATCTTCAGATTATCCCAGCCTTATAATTAGATTTCTTAGATATTTTATAGAAAGAGATTTTTCATTTGACAAAAGCGCCAAATAAATTATGGTGTTAATAAAATCTTTTAGCTTCCTATATTTTTTTTACAAAGTAATACGTATAAAATATTAAATATAAAATTATTATGTGCTTTTTATATAGCAGTTTAAATTTTTTTGTTTAGAAGAAATAATTTGTAATAATATAAATTAACATTGACCAATAACAAATATAGGGGTGTCCATGGATCGGATCATATCCGCAGATCCGCGGTAAATATCCGCATCCGATTCGAAAATTGCGGATACGATCCGATCTGCAAATTGATCGGATCGGATCGAATCCGATCCGCACCCTTTGCGGATCGGATCGCGGATATCTGCTCTAAATCCGCGTATCCGCAGATCCGCGATCGGATATGATATCCGTATTTTTTAGTGCCGGACCAATCGGATCGGATATCGGATATATCCGCATAATTAAACCTTCTCTTTTTAATCATATTTTTATGTAAAAAAATTCGATAAAAATATTTCTTTCATACTTTTAAACTTATTTATTCCTAAATATTTTTAATCAAACTCTCTCTAAATAACAAAAATAAAATAATACAATATATGAATAATAATTACTAACTAAAATATACAAACAAGTAAATATAATACCAAACATATATATATTTATTTATTTTTTAATTATTTACAAATCTTTGAATAAAACTCTGATCTCCTACAAATTAATTTCTGACTTATTGGACTGAACGATATAGTAGGAAACACATAAAAAAAAAAGTATAAATTAACATAAAAGGTACTTTCGAAAGAAAAAATTATGATAACTTATATCCAATATTTATAATATTTATTTCATCCAATTAAAAAAATGAAGACGTATACATTTTTTTCTCAGTATTATTTGGTTTTAACATTACACCAAATATTTATTTTCTATTAGAAAAATCTACCTAACAAAAAATCAGACTTGAAATAGTGTAACAAATATTTTCAAAGAATGCATCAATGCAACAACTCTTGTTTATTTTGTTGCCACAAGATTCCACCACCACCACACAAAGAGTGTATGAAAATATGGCTAAACCAGAGAAAGTGTCTCTCAACATTATTCATCATCTATGGCTCTTCTTCCCTCTCCTCTCAGAACTCTCTTCCATAATATCTCATCCCAACGGTTTCTTCCAAACCCCATCATCACTCTTAATCATACACTCACTCCCTCAAAGGAGATTATGCACCTGAACCGCAGTAGAAGCAGCAACTCCATGGCCTTGGCTGTTTCCTACAGATATTTCACTGAGGAGGAAGAAGAGGATGAAGAGGACCACAACTTTGATGAAGCTGTGGCTCTCTTCAATGGTGGAGAGTACTATAAATGCCATGACTATCTTGAAGCTCTTTGGCACAATGCCGAAGACCCTACCAGGACATTGATTCATGGAATACTCCAATGTGCAGTTGGTTTTCATCATCTCTTCAACCAGGTTGTTACTTATATATTATTCCTGAGAAATTCTTATATATTCAAAAAACTGTGTATACTAAAAATAAACCACCAAATCAGCCACCAATACAAAATATACGCTAAAATACAAAATACTCATTGAAAATGAGTTAAGCAATATATGTATTTATACACAAATATGTGGTGACAGATTTGAAGACTGATTTTTGGTGTGCACATAGCATTTTTAATATTGAGAGAGCAAGATACAAGTTTTGCACTATATGTTCAAGAATAGCATGGAGCAAAACTTTTGGTAAAATGTTTTGTAATACCACACTCATTGTTTTCTAAGACACCTAAACTATTGATTTTTATTCTTAAATCTTCTTTTGTTGTGTGTCCTGTTAACATCTATTTCCAAATGTTCAGACAACGTTTAAGAATTTCCTATCTAGTGTTAAAAATCGATTTCTTTAATAAAGGTATGGTTTATGCATGGGTTTTGAGCTACTCTTGTCTAAACAAGATTCTCATGGATGAATAGAATCACAGAGGAGCAATGATGCAGTTAGGAGAAGGACTATGTAAGCTGAGAAAGATGGAGTTCTCAAATGGTCCATTTCAAAAGTTTGAGAGGGAGATCTCTGCTGTGTTGGACTTTATCTACCAGACACAGATTGAATTTGCAGCATGTATGCCATTCTTTAAAACTTTATAATGGCATGCAATCATCTTGGTCGATTTTCGGGAAATTACATTTTTCTCCCTTGGATTTGTGCAGGTAGTGAGGATATGTGTGTTGCAATGGATCAAACAGAAAGATCATACCAACTTCTTGGGGAATATGCTGCAGGGCAGCGTGTATATGATCTGGAACTTGGTCATGATGCAATAGTTTACCTTGTGTTCTGCCCTCAAGGATCTTATGGCATCACTCAAGCCCCGAGGGTAAAGCTTCCTACACTTAAGGCTACTACTGAACATCTTATGGCCTATGAATACTAGGATATGATTTCACATGATCAATCTTGTGGCTCAAGACAAGCAAGATTTGTTCTTGACTTCATATTAGAGAATATGCTATCTCACTTGCCAAGGAACCCCCCCTTTTGCAAATATTCATCATAGAATTCTGAATTCTAATACCAAGACATTGTTAGTTGAAGTTGCAAATTCTTTTTCTTCTTAACTAGTAGTTCTAGGTTCGATTATTGATTCTTGACTTCTAACTCCTTAGCATAGAGTAAGAAGAAAGTTATGCTTCCTATGAAATCTTAAATGTTCAAACAGGATTACTTTCAACGGAAACATGTGTACCTAAGAAGAATAGTGTAAATTCCAAAGTAAACTTCACAAAATTACAAGCATTTTTTCCACAATCCGCAGTAGGCATATATTGATGCTAAGTAATCAAACACATCCTGGTTGAACAAAGAAAAGTAAACCTGAGGTTTCATTATAGTAAAGCATTTTATATTGTCTAAAACTATCAAAGTATAAAATTTCAATCTATTGATCAAATAAAAGAGACATTTCCTTTTCTGTTTCTGGCATTCTGGCTAACAAGTATGGATCGGCTAAGTGGAGATTGCAAGATTTCTATGAACATCTATGTCAGAATGATGCCGAAACAAATTACCTACATTAATGGTAAAATCAAGAGAATTAAAAATTAAGCCAAGACAAACATCATTAAGCAGAGTAAGGTTTAACAATTAACATGTAAAGAAGTGTTTCCGCACTTAAGCATTTATTTGGGTTTAGTGTAAGAAAATTATGTGTTTTTAGGAAAACAATAGCCAAATAGAACCATTTTCTGTATTATTACGATAATATAAATACAGATTCCTGATTCATCCAAATAGCACTAACTACTAGTGGCACTGAAACCAAACTGTATATTCTTATGGTTATTAACTACCAGCATATGATATGATGAAGATATATTATACAGTGTTCTGGAAGAATAAAACTTTGCTGTAGTTGTGAACTATATGGTTTCTCATCTTCATCCAACTGAGACACTGTCCATTTCTTTCATTTTCTTTAGATTAAGACAATAAAAACTTCAAACATTTAAAGCTAATGGAACCATGGCTGTCAATAGTATAATTGAACCCTTAGTTAATCTTGGCAGCCTCAATACTACCACTGAAAGAAGATAATAATTGAAGAGATTAGGAGCACAAATACCATCAAAATCTACAAAATAATATTAAGGTCAACCACATCAATCCCTTTTGTCTGCAAACATTTTTGTTCATGGCTCAGTTGGAATATTATTCTGTTTGTCTTTTTGCGCGTGTGTGTGTCTTTTTTGTTCAATTAAACCAAAGAGCTATGTATTCTCTTTTCTTTTCTGTAACAGCATATTCTTCTTAATTCAAATGAAAAGAAAAGATACAGATAAGGGGGAAAGGGGAAAAAAAGAGGGTGGGGCGGGGATTTTCATACGACCTTAGATTTAATATTAATTCTCACCATTTTTCAATGTGTTTCTGTAAGGCTGAAATAATAAACATACATAACTTTCCAACTTAATAAGCTAAATTCCAAATTATCTTGTTGATCTACTGCAATTGCATATTGCAAAAGCTGCAATGTCTGCAATCATGACAACCACGACTGCGACTGCATCCGCAACTTTAATTTAAAACCAGATCCTACTAATAACATGCCAAGAAGGATCCACTTTTCTCTAGCAAGATTTGTTATAAGATAAATTCACAGAAAAGGATACAAAGCCATCTAGAAGGACACATCCTCCTGCATCCACTAGCCATGGTAGATTTGGTTTGATTCTTGACCATTCCAAGCTGATCACAAGTATGCTAAAATAAAAGAAAAAGAAAAAGGAAAAGAAAAAAGATATTCATGTTCTTTCAGCATATGTGATAATTTAATCCTATCCTTTATTTTTTGGCTGGCCAAATTCATTGGTACTAAGATTTAAATTAGAGAAGATAATATAAACCAGAAGCATACCTTCCAACATAAGTGACATTCCCCATTAAAGCAAAAAGAAACATCAAAGGATTGAGGCCCTGTATATTATAAATGGAAATTTAGATTCTGCAATGTTAGTTAATTGATTCCGGTTCATACATAAAGAATCTCAACCTTAATAGTTAAGAGTCCCTAACCTCAGCATGACCTCTTCTGATCTGAAAAAGATTGATGAGAATTTTGTGTCACTATAACTAATCAGATCATGATCTATCTTATCATTAGCACATAAAAATAAAAGGCAGCCTGGTGCACAAGCATCCACGTTAACGCAGGGTCCAGGAAAGGGCCGCAACAAAGGGTGTAATATACGCAGCCTAACCTGATAATTACATCAGTGGCTGTTTCTACGGCTTGAACCCGTGACCTTGAGGTCACATGGAGACAACTCAACCGTTGCTCCAAGGCTCCCCTTCATTAGCACATATAAATAATTTTAAATATAAAAAAATTTCAACCAAAGGCAGTAGAAAATATAACTCACATTCAGGCATATTTGAGGCAGCCTTCCACCCAAATATATTAATGTCATTGCCCAACCAAGTAAGGTCCCGAGGCTTCCTGCTAAACCTTCTTCTAGCATCTGCTCGCCACCAACCTCCATTTGCAGAAAGAATTTATTACTGATAGGATAAGTGAAATCCCTTTGTTTTTCTTTTGACATATTTGAAAGTTGAAAATCAATGAGCTTAGATGCTGCTTAAAATTGAATTTTAGTCATTCAGAGAAATATTGACATTCACTCTGAGTTGTGACACATAAATTTACTAAAAAGTTGTCAGCAATACTAGAATTCAGAGAACCTAGAGATAGAAAGAGAAATGGATATTAGGGTCTTTACACTACTGAGTCAGTTATGAATCTGTTATAGTGACAGTTGTCAGTAACTGTCAATTCTGTTATGAACAGTATTCTAACACTGCAGTCCCTACACTGCACCTCCAATTCTATTAAATGCATTACCTGAAAGAGCTTTCTTCCAACATAAATCACAACTTCTTGTCTTGGGCTGGAGATCAACGGGTCAATTCTTCTATCCAGTGATTGAAGGAACTTGATAGCACCAAGAAAAGTTAATGTTGACACCTGAACCAAGCTTAGATGGGATTATATTTCAATATTAGCACTGTGACAATTATATACAATTGAGGTGGGATAAATAGACTGTTTACCAAACAAAAGGTGCTCTTGATCTTTATAGCTGGCGCAGATTGTCGGATGGCAGCTGAACCGAGTAGACCCTCATGTATGGAGCCTACATAAGAGGATGTTGGTGATGCTCTTTGGGCTAAGACAGATCCTGCTGTTGGTGTAAAACTCTTAGACAAATATCTTGCTGACCTAATTTATTCAAAACAACATAAGCTTATCAATAACAAGTTTTCAATATTTCAAGCAACATTTTGCTTGTAGATCACTAAGAACACATAACACACTATTAATAACAAATAATGTGCTCTGTTTTAATCCTATCTCTTTATGACATATATAAGGATTAGAACAAACCCTCATGTATGCATAAGAGGATGTTGGTGATGCTCTTTGGGCTAAGACAGATCCTGCTGTTGGTGTAAAACTCTTAGACAAATATCTTGCTGACCTAATTTATTCAAAACAACATAAGCTTATCAATAACAAGTTTTCAATTTTCAAT
>NC_029790.2:100421389-100427297 GCF_000816755.2 Arachis ipaensis | reverse complement strand
ATGTAATTCCTAAATGATCCTCTAAAATGAAAGATATCTTGATTTTAAACTTATATAACTCCTTGAAACCCAAATTTTCAAATTATATACTGCCCAAGATTGATGGAATCAGACATAATCATGTATAAAAGAACAACAAACTGATAGGGAGATTCAGGTTGACCAAGAAGTTAAAGCACAAGAATGCATTCGAGTAGATTTAAAGGAGAAGGATTAGTTACTGGTAGAATAATTCTGAATTGGGACTTTGAGGTTGTCCTGGAAAAGGAATAGGAGAACTCATTTTAGCACCATCACTGAAATCATCATATTCATCACTATGCTCAGCATCACTAGCTTTTTGCTCTGCACTGTCGCTTCGTCTAAATATTTCTGGTGTCTCAGGCTGCACATAGGAAATTAAAAGAATCTGTATTATCCCACAAACTTCCCCAAAATAGTGTAGTTATGACATAGTATGTTGTTACTGAACAACATTTTCCAACCACTTCGTATGATCTAAAACTCTTATTCTGTCATTTAGACATTTACTGTGTTTGCTTCTATTCACATTTCTTAAGAAATCTCAACTTTTCTTTTTCCAGTTTTGGAAAGGTAATGATGATCAGCAAACACATACAAGATGAAATGTTAACATGCAATCATAAAAGTAAGAAGTTTGCACCTCGTGCTGTCTCTTGTACTTTTGTCCATGATATATATGCTCATAATAAATGGTTTGCGAACCAAGTGCAATGGTTATTATGGTATAAAGCTGCATATTAATACATCATGAGAAAGGTCACATAAACTAGCTGAGGCTGCAAAAGGCATATTAAAATAAAAATTAATTTCATAACCCCTTGGCCTTCATCTAGAATACTTACCACTGCCATATATAGCTGAGTTGGAAGCTGCACCAGATAAAATGAAAGCAATCACTAAGCATGAATTTAAGCATGATCAATTATGGATTGGCGGGCATACCATGCACTATAAATTCAGCATGAACACCATTCAGAAAATGGATACACAAAAACTTATGATAACCTGACAGTATGGGCAGCATAATCACACATGCAGTTGGATTAAATTTAAAATCTTAAACATGAATATGATACAACATATATCAAACAAGAGCTACTTCTGAGTATTACTTTTAAGTAAACTAGTATTTTCCCAAGAAAAGTCAAGAGTTCAAAATGAAAGTAGTATTCTTTTGCAAACTAGTAATTATCTGAGAGTTTTAGATAAAGACTGTTGGTGTGCTGGAATTAAAGTGAACTGAAATAGTTGTATTACACTAGAAGTGTGTCCTTGGTTTATTTGTCTGAACACACAGACACAATACTGAAAGTCTTCTTTCCGTCTATCTCTTTCAACAGTAATGAGTATCTTTTTTGGGAGAAAATATTTTCGGTGTTAAATATGTAGAGTGTTTTCAGAAAAATGTCAAATACAAAAGATTTAATGTCTAGTGTTATCATGAAAGATACATTTTTCACCATAAGTAAGAAAAATATCTAGTGAGACAAGTAAGAAATCCAGTAATGTTGATGTGAATCTATTCAGGAAAATAGAGCAAACTCTTAAGGTTATTGCTCCAACATACAGGCTACTTATTATATCATTACAAGAAAAAATAAACACTCACAGTTGCAGGCTCAAGAATGCATCCCAAGAGGTTGAATATATCTCTGCCAGTAAAAAATAAACTGAATCAGAATAGTGAGATTCATCTCACACCACATGTGTAGTGTAGATTCAAATAATAGACCAGCAGAAACACAGCAGATTAAATATGAGTGGTTAATAACTTAATAGCTACAAAGAATAAAGTTAGTAGTTAATTTACCCGATTACCCATGTTAACAAGAAAGTGAGAGAGAGACCCTTAGCAGATTTTGCAGTGTAGTTTGTGATTATTTGAGGTATCTCAGCAATAACCCAAACAATGACACTGATTACACCTAAAATGTAAGAAGCTGTCTCCCTTGTACTGCTGCTCATGTGGTATAGAGAGAAGCCCTCTAAGGCTCTCATAGTCATTGTTGCGTCAAATTAGAGGAACCTTGTTTATTTCTCCACAATCCTGAAAACCAGGTGAAGAAGGGAGCATAATAAATCAGCAGCACAGAATCTTCTTTGAATATAGCACTAATCTAATCACATGAAAGTTGACTCAGATTTGCTGCATAACAAGCCAAAAATGTGCCAAATAAAATAAAACAGTATACAACCTTGCCAATAAAATATAATCAAGCAATAATATATAATATAAAAGGAATCTTGAGTAATAATGCTTGCCTTTTGCAAAGTAAGAAAGCTATAAAGGTTTTTTAATTTGTGTTTTCATTTTGTATGTTTTTCCTTTTTAGAATTTTGTTACCTGCCTTTATCTTCTATTTTTAAACAAATTGAGACAAGATATAATACCATAATTGTGACACCAATTATCATACATGGTGGAATCAACTATATAAATCAAATCATGATATTATATCTTATCATAAATGATATTTACATGCAAATCATATTGAAAGACGTAAATGATCCCGTATGAATACAAAAATATGGAAAAAAAATTTAGCATAGCACAAACCATAAACTAACAGAGAAGAAGGTGCAACAAAAAAGATAATAAAATGTTATTGCTTATCTCAAATAGTGTGATATTTCTGGAGGCATTGGTAACCTAAAAAAAAGCAATTAAGGCGTAGGAGATAAAAGTATTGGAAAGGAGTACAATATTCTCAAGCTGAAGCATCCATTATTATAGGTTTCTACTTTACGAATTGCTTTGGTGTTATTTATAAGATGAACCAAATTGCGAAGCAAATTAAAGTTTGTACCCAAAAATCCTAAAGGGATAATCAAAGAAGAATATAGCTTGAAATTCAAATGCAACAATTAAACATAGGGGAAAAAAATCATGCAAACACAAGATTAGTAACATGATGAAATGAGCGTTAACAGAAAATTAATCGTTGTTCATAATAAATGATCCAATAATTCGTACAATGCATGCACAGGGGAAAATAAACTCCATACCCAGAAAGAAAGGAACGACGCAAAATACTGGAGTTGCTTACCGACCTCAGCAGTCAGTGTTTATAATAAGTCCCGAAAATTATTAAAAGATACCAAATAAGTCCCGAAAATTATTAATATGTTTAAATTATTAATATTGTTTATAGAAAAGTATAGGAAAACAATAAGAAATTTTGAAAATTAAAAAATAAGGATCAGCAATTAAACTAAATCACAATTGGCACTGTTACTTTCAACTTCACGCTAACTTACCATTTTCTATTTGCGCTCTCCGATCCCCAGACTCACCCTCGGCGTCGCTGCACTTTCCCGCTATCTGGTCCGATATCGCCCAGCCTCCTGTCACTACCGCCGAGCTTCCCACCAACGCCGCTGAAGCATCTCCTCATTCCGCTTGCGTTCCGTAGAAATGTTATATCGCTCCGCAGCAGCACCATGTATTCTCCTTTCCGTTGCCGGCCGTGCAGACCCCACCGCAGCTCTCGCCTTCACCGTCGCAGCCTCACCCTGTGCAGCAGTTACGTCGACATCCAGGAGCATACATAGCAACATTTTCATATGTGCATCACCCTCACATGCACGTAAATGGAGTCCATCCCTCCGTAGCCGCACTCGTGCATTCCTTTGCTCCTACAGCCCCGGCTGTGCCGACGCCAACAGAGCCCCCTGCCGACACCGTTGTAGCCTCACCATGCATGGGAGTTCCCTTCGCAGACACAGCCGCACCCGCGCCTTCTCCCTCGTGTAACACCCTACCACACAAAACCTTATGCTTAAGTCATAAGACAGAGGTGGTGAGGTATTATGACCTCTAAAAGTAAAAAATTATATATATAATATAGTGAAAAAGATTTATAACTAGGAGCTTTTGAAGAAAATGGTAAAGCAAAATCGTTAAATCGAAAAGCGCAACATTCACGAAGCGATAAAGTAAACGAAGCAACGTAAAAGTAAGCTAACATGGATATAGACAAAAGAAGGTTCCAAGGTACAAATATCAAAACTCAAGACTCGGCTCGCAAAGGCTAAACCGGCCAGAGCACATAAGTGTATATACATATATATAAGAGAACCCAAAAGAACCCCAAAATACAGAGTTACAGAACATGTTTCTCCAAAATAACCTCTAAGAGGAAGTTAATACATCATATATATAATAAGTGGAGATAATAAGTATCTATATAAGTACATATAACCAAAATAAAGTCCCAACAGCTCAAAGATCTTCGCTATCAGAAGCTTCCAGCATGCCTCAACGAGGTGCCTCACGCCCTGCATCTGAAAACCACAAAATTCGCATGGGGTGAGAACCGGAGGTTCTCAGTATAGTAACAGCGCCCACATATCTAACATATAATATCCCGAGAAAGCCGAAGACAATCCTAGAACTTCCGACATACAATTAAATCTTATAAACATAACTAAGTCTTGAAATAAAAATAGGCAACTAGCTAAGGGTCTTCAGTCTATCTAAAATTCTCCTTTTCAACTTCTCCGAACCTCCCAACCGCCACCGGAATCTGTTGTTACAAGCACATTTATTACATACAAGAAAATCACAGGTAGAAAGTAGATACGACAGATAAACAAGTAGCAAGTAATTATGCAATCAATTAAGCATTCCAAACAAAACACACCAAACAAACATATAGATGCATATGATGCATGCCTGTCCTATTGGCTTATGAGTCTCATCTGTCGATTATAAAGCCAACTGGTGCACAAATTGTGAATCACACTTTTCACAACTCGTACCACTAACCAGCAAGTGTACTGGGTCGTCCAAGTAATACCTTACGTGAGTAAGGGTCGAATGCCACAGAGATTGTTGGGTTGAAGCAATCTATGGATATCTTGTAAATCTTAGTTAGGAAGTCAATTATATTTATCAAGTAAATTGCAAACAAACAAGAGAGCATAAATTAAAGGTTACTTGTTATGCAGTGATGAAGAATATGTTGGAGTTTTGGAGATACTTTGTGTTCTGAATCTCTGCTTTCTTCTGTCTTCTGATTCATGTATGCACGTCCTCCTATGGCTGGTTTTATGCAAGGGCATCACCGTTGTCAGTGGCTACATCCCCTCCTCTCAGTGAAAATGGTCAACGCACCCTGTCACGGCACGGCTATTCATCTGTCGGTTCTCGATCATGCTGGAATAGGATTCACCCTCCTTTTGCGTCTGTCACTAACGCCCAGCACTCGCGAGTTTGAAGCTCGTCACAGTCATTCAATCACTGAATCCTACTCGGAATACCACAGACAAGGTTTAGACCTTCCGGATTCTCTTGAATGCCGCCATCAATCTAGCTTGTACCACGGAGATTCCAATTTAGAAATCTAAGAGATATTCATTCATTCTATAGTGGAACGTAAGTGGTTGTCAAGCACGCGTTCGTGGAGGAATGATGATGATTGTCACGTTCATCACATTCAGGTTGAAGTACAAATGAATATCTTAGATAGGAACACGCATGTTTGAATGAAAAACAGAAATACATGCATTAATTCATCGAGACACAGCAGAGCTCCTCACCCCCAACAATGGAGTTTAGAGACTCATGCCGTCAGAGAATACAAAGTTCAGATCTAAAATGTCATGAGATCCAAAATAAGTCTCTAAAAGTTGTTTAAATACTAAACTAGTAGCCTAGGTTTACAGAATTTGAATAAACTATGATGGATGATGCAGAGATCCACTTCTGGGGCCCACTTGGTGTGTGCTGGGGCTGAGATTTAAGCAATTCACGTGCATAAGACTGTTTTGGGTGTTCAACGCCAGGTTTGGATCCATTTCTGGCGTTGAACTCCAGCTTTTGATCCTTTTCTGGCGCTGGACGCCAGAATTGGGCAGAGAACTGGCGTTGAACGCCAGTTTA
>NC_029790.2:100416106-100420466 GCF_000816755.2 Arachis ipaensis | reverse complement strand
TTCATGGTTTGAGGAAGGTGATGAGTGTCACGGATCATCACCTTCATCACAGTTAAGCGCGAATGAACATCTTAGATAGCAACAAGCGTGTTTGAATGGAAAACAGAAATACTTGCATTAATTCATCGAGACACAGCAGAGCTCCTCACCCCCAACAATGGGGTTTAGAGACTCATGCCGTCAGAGAATACAAAGTTCAGGTCTAAAAATGTCATGAGATACAAAATAAGTCTCTAAAAGTTGTTTAAATACTAAATTAGTAGCCTAGGTTTACAAAAATTGAATAAACTATGATGGATGATGCAGAGATCCACTTCTGGGGCCCACTTGGTGTGTGCTGGGGCTGAGATTTAAGCAATTCACATGCATAAGGCTGTTTTGGGCGTTCAACGCCAGGTTTGGATCCATTTCTGGCGTTGAACTCCAGCTTTTGATCCTTTTCTGGCGCTGGACGCCAGAATTGGGCAGAGAACTGGTGTTGAACGCCAGTTTACGTCATCTATCCTTATGCAAAGTATGGACTATTATATATTGCTGGAAAGCCCTGGATGTCTACTTTCCAATGCAATTGGAAGCGCGCTATTTCGAGTTCTGTAGCTCCAGAAAATCCACTTTGAGTGCAGGGAGGTCAGAATCCAACAGCATCAGCAGTCCTTTTTCAGCCTGAATCAGATTTTTGCTCAGCTCCCTCAATTTCAGTCAGAAAAATACCTGAAATTACAGAAAAACACACAACTTATATTAAAGTCCAGAAATATGAATTTTTCCTAAAAACTAATAGAATTGAACTAAAAACTAACTAAAACATCCTAAAAACTATATGAAATTAACCCCAAAAAGCGTATAAAATATCCGCTCATCACAACACCAAACTTAAACTGTTGCTTGTCCTCAAGCAACTAGACAAATAAAATAGAAGACTAATAGATTTAGAAGCAATACTATCTCGAGTTTTTGAATGAAGCTCAGATTCTAATTAGATGAGCGGGGCTAGTAGCTTTTTGCTTCTGAACAGTTTTGACATCTCACTTTATCCATTGAAGCTCAGAGTGATTGGCATCTATAGGAACTCAGAATTCAGATAGTGTTATTGATTCTCTTGTTTCAGTATGATGATTCTTGAACACAGCTTCTTTATGAGTCTTGGCCATGGCCCTAAGCACTTTGTTTTCCAGTATTACCACCGGATACATAAATGCCACAGACACATAACTGGGTGAACCTTTTCAGATTGTGACTCAGCTTTGCTAAAGTCCCCAATTAGAGGTGTCCAGAGTTCTTAAGCACACTCTTCTTTTTGCTTGGACCTTGACTTTAACCGCTCAGTTTCAAGTTTTCACTTGACACCTTCACGCCACAAGCACATGGTTAGGGACAGCTTGGTTTAGCCGCTTAGGTCAGGATTTTATTCCTTCTTGGCCCTCCTATCCACTGATGCTCAAAGCCTTGGGATCCTTTTTATTACCCTTGGTTTTAAGGGCTATTGGCTCTTTCTGCTTGCTCTTTTTTTTTTTTGCAAGTTTTGTTCTTTGCTGCTTTTTCTTGCTTCAAGAATCATTTTTATGATTTTTCAGATTATCAATAACATGTCTCATGTTCATCATTCTTTCAAGAACCAACATATTTAACAGTCTTAAGCAACAAATTCAAAAGACATATGCACTGTTCAAGCATTCATTCAGAAGACAGAAAGCATTGCCACCACATTTAGCTAATTAGAATTTCTCTTATTAAAACTCGAAATTTTATTGCCTCTTATTCAAAAGATCTACTACTTTATTCATGTTTGCTGATGATGAGAAAAATAAACTATAACTTAATTGAAGATAAAATAAAAATAGATACTAATTACTACTATATGACTCCTAAGGTAAACTTCTATAAGAACACTATCACAGAGTTAAGGCAGAAATTGGAAATTAACAACCTTTATTCTAGGAGAATGGGGGTTCCTCTGATCTTTGGGGTGTTTGGTCCTGCAAGAGATAACTTCTGGCGCTTCAAGTCCCTTAAGTCACGCCCTTGCTCCTCTTGTTCTTTAAACATATAGGTAAGAATTTGACTTTGTTCCTTCTGTTCTTTTATTATTTGTTCCATAGCTTCCCGTATCTTGGTAATAGTCTCAAGATACTCCCAGTATTCAGATTGAGGGATTTCTGGGAGAAATTCCTCCGTTTTCTTCTTGATGGGATCATCCTGTGCTTATTGTTTGTCCATTGATGCTTTGGTGATTGGTTTCTCAACTGAGATATACTCAGTTATTCCCATCCTTACTCCAGCGTCCTTGCAGAGCAGAGAAATCACGCTTGGATAAGCTAACCTGGCCTCTTTAGAATTTTTGTTAGCAATTTTGTAGAGTTCAGCTGAGATCAGCTGATGAACTTCCACTTCTTTTTCCATCATGATGCAATGGATCATCACTGCTCTTTTAATAGTGAATTCAGAACGGTTGCTAGTAGGCAACAGAGAATGCCCAATGAAGTCCAGCCATCCTCTGGCGACTGGTGTGAGATCTTCTCTCTTGAGTTGATTTGGGAGACCCTTTGTGTTGGTGGTCCATCTGGCTCCAGGGATACATATGTCCTCTAGAATCTTATCCAGGCCCTTGTCTGTTCTCATCATTCTTCTGTTGAAGGAGTCTGGATCATCTTTCAGCTGAGGTAGCTTTAAGATCTCTCTGATCTTGTTAGGGGTGGTATGAACAATCTTTCCTCTGACCATGGTCCGATATTCATAGAAAGCAGTTCCAGATAGTTTTTGCTTGTCAGTCTGCCACATATTAGCATAGAACTCCTGGATCATATTCCTTCCCACCTTCGTTTCAGGATTAGCTAGGACTTCCCAGCTCCTGATTCGAATTTGCTCCTGGATCTCCGGATATTCATCTTCTTTCAGATCGAATCTGACTTCCGGGATCACTGATCTCAGACCCATTATTTTGTTATAATGGTCTGAATGTTCTTTAGATAAGAACTTCCCTTAATTCCAAAGTGGTTTTGGAACGCTCTCTTTCTTGCCTCTTGGAGTGGGTTGTTTTCCTTTAGAATCCATGATCTTAGTGATCACAGATAAACACACCAAACTTAGAGGTTTGCCTGTCCTCAAGCAAAAGAAAAGAAAGGAGAGGGAAAGAAGGAGAGAAGATTGATTTGGAAAAGATAAGATAGAAGATATGATAAGAGAGGATATAGTTTTTTTTAAAAGATATGAAAGATTTTTGAAAAAGATAGATCTGGATTTTGAAAAAGATAATGTGGGGATTTGAAAAAGATATTAGTTGGAAAAAATTAGATTTGTTTTGAAAATAGGATTTGAAAAGAGTTGGATTGAATTTGCAAAGAGGCTTGGTGCTTATGGATTAAGATACATTTGATATTTTGAAAGTAGGATTTTTAGAAATTAGGGATTTTAGAAATCAGGGTTCTGAATATGTTTATGCAAGAAATCATGAATTGAAGTATGAAAATCAAGATTAGAAAAAAATGTGAAGAAAAAATGAGTTTGCCTCCTCCCTGCCATCCTGGCGTTTGAACGCCCAAACACTGCCTGTTTTGGGTGTTCAATGCCCAAATGCTGCTCTCCTGGGCGTTCAACGCCCAGTTGTTGCCCTTTTCTGGCGTTGAACGCCAGATTGCTACCCTTACTAGCGTTCAGCGCCCACTGGCTGCCCCCTTTTGGGCGCTGAACGCCCAAAATGGCCTTTTACTGGCGTTTTCTTGCCAGTGAGCTCTTTTTCTCTGTTTTGAGTGCAGATTCCTTCTGTAACCCTGTGAATTTAAGAAAATGATGATTTACCTTAGTATCAATGAACTCTATATAAATAAATAAAAATAAAAATAAAAATAGGGCAAAATGCTTAGAGGATTGATGCCCCATGGCTGGGTTGCCTCCCAGCAAGCGCTTCTTTATTGTCTTTAGCTGGACCTTGCTGAGCTTTTAGTCTAGCTTCAGCCTTGAGCATTCTTGCTCAACGTTGCCCTCAAGATAGTGCTTGATTCTCTGTCCATTGACAATGAACCTGTTATCAGAATCAATATCTTGAAGCTCCACATAACCATATGGTGATACGCTTGTAATCACGTATGGTCCCCTCCACCGGGATTTCAATTTTCCGGGGAATAGCCTGAGTCTAGAGTTGAACAGCAGAACCTTCTGTCCTGGCTCAAAGATTCTAGATGACAGCTTTCTGTCATGCCATTTTTTCGATTTCTCTTTATAAAGCTTGGCATTTTCGAAAGCTGTGAATCTGAATTCCTCTAGCTCATTTAGCTGGAGCAATCTTTTTTCTCCTGCTAATTTGGCATCAAAGTTTAGAAATCTGGTTGCCCAATAGGCTTTATGTTCCAGTTCCACGGACAGG
>NC_029790.2:100414941-100416092 GCF_000816755.2 Arachis ipaensis | reverse complement strand
TACTTTGCATCAGTAATTAATTTCTTTTTTTGTATCCTGTTGTACTCCTTGTGTATGAACCTTGCAGCTTTATAGTTTGCAATATCGGCAAACCATGGTGTTTCCTGAATGGCAAATAAATGCTCATCCGGAAAAGTCTCAGAGATCTCAAGAGAGAGGAGGGGCGTCCCTTCTACTGGCTCTATCCGGGACAGATGATCAGCCACTTGGTTCTCTGTCCCTTTTCTGTCTCTTATTTCTATATCAAACTCTTGCAGAAGCAACACCCATCTGATGAGCCTGGGTTTTGAATCCTGCTTTGTGAGTAGATATTTAAGAGCAGCATGGTCAGTATACACAATCACTTTTGATCCTACTAAGTATGATCTGAACTTGTCAATGGCATAAACCACTGCAAGTAATTCTTTTTCTGTGGTTGTGTAATTTTTCTGGGCGTCATTTAAAACGCGACTAGCATAATAAATGACATGCAGAAGCTTGTCATGCCTCTGTCCCAGTACTGCACCAATGGCGTGATCACTGGCATCACACATTAGCTCAAATGGTAACGTCTAGTTTGGTGCAGAAATGACTGGTGCTGTGACCAGCTTAGCTTTCAGCGTTTCAAACGCCTGTAGGCACTCTGTGTCAAACACAAATGGCGTGTTAGCAGTCAGCAGATTGCTTAGAGGTTTTGCGATTTTTGAAAAATCCTTTATAAACCTTCTATAGAATCCCGCATGCCCCAGAAAGCTTCTGATTGCTTTAACATTGGCAGGTGGTGGTAATTTTTCAATTACCTCTATTTTTGCTTGATCCACCTCTATTCCATTGTTAGAGATTTTATGCCCAAGGACAATCCCCTTAGTCACCATGAAGTGGCATTTTTCCCAGTTTAAAACTAGGTTGGTCTCTTGGCATCTCTTCAGAACAAGTTTCAGGTGATCAAGACAGGAGCTGAATGAGTCTCCATATACTGAGAAGTCATCCATGAAGACTTCCAGAAATTTTTCCACCATATCAGAGAAAATAGAGAGCATGCATCTCTGGAAGGTTGCAGGCGCATTACACAGCCCAAATGGCATCCTTCTATAAGCAAACACTCCAGATGGACATGTGAATGCTGTTTTCTCTTGATCATGGGGATCCACTGCAATCTGGTTATAGCCTGA
>NC_029790.2:100412867-100414932 GCF_000816755.2 Arachis ipaensis | reverse complement strand
TGGATTTAGCCGCCTCTGTGGTTGAACCACTGGTTTAGCATTATCCTCCAATAAGATTTTCTGCATGCATCTAGCTAGGCTTATGCCCTTAAGGTCACCTATGGACCACCCAAGAGCTGTCTTGTGTGTCCTTAGCACTTGAATAAGCGCCTCCTCTTCCTGTGAATTTAAAGCAGAGCTTATGATCACTGGAAAAGTGTCACCTTCTCCCAGAAATGCATATTTCAAGGATGGTAGTAGTGGCTTGAGCTCGGGTTTAGGAGGTTTTTCCTCTTCCAGAAGAAATTTCAGAGGCTCTTTCATGTCCTCTGAATCCTCCAAATCAGGCTGAATATCTTTAAAGATATTTTCCAACTCTGATTCGAGACTCTCAGCCATGTTGATCTCTTCTACCAAGGAGTCAATAAGATCAACTTTCATGCAGTCCGTTGATGTGTCTGGATGCTGCATGGCCTTAACAGCGTTCAACTTAAACTCATCATCATTGACTCTCAGGGTTATTTCCCCCTGTTGGACGTCAATGAGGGATCGTCCAGTTGCCAGGAAGAGTCTTCCTAGAATGAGAGTAGCACTCTTGTGCTCCTCCATTTCCAGCACAACAAAGTCAGTGGGAAAGGCGAATGGCCCAACCCTGACAATCATGTCTTCAATCACGCCTGATGGGTATTTAGTGGAGCCATCAGCAAGCTGAAGACATATCCGGGTTGGTTTAACTTCTTCAGTTAAACCAAGCTTTCTGATAGTGGATGCAGGTATTAGGTTGATGCTTGCCACAAGATCACATAACAGCTATCTTGGTGCAATTACCTTCTAATGTGCATGGTATCAGAAAACTCCCAGGGTCTTTAAGCTTTTCAGGAAAGCTTTTCAGAATGACGGCACTGCATTCTTCAGTGAGGAGAACTCTTTCTGTTTCTCTCCACTCCTTTTTATGACTCAAGATCTCTTTCATGAACTTGGCATAAGAAGGTATTTGCTCAAGTGCCTCTGCAAATGGAATCTTTATTTCAAGATTCCTTAGATAATCTGCAAAGCGAGCAAATTACTTATCCTGCTCTTCTTTCCGGAGTTTTTGAGGATAAGGTATCTTGGCTTTATATTCCTCAACCTTAGTGGTTAAAGAAGCCTTTTTAGAGGGGTTGTTATCAGCACTTGTGTGTGTCTGATCCCTCACTGGCAATTGAGTGCCAGAGTTAGAAACTGGAGTGACGTCAGATGCCAACTCCTTGTCTGTTCCTGGTGTCTGAACGCCAGAACTGTGCCCATTTTGGGCGTTCAGCGCCAGATCCTGCCCATTTTGGGCGTTCAGCGCCAGATCCTTGCCCATTTCTGGCATTGAACGCCAGTTCTTGCTTGTTTCTGGCGTTGAACGCCAGTCTTGGGCATGGTCTGGGCGTTCAGCGCCAGCCTTCCACCAAATTTCTGGCGTTTTAGTGCCAGAGTTATTTTTCCCTGGGCTCTTACTGTCCTCAGGTAAATTTTGGGTGGTTTGCTCATTTCTTGGCTTTTTGCTGCCTTGAGGTGGGGTATTTAATGTTTTCCCACTTCTTAATTGAACTGCTTGGCATTCTTCTGTTATTTGTCTTGACAGCTGCTGCTTTGTTTGCCTAAACTGTTCATCTATGTGTATATTAGCCATCCTTGTCTCTTGTAGTCTATCTTTGAATTCGGCTAACTGCTTTGTTAGAAAGTCCAATTGCTGATTGAATTCGGCAGCTTGTTTTACAGGACTAAGTTCAGCAGCTGCTGTTTTAACCTCTTCTTTCATGGAAGGGTTACTGCTTAGGTACAGATGCTGATTCCTGGCAACTGTATCAATGAGCTCTTGAGCCTCTTCAATTGTCTTTCTCATGTGGATAGATCTACCAGCTGAGTAATCTAGAGACATCTGAGCTCCTTCTGCAAGCCCATAGTAGAAGATGTCTAACTGAACCCACTCTGAAAACATTTCAGAGGGGCATTTTCGTAGCATCTCTCTGTATCTCTCCCAGACATCATAAAGAGATTCATTATCTCCTTGTTTAAAGCCTTGGATGTCCAGCCTTAGCTGTGTCATCCGTTTTGG
>NC_029790.2:100400830-100409209 GCF_000816755.2 Arachis ipaensis | reverse complement strand
CTTAGGTTGGTTATTCAACCACCTCTTAGCTTGATCTTTTACAGCAAATGGAAACAGTAATAGTCTGTAGACATCCTGATCTATTTCTTTATCATGTACTGTGTCAGCAATCTGTAGAAACTGTGCCAGAAACTCTGTAGGTTCTTCCTGTGGAAGACCGGAATACTGGCAACTTTGCTGCACCATGATAATGAGCTGAGGATTCAACTCAAAGCTACTGACTCCAATGGAGGGTATGCAGATACTGCTCCCATATGAAGCAGTAGAGGGGTTTGAATATGACCCCAGAGTCCTCCTGGACTGTTCATTTCCACTTAGATCCATGATGGAGAAAGGGAGATGATGTAAAATAGGAAAAATATTATTTATTTATTTATTTATTTCGAAAATAAAATAAATTAAATAAAAATAGGTGAAGATTTTCGAAAAAATGAGGGGAGAGAAAGTGGTAAGGAAGTTTTGAAAAAGATATGATTTGGAAGAGATTTTCAATTTTGAAAAAAAATGAAATTTAAAAAAAAATTTTGAAAATTTGTTTTAAAATTAGAGAGAAAAGATATTTTTGAATTTAGTGAGGAAAGAGAAAAACAATAAGATAGCACAAGATTTAAAATTTTTAGATCTGATGCTCCTTGTTTTCGAAAAATTTTAAGGGAAAAACACTAAGGAACACCAAACTTAAAAATTTTAAGATCCGGACACAAGAAAAACTCAAGAACACTTTGAAGATTCACAAGAACACAAGAACACCAAACTTAAAATTTTTAGAAAACCAAACTAAAATTTTTGAAAAACACAGAGAAATTAACAAGAAAACACCAAACTTAAAGTTTGGCATAGGATTTAATAGAAAAATTATTTTTGAAAAAAGGTTTTAATAAGAAAATAAGGATTCTAAAATTTTAACACGACACTAATACGAGACTCTAAACAAAAAGAGAAATTTTTTTCTAATCTAAGCAACAAAATAAATCGTTAGTTGTCCAAACACGAACAATCCCCGGCAACGGCGCCAAAAACTTGGTGCACAAATTGTGAATCACACTTTTCACAACTCGTACCACTAACCAGCAAGTGTACTGGGTCGTCCAAGTAATACCTTACGTGAGTAAGGGTCGAATCCCACAGAGATTGTTGGGTTGAAGCAATCTATGGATATCTTGTAAATCTTAGTTAGGAAGTCAATTATATTTATCAAGTAAATTGCAAACAAACAAGAGAGCATAAATTAAAGGTTACTTGTTATGCAGTGATGAAGAATATGTTGGAGTTTTGGAGATGCTTTGTGTTCTGAATCTCTGCTTTCCTCTGTCTTCTGATTCATGCATGCACGTCCTCCTATGGCTGGCTTTATGCAAGGGCATCACCGTTGTCAGTGGCTACATCCCCTCCTCTCAGTGAAAATGGTCAACGCACCCTGTCACGACACGACTATTCATCTGTCGGTTCTCGATCATGCTGGAATAGGATTCACCCTCCTTTTGCGTCTGTCACTAACGCCCAGCACTCGCGAGTTTGAAGCTCGTCACAGTCATTCAATCACTGAATCCTACTTGGAATACCACAGACAAGGTTTAGACCTTTCGGATTCTCTTGAATGCCGCCATCAATCTAGCTTGTACCACGGAGATTCCAATTTAGAAATCTAAGAGATATTCATTCATTCTATAGTGGAACGTAAGTGGTTGTCAAGCACGCGTTCGTGGAGGAATGATGATGATTGTCACGTTCATCACATTCAGGTTGAAGTGCAAATGAATATCTTAGATAGGAACACGCATGTTTGAATAAGACTGTTTTGGGTGTTCAACGCCAGGTTTGGATCCATTTCTGGCGTTGAACTCCAGCTTTTGATCCTTTCTGGCGCTGGACGCCAGAATTGGGCAGAGAACTGGCGTTGAACGCCAGTTTATGTCATCTATCCTTATGCAAAGTATAGACTATTATATATTGCTGGAAAGCTCTGGATGTCTACTTTCCAATACAATTGGAAGCGCGCTATTTCGAGTTCTGTAGCTCCAGAAAATCCACTTTGAGTGCAGGGAGGTCAGAATCCAACAGCATCAGCAGTCCTTTTTCAGCCTGAATCAGATTTTTGCTCAGCTCCCTCAATTTCAGTCAGAAAAATACCTAAAATTATAGAAAAACACACAACTCATAGTAAAGTCCAGAAATATGAATTTTTCCTAAAAACTAATAGAATTGAACTAAAAACTAACTAAAATATCCTAAAAACTATATGAAATTAACCCCAAAAAGCGTATAAAATATCCGCTCATCACCAACCCAACAAGTCCTGGTAGCTAATTATTGGACTGTCCCTCTGTCGTGCGTCCCCAACTCTAGTAATTCCCAATCATAATCATATAACACCCACACTGGTGTTTATTCACGGGGGCGAGCTCATCTGGAACTTTCACAGTGCCAGCCACACTTATGACATAGGGTCAGCAGAGTATCGAGTCTCAACCTGGAGCACGTGGTGCCTAGCCACTGCTTTCACCCAGGAAAATTCGTATCCAGATATTTAGAAGTGCATCAAATCACATTATCAATCAATAATCAGATACATATTCATACTCAGCCATAATTCAATGTTTAGCACAACTCTCCGGCTCATAACATAATCCATAACTAACCATAATTCATTCTCAAAAACAGCCATTCAGCTCGAAACATAAACAGCACTTCCACCAACATTATCAACAACTCAAATAATCACCATTAGTCATGGTTCATCTCTAATTCCCACTTACTTCATGCACAAGTTATCTTCCTCACAGTCCTCATTATAATTCATTACCCACAATTCACCTACCAGGCTTTAAACAAGATAAAATAAGATTTTGAAAGCTGGAGGAATGCCTTAGAAATAAAAAATCGAAATTCAGAAGAAAACAGGGCTTCGCGTATGCAAACCATGTCAAACACGCGCGGGAGTGCAATTTTTCCCACCATGCATATGCATTCCCTCGTCTGCGCATGAATCCACATTTCCACGTACGCAAGGGTTCCTTTTTGCCCATGCCGCATACGCAGCACATGCTCGCGTATGCATGCATGCCAAACAAAAACACACAACCGCGTAGATGGGGGTCCACGTACGCATGTATAGCAGAAGTTTCGAAAAGCTGCTAAGTCCAGAATTTTCAGCTTTGTACACCAAACTTTGATCGAGCATAACTTCCTCATTTTAAAATATTTTTCCTCTGTTCTTCGAACGGTGTAAATATCTCGGACCAATTTTCTTTCTAAATCAGTTTGATACAAAACGGAGGTCTGGAGATCAAGTTATGCTTCGCCAAAGTTGGTCAAAATTATAGTTTTTGTAAAACTTTACAAGATCTCCATTTTCAAAACATACCAATTTCAATCCCTTTTAAAATCAACCCAAACCCTTACCAATTTAGCATCCTTCATAACTTTCAACTCTATTCCAAGTTTAACAATATACAATATACATTCATCATCTTACTAATTCTCTATTTTCATTTAGTTCCAATCCAATACTTCCAATTCCACAATATTCAATATACATCATCAAATATCCATATTAAGTACAATGTCAACTTCAATTCAACCTTTATACATACCAATCATCATCATATACAATTCACATGCATTATCAACAAGGACATCAATTTCACCCTCAAAAACCAATAACTACATAATCAATACAATCTATTTCAACCAATCAACAACATCACAAATTTAATTCATATCCTAGGGTCACTAGCCTAAGTTTTTACATTACATTACATTTTAGATACGAGAAATCGGAACTATACATTGGCCGATTTTTACGTATACCCAAAAACACCACAAAAAAGGCACAAAACCCAGCTCCAAGGATTCCAAAATCTCCAAGGCAATGACACCCAAAGCTCTACCAAGCCTCCAATGTTCACAATCAAGCTCCAATTTAAATATATATATACTACCTAATCCATAATACCACATTCAAATATAACCACTTAATACCCAAACACAAAAAATCAGGGTTGATAATTCTTACCATACCCACGGACCAAAGAGACAAGAGGAAGAGTTTTCCTCAAGCTAATTGGATCCTATAACATCAAAGAACTCAAAATCTCAACACATTTGCTCAATAAATTCAAAATTGAAGGGCTGGAAAACTGGAAAGAATTTGTGGCTTACCTCTTGAATAATCTTGTGGGCTTTGTAGAGCTTGACGCCACAGTCGCATGGCTGCAAATGGTGCAGTGATCGAAGCTCTATGGATCAAAAGTTATGGCAATTTGATTATCAAATGAAGGTTTGGTCACATAGAAGTTGTTCTTCCCTTCTTGCTGCACTTGCAGCGTGTTCAGCATGCAAAATAGAGAGAGAAAGATCTGAACTCACTTTATTAATTGAGTGGGTTGGGCACACGGGTTCGGTTTGGAGCCAGTTCGACTGGTTCGACCCGTTTGGCCCAATCTTGGGCCAAATTTTTTAAAATTAATGTCAAAATTCTTATTTTAATTAGCTCTATCATATTAAACAATAAAAATTACAGTTCTAATTTTCTAAAATAAATTTTAATTTATGAATTAATTATTTATTAATTATTCGGGTTTTATATTCTACCCACCTAAATAGGAATTTTGCCTACAAAATTCGAATTCAGTTACCTGAGAATAGGTGTGTGTAGTCTGTTTGTATATCTGATTCAAGTTTCCAAGTGTGCTCCTCGATACCGGACCGACTCCATGCGACTTTGACTAAAAAAACTTCTTTTTTGTGCAACTGTTTAACACTGGTGTCGTCTATCCTGACCGGAGTCACTTGGAGTGTCAAATCTTTTCTTGCTTCAATCGATTCAAGTTCCAAGACATGATTGGCATTAGGAGGATACTTCCGAAGCTGCGTGACGTGGTGAAAATTGGCGAGTTAAGAATTGTTATAAGATATACGTTGCAAGTATAGTCCTCAACCAACTAGAAATTCGCTTATCAATTTAAAAAGGGTGTCACAGAAATTAAAATTAAAATACTGGGAGTATGAATCTCAGGTCGTCTCCTAACGAGTTGCAGAAAAGTGTGCTATTTTATTAATTAGATGGTTTTCAAAAAGATTTGAGTTGAATGATAGGAAATTAAATCAGAAAATTAATGTAATTTAAATAAAAGCCTTGACTGGGAGTAGATTAGTTGGAAGCCCTATTCTTGTTGCAGTAATTTCAAGATTAATTGATAATTGGGGTTGTTCTGCTTAGTTATCCCTTACTAGGTAAGGGAAAGTCAAACAAGTTGGAATGCTGTTTCTATTCACAAGTCCCAATCCGCTTACTTGGAAGGACTGGCGTTAGTGACTAGAGAGCAAACCAATAATAACCCAATTACAATTTCTCCCTTGAGCACTCCAACTCAAGGGTTCCTTTCAATCAACTCCCCATCAAGTTAGGGAACTACTCGCTCATTGTGAATGTGGAATTCATAACATAGGAAAGGGAATTAAAGGAAGACATGATAAATAAAACTCAAGGGAATTAATTAAAAATAAAAATAAGTCTTGTATTGATAAATTCTAAAATAATCCAATAGTAAGATTGAAGTAAATTAAAGGACATGGAAGAGTAAAGCCAAGTGAAGAAAACAAACTAGGATGACGAAGTCTTGATGAGGTAATAACTTTTCTCAAAATTCCAATACAAAAAGCAATAGAAAATAAGAACCCTAAGAACTATGAATGTGAAGAGAGAAAAACCTAGAGGAGAGGGAAACTAGATCTAAAAAAAACTAAAACTGTGTAGAATGAATGATGTTGTTGGTCTCTGCATGTTCCCTGGCTCTAGTATGCTTTTCTGGGCCGAAAACTGGGTCAAAATAGGGCCTAAAATCGTCTCCAGCGATTCTGCAGATTATGCAGATCGCGCACGTCACGCGATCGCGTCATTCATGCGGACGCGTCATTCGGCGTTTTGCTTCTCCACGCGGACGCGTCGTCCATGCCTCCGCGTCACTTATACTAGTCCAATCCGCGCGGTCGCGTGAGCCATGCGGCCGCGTCACTGCGATTTCCTTTCTTTCGCGCGGTCGCGTGCCCCATGCAGCCGCGTCACTTCTCGCTGGTCATCTCCATAATGTCTTGTGTTTCCTCCATTTTTGCAAGCTTCCTTTCCAATCTCCAACTCATTCGTGCCCTATAAAGCCTGAAACACTTAACACACAGATCATGGCATCGAATGGAATAAAGGAGAATTAAAATACATAATTAAAAGTCTCTAGGAAGCAAGTTTTCAATCATGTAATAATTTTAGGAAGGAAATATAAATGCATGCTAATCATATGAATAAGTGGGTAAAGATCATGATAAAACCACACAATTAAATACAATATAAATCATAAAATAGTGGTTTATCAACCTCCCCACACTTAAACATTAGCATGTCCTCATGCTTAGTTGAAGGAGATAAAATAAATGAGTAGGAACATGTGAAACTCATGCAATGCAATGCAACCTATACATGTAAATGCAACTATATGATTCTTGTCCACTTGATCAAAAGTAAATAGGCTCTTCAAAACAATTACAAATCAAATTCCACTAATTCAATTTTCATGCAGTAAGAACAGATAAAAATGCAAGAAGGCAGCTCATGAAAGCAGGGAACATAGAATTTTAAGCGCTGAACCCTCACTGATGATGTATTTATGCTCTAATCTCTCTAGTGTATAGGGCAATCACTCTATCCTTCTCTAATGATGCTTTCTAATTTTTGTTCTTCTCCTAATCAATCAACAACATTTAATATACCAATGCAGACATCATGAGGTCTTTTTCAAGGTTGTAATGGGGCTAAGGCAATGGTAAGGATACATATATGGCTAAGTAAGCTTATAAATTGAATCTTTAATTAACCCAAGCTTTAACATAACCTCTATATATATATATATATATATTTATAACTTTAGAATTCATACCTAGCTACCCAGAATTTCTCTTTCACATTCCATACTCATGTATCAACTTTTATTTTAATTTTTAATTTTTTTTATCATACATGCATTGACCTTTGAATTCTTAACTTATCGTTGGGGTAATTTTGTCTCCTTATTTATTTATTGAATATTTTTTATTTGATTTTTTTAAGCATAAAAATAAACATAGCTTATCAATGCACATAGATTTTTAATTCTTATAGTTTCACATGAGTAGGTATCCAAATTCCCATTATATTATCATGACACATTCCCTTATTATTTTTTGTTCCCACAATTTCCCATACTTGATTGACACAGATAATTCTATCTTAAGCTAACTAAAGATTCAATTTGGGATATATAATTATTTTTCCGCTTAAGGCTAGTAATGTGGTAAAATATAGAACAAATGGGATTTAAAGGCTCAAAGTGGCTAACAAAGGTAATTGAAAGGGGTAGGCTTAATTTGGATAAGTGGGCTAAACAAATAATGGCCTCAATCATATATAAACATATAAATATAATAAATATTGGATATATAGGATGAAACAAAATATAGATTACAATCATAGAGAAGTAAACACACAAGAATAAAATAATTATGGTTAAATAATGTAACCATGCATAAAGGCTCAAATCTCACAGGTTGTGTGTTCTTTAGCTCAAAAATCATGTTCCAATTACAACTTCAAGCAAATTTAACATAAAAATTTTAATTAAAATTAGTAAAATTTTGTTCCAAAAAAAAATTAGAGTCTTAGAAGAAACTTATTGTCTTTTCAATCAAGTAGAACATTGATGCCAGGGCATTTTGGCCAGTTTCACTGAGCTTTTCTTTACTGTTTTTAGGGTAGTTTCATGCATTTTCTTAGAAAATAAGCTAGTCTTGGATGGATATTCACTTACACCTTGATTCAAGCATACATTGTGCACTTTACATGATTTCATGAGGATTTTGCATGAATTTAATGACAAATTGGATGTTGCATTTCCCATGACTTGGATTAGAACTTTGATGCATTTTATTGCTTGATTTCAGGACAAAAGAAGCAAGGAAGAACTACGTTAGCAGCCACGTTAATCTAACTAACGTGACCTCTAACGTGGAATGGGAGCTAACTTGCAAAGTTAATGAGAAAAGTAATCGCCAATAACGCCCTCGAAGCCATCATAGCCCACGTTAAGAGTCACGTTAACTTAGTTAACGTGAACTCTAACGTGGAAGAAAGCAATAAGGCCAACGTTAGTGACACTCCCCTTTGTCACTAACGTTGGACCAAGCTCATAATTGGCCACGTTAGTTGCCACGTTAACTTAGTTAACGTGGCCTCTAACGTTGAGAAGTAAAGGGGAAGCCAACGTTAGTGACATTCAACTTTATCACTAACGTTGGCCAAGTCACAATAAGCCACGTTAACTCCCACGTTAACCTAGTTAACGTGGAAGCTAA
>NC_029790.2:100388442-100400807 GCF_000816755.2 Arachis ipaensis | reverse complement strand
CACCGACGATTGCATCAAGAAGGAACGAAGAAAACAGGACTTTAGTTCGTTATTTTACGTAGTTTCAAGATTAGGTTCAGTACCCTTTACGTTGTAGGTTAAACAGTAATTTAAGTACGTTTTAGGAGTACTTTAGTACATTTCACGTGTTACATACGAACTTAGTTCCACATTCACTTATAGGTAGGTTCTGATCGAATAAAAGATTCTTTTACGTACTTTGATGGGATTTTTGTCATTTCTTTTCGAGTCACTTTGACCGGTTTTACGGGACCGTAGTTACAAGATGAACTAACTTTTCTGTTATTCAAAGAAGATTCTGAGATTAAAAAAAAACCTTGTTTTAAAATGATTAAAATTAATTTTAAAAATACAATTTAAACGAACTTCAACATTAACCTTGTACTAAAAACTCGATTTCTTGTGTGTTGGACACTCTAAACTCGGAAATACGTACCAATGTAATAAATTGGTATTAATAAAATAAGAACACACAAATGAAGAGATACTAACATTAGATATAAAACAAAGTAGGATATATAGGTTATAAATAATATAAATATACAAATATATACTAACTCCGGTAATAAACAAATCGGGTGAATAGGTTTAATTCGGATGGGGAAGTTAATCTAACTAACGTGACCTCTAACGTGGAATGGGAGCTAACTTGCAAAGTTAATGAGAAAAGTAATCGCCAATAACGCCCTCGAAGCCATCATAGCCCACGTTAAGAGTCACGTTAACTTAGTTAACGTGAACTCTAACGTGGAAGAAAGCAATAAGGCCAACGTTAGTGACACTCCCCTTTGTCACTAACGTTGGACCAAGCTCATAATTGGCCACATTAGTTGCCACGTTAACTTAGTTAACGTGGCTTCTAACGTTAAGAAGCAAAAGGGAAGCCAACGTTAGTGACATTCACCTTTGTCACTAACGTTGGTCAAGCTTCCATAAGCCACGTTAACTCCCACGTTAACATAGTTAACGTGGAAGCTAACGTGGAGAGAGTAATTGGTCGCCAACGTTAGTGACACTTACCTTTGTAATTCGATCACTTAAGATTGCCAAGGAGATCAATGAATGCATTGATTAAGGAAGAGATGAAAATGAACTTGATCCGGAGAATGCAACATCTCCTAAGCCCAATGAACTCCCCATTTCTGATCTTACCCATTCTCTTTAATTTCTGCCATTTACTTTTATGAGTAATTACCCCATTCCCATTTAAGATTCTGCAATTTACTTTCCGCCATTTACATTCAGCTCTTTAATTTTAGCCTTTATTGTTTCTGCTATTTACTTTCCCGCCATTTAATTTTCTGCAATTCTCAACTCAAATTCTGTTTCGCTCAACTAGAACCTTCCTCTAATTAAAGTTGCTTGATCAATCAATCTCTGTGGGATTCGACCTCACTCTATTGTGAGTTTTTACTTGACGACGAATTCGGTACACTTGCCGAAGGAAATTTATTACGAGACAAGTTTTCCGCGTATCAAGTTTATGACGCCGTTGCCGGGGATTGATTATGTATCAACAATGATTAAGTTGGAGGATAACTAGATTGAGCATTGTTATTTTGTTTGATTTAATTTTTTGTTTGAGTAATTTACTTTCAGTTTAGTTAATTTCTTCCCTTCCCCCTACTATTTCGTTTAATTCCAGTTGTTTACACTCTGTTTCACTCACCCACTAACTGTTTGATATATTGCATCACTCACACTAACAGTAATTCTAACAGAAATACTTTCTGCATTTTTTTCCTTGTTTGAGCTCTGTTGGTTGTATGACAGGGAAGAGAAGCGGGGCTTCAACTTTCTTTGATTCTGAACCTGAGAGGACCTTCCTTAGATTAAGGAGGGAAGCAAGAGGAAAAAGAGTAGTTGGTGCTGAGGAAGAGGAGGAATACCTTGAACCAAACATGGAAGAAAACATGGAAAACCATCATGAAGAAGAGGCTCACAACCATAGGGAGGATAGAAGAGTTTTAGGCTCTTACATCAATCCAAACCCAGGAAACTGTGGAAGTAGCATTCAAAAGCCAACCATCCACGCCAACAATTTTGAACTAAAATCACAGCTCATCACCCTTGTTCAGAACAACTGTTCATTTGGAGGAGGCGTCCAAGAAGACCCCAATCAACATCTAACCACCTTCTTGAGGATATGCGACATAGTGAAGTCTAATGGTGTTCATCCTGACGCCTATAGACTGCTCTTATTTCCATTCTCACTCAAGAATAAGGCAGCCAAGTGGCTGGAACCTTTTCCGAAGGAGAGTTTGACAACTTGGGAAGATGTGGTGAACAAATTCTTAGCAAGATTCTATCCTCCTCAAAGAGTCAACCGGCTGAGAGCTGAGGTCCAAACTTTCAGGCAACAAGATGGTGAGACTCTGTATGAAGCATGGGAGAGGTTCAAGGATCTGACAAGGAGGTGTCCACCAGATATGTTCAACGAATGGGTACAGCTGCACATTTTCTATGAAGGACTGTCATATGAATCAAAGAAGGCAATAGACCATTCATCTGGAGGATCTTTGAACAAGAAGAAGACCATTGAAGAAGCCATAGATGTCATTGAGACTGTAGCAGAAAATGATTACTTCTATGCCTCCGAAAGAGGGAACACTAGAGGAGTAATGGAGCTAAACAATGTGGATGCACTGCTAGCTCAAAACAAGCTCATCACCAAGCAGCTGGCTGACCTCACCAAGAAGATGGAGAGGAACCAAGTAGCAACAATCACCACTTCATCAGCAACCCAAGAAGGAGTGAATGAAGAAGTAGAGGGTAGTCAGGAGCAAGCCAACTACATTGGGAATTTACCTAGGCAAAACTATGATCCATACTCCAAGACCTACAACCCTGGATGGAGGAATCACCCAAACTTTGGGTGGGAGAATCAACAAGATCAAGGTCAAGATCGGAGACATCACAACCCCAACAACAATGCAGCTCACCAACAATTCACACAGAGAACATATCAACACCACCATAACAACACCTCTCCACATCAATATCAAAACCAAAATAACACTCCTCAGCCTTCTACTTCTAATCCCAATCCACCATCAATTGATGACAGACTCTCAAGGATTGAGAATCTACTTGAAGACATAGGCAAAGAGATTTAAGACAGTAAAGCGTTCCGAGAAGAAGTGATATCCAATATGCAGAATCAGGATGCTGCCATCAAGAAACTTGAGACACAAATTGGCTACTTATTCAAGCAAATTCCCAGTCACAACCTTCGCAGCAATACTAACTCAACCCAAAGGGAGGAGTGTCAGGTTATCACCCTTTGGAGTGGGAAGGAACTGAAGGAAACCACCCAGAAACCACAAGAAAAGGACTCAAATAAAAAGGAAGAAGAGCAGGATGGAGCTCGAGTTCCAACTTTGAGTTCACAAAAAGGGGAAGGAGCGCTGAAGCCAGACGTCCCAAGAGTTCCATACCCTCAGCAATTAAAGAAGAAGGGGGATGACAACCAATTTTGAGATTTTTGGAAATCTTCAAGAAACTACAAATCAACATACCCTTTGCTGAAGCAATAGAACAAATGCCACTCTACGCCAAGTTTTTAAAGGAGCTAATGACTAAGAAGAGAAGCTGGAAGAACAACGAGACTGTGATATTAACCGAAGAATGTAGTGCTATCATTCAGCACAAACTGCCCTAGAAATTGAAGGATCCCGGAAGTTTTCAGATCCCTTATATTATAGGGGAAATCACAGTGGAGAAGGCTCTTTGTGAGTTAGGAGCCAGCATCAATCTGATGTCAGTAGCTATGATGAGAAAGATGAAGATTGAGGAGGCTAAACTAACAAAGATGGCCCTACAATTGGCAGACCGATCGTTCAAGTTCCCTCATGGCGTCGTAGAAGATTTGCTGGTAAAAGTGGGAGATTTTATCTTTCCAGCAGACTTTGTAGTGCTGGACATGCAGGAGGAAGCCAAGGCTTCCATCATCCTGGGAAGGCCGTTCTTGGCAACTGCTGGAGCTGTCATTGATGTACAAAAAGGAGATCTCACCCTGAGATTACACAATAAAAAGATGACAATCAATGTGTTCAAGGCCATGAGTTACCCATCAGAACAATTGGGAGAATGTATGAGGTTGGACTCACTTGAAGATGCAGTGCAGGAAAGTTTTGAAGAAGAAGAACCTGAGAGTTTAATAGAGGAGGAGTCAATATTTAGTGAAGAGGTTGCAACAGTAGAGATTCATATACAAGGTGCACCAAAGGAAGAGAACGAAATGTCAGAAGCACCCAAACTTGAACTCAAAGCACTGCCACCCACTCTCAAATATGCATACTTAGGAGAAAATGAAAATTACCCAGTGATCATAAGCTCATGCCTCAGCTAAGATCAAGAGGATGAACTGCTCAAAGTACTGCGAAAGCACAAAGATGCCATTGGTTGGACTCTTGCTGACCTGAAAGGGATAAGTTCGGCCATATGCATGCACAAGATACTGCTTGAAGATGATGCCAAACCATCCAATCAATCCCAAAGGAGGTTGAACCCAATCATGAAGGAAGTGGTACAGAAAGAAGTTATGAAGTTATGGCAGGGAGGGGTAATCTACCCGATCTCAGACAGCCCCTGGGTTAGCCCCGTGTATGTCGTCCCAAAAAAAGGGAGGAATTACTATGGTTTCCAATGAGAAGAACGAACTAATTCCTACAAGGACTGTCACAGGATGGTGGATGTGCATAGACTACAGAAAACTCAATGAGGCTACACGAAAAGATCATTTCCCCCTTCCATTCATGGATCAGATGTTGGAAAGACTTGCAGGGCACGCATATTATTGTTTTCTCGACGGTTATTCAGGATATAACCAAATAGTAGTTGATCCCAGAGACCATGAGAAAACCTCATTCACTTGCCCATATGGAGTGTTTGCCTATAGGCGCATACCATTTGGGCTATGTAATGCACCTGTGACTTTCCAACGCTGCATGCTTTCTATCTTTTCAGATATGATAGAAAAATTCATTGAAGTTTTTATGGATGATTTCTCGGTATTCGGAGATTCCTTTCCTAGTTGCCTACATCACCTCGCCTTGGTATTGAAAAGATGCCAAGAGACCAATCTGGTCTTGAACTGGAAGAAATGTCACTTTATGGTGACAGGAGGAATAGTCCTTGGTCACAAGGTTTCTAACCAAGGCATTGAGGTTGACAGAGCTAAAGTAGAACTTATTGAAAAACTGCCTCCACCCAGTGATGTCAAGGCAATTAGGAGCTTTTTAGGGCATGCTGGTTTTTACAGAAGGTTTATTAAAGATTTTTCAAAAATAGCCAAGCCCTTAAGTAATCTCCTTGTATCTAATACACCATTTATCTTTGATGAAACATGCATGATAGCATTTGAAAATTTGAAAATGAGGTTGTCCTCTACTCCTATCATTTCCCCACCTGATTGGAACTTACCATTTGAATTGATGTGTGATGCATCTGATTTTGCAGTTGGGGCAGTGTTAGGACAGAGGAAAGATAACTTAGTCCATGTGATATACTATGCTAGCAAAGTCCTTAATGATACTCAAAGAAATTATACCACTATTGAAAAGGAGTTGCTAGCAATAGTTTTTGCATTTGACAAGTTCAGATCGTACCTCATTGGTGCTAAAGTGATTGTTTTTACAGATCACACAGAACTTAAATATTTGTTTGCCAAGCAAGAATCAAAATCAAGACTAATAAGATGGATCTTATTGTTGCAAGAATTCAATATTGAAATCAGAGACAAGAAAGGAGTGGAGAACAAGGTAGCAGATCACCTATCCAGGATTCCTCATGATAAAGGTGGAGCACATGATATAAGTGTGAATGAGCTCTTCCCTGATGAGCAGTTGATGACAGTTCACAAAGCACCATGGTTTGCAGACATTTCCAACTTCAAGGAAACTGGGGCCTTACCTCCAGAGATCAATAAACATAAAAAAAGGAAGCTCAAGAATGATGCAAAATACTTTGTCTGGGATGAGCCATATCTCTTCAAGAAGTGTTCAGATAGAATCCTTAGAAGATGTGTTTCGGAAGAAGAAGGACGAGAGGTCCTATGGAATTGCCACGGCTCATGCTATGGAGGCCACTTTGGAGGGGACAGAACTGCAGCAAAGGTGTTACAAAGCGGATTCTTTTGGCCCACCCTTTTCAAGGATGCCAAAGAACTAGTAAAGAGCTGCAATGAATGCCAAAGATCTGGAAACTTGCCCAAAAGAAATGATATGCCACAAAATTTTATCTTGGAACTGGAACTATTTGATGTGTGGGGAATCGATTTCATGGGACCATTCCCAACCTCATATGCGAACAAGTACATCTTGGTAGCAGTGGATTACGTTTCCAAGTGGGTAGAGGCTATTGCAACCCCAACGACTGATAACAAGGTGGTCATGAACTTCCTCAGGAAGAATATCTTTAGCCGGTTTGGAGTCCCATGAGCACTCATCAGTGATGGAGGGAGCCATTTTTGTAACAGACCACTAGAAGCTCTTCTCCTACGATATGGGATAAAATACAAGGTAGCCACACCTTACCATCCCCAAACAAGTGGACAAACTGAGATATCCAACAGAAAGCTAAAGAGGATTCTGGAAAAGACTGTGGGTGCATCAAGAAAGGATTGGTCGAAGAAGTTGGATGATGCTCTTTGGGCATACAGAACAGCATTCAAAACACCACTTAGAATGTCCCCATATCAACTGGTGTATGGAAAAGCTTGTCATTTACCACTGGAGCTGGAACACAAAGCTCTCTGGGCTATTAAGATACTAAATTTTGACAGCATTGTTGTTGGAGCAAAGAGGATCTTGCAGCTGCAAGAGATGGAGGAATTCAGGTCACAAGCTTATGAAAATACCAAGATGTATAAAGAGAAGGCAAAGAGAAGACATGACCTACATCTTGCACCCAGGAGTTTCAAAAAGGGGCAGCAAGTACTCCTCTACAATTCCAAATTAAGACTGTTCTCAGGAAATCTCAAATCAAGGTGGTCCGGGCCTTTTGTTGTCACAAAAGTCTCGCCATATGGACACATCGAAATCATGGATGAAGGTTCAGAGAGAACTTTTACAGTGAACGGAAAAAGACTCAAGCATTATCTGGGCAACATGGGAAAAAACCCCAGAGTAAAGTATCATCTCAAGTAAAGGAGGAATCGTCGAGCTAGCGACGATAAAAGAGCGCTCTGTTGGGAGGCAACCCAACCTCAGGTAGTTTCCTTTTCATCTTTATTTTAATAAAGATCACAAGTTGTTTCCCCTGTATTGCGAGGAGCTAAGTTTGGTGTTCCACACCAAAATAATGCAAGAGTAAAAATGTAATTCTAAGTTTGGTGTTCCACCAAAGGAATTTAGTTAGAATCACACTCCACTCCCAAAGCACATTGCTAGCTCCAACCAATCAAGAGAAACCACTTAGATTTAGTTAGATTTTAGTTAATAATTATTTTGTTAAACAACAAGATATGAGGTTCTCTGCATATATGTAAGGTTTTGTACTAGGCAAGGAACTAAGTTTGGTGTTCACACACCAAATTAAGTTCATAAGTCACAAGCATACATGCAAGCTAATTGTTTCTCAAAGTGCTTTGGGAACAAGCAACTTCCAATAACTTTGCAGGAATCTTATGAGGAAATGGCGCACCTTCACCCAAGGAAGTGAGGTAGCAAAGACCAGGATGATGACAAAAAGAGGGCAACTAGAACCATCACCCGAAGGTTGTATTGTCACTTAATTCCATGTACTTAGAATGTTGAAAATTGGGAGTCCAAATGCAATTTTGATTAATAGTTACTCGTTAGTTGGAACCTTTTTCAATTCTGTCTTTTAAACTTTTTGTTGATTAGGGCTGTGTTTGCTAGTTTGAATGTCATGACTGAATCATCTCCTTACTTACTTGTATGCTTGTCCTTTTGAATCAAATGAAAAGAGAATGAATGTTTTATAAAAGACCAGAGTGGAGTTCATACTATGGAGTAAGTTCCTGAGTTTGTGGTGTGGTCATAAGTTAGCTAAGTTGGTTCAACCACAAGGTAGGAAGACAACTATCTGTCGTGAATACTATGCTTTGAACATACCCATGAGACTAGTTAAATAATAAGATCCTAATAAGAAAAAGGGAAAGAACAATCAAAGTTGAAGAATAAAAGAAAAAAAATAAAAAATAGCAAGAAAAGAGGCTAGGCACCAAGGGTTTGAGCCTTGAGGGATGTGTTTGTGGTGTTCCTGTACCAAGGATCTGCTTGGATTACTAAGCTCTTAGGGGTGCTTTATCACTTGGTAACTTGGGTTAACTAACCCGAGATTATCAGCTGAAAGTCCACCATCAAAAGCAATCTTTGCTACAGAACATTTAGTAGCCCAAAGAGGTGCTGGACACTAAGACCTCAAGGAAAGAAAATAAACAAACCATGTGCCTGTGGTGTGTATGTATGGGGGAGAGACTTGAGGAAGTAAGTCCTTAGGGGTGCTTCAACACTTAGCACCTTGAACCAACTGGTTCGAGAGTGTTGGCTGAAAGCTTATTTTAAAGAGTCGCCCCCTTACAAAGCACTTAGCCTAATAACACAAATAAGCCCTGAAATGACAACAAAAGGATCAATGAATAAAAGTCTCATGGGATGCAATCACAGTGAGTATTCTAAGACATGATAAAGGTCTGAAAGCCAGTGAAGGAATGAACCTAAGTTGCTAGGCATGAAACCACCATAAAACCAGAAACATGACTTCCACAAGAATGACTCATTTCTCTTGGCATTCTATTCATCATTCTCTTGTTCCAGTACTTGCTTAGGGACAAGCAAGCTTTAAGTTTGGTGTTGTGATGCCAGGGCATTTTGGCCAGTTTTACTGACCTTTTCTTTACTGTTTTTAGGGTAGTTTCATGCATTTTCTTAGAAAATAAGCTAGTCTTGGATGGATATTCACTTACACCTTGATTCAAGCATACATTGTGCACTTTACATGATTTCATGAGGATTTTGCATGAATTTAATGACAAATTGGATGTTGCATTTCCCATGACTTGGATTAGAACTTTGATGCACTTTATTGCTTGATTTCAGGACAAAAGAAGCAAGGAAGAACCACGTTAGCAGCCACGTTAATCTAACTAACGTGACCTAGAACGTGGAATGGGAGCTAACTTGCAAAGTTAATGAGAAAAGTAATCACCAATAACGCCCTCGAAGCCATCATAGCCCACGTTAAGAGTCACGTTAACTTAGTTAACGTGAACTCTAACGTGGAAGAAAACAACAAGGCCAACGTTAGTGACACTCCCCTTTGTCACTAACGTTGGACCAAGCTCATAATTGGCCACATTAGTTGCCACGTTAACTTAGTTAACGAGGCCTCTAACGTTATGAAGAAAAGGGGACGCCAACGTTAGTGTCATTCAACTTTCTCACTAACGCACCTTTGTCACTAACGTTGGAGATGGCTAGCATGACTACGTTAGAAGCCACGTTAACTTAGTTAACGTGGACTCTAATGTGAGAAAGAGGGGCACATTGGAACGTTAGTGACAAAGGTAAGTGTCACTAACGTTCTCGAAGGATTGGCAAGTTTACGTTAAGAGCCACGGTAACTAATGTTATGAGTTTGTGTGTTTTTCTGTGATTTCGGGTATTTTCTGGCTGAAATTGAGGGACCTGAACAAAAATCTGATTCAGAGGCTGGAAAAGGACTGCAGATGCTGTTGGATTCTGACCTCCTTGCACTCAAAATGGATTTTCTGGAGCTACAAAAAAGCAATTGGCGCGCTCTCAATTGCGTTGGAAAGTGGACATCCAGGGCTTTCCAGCAATACATAATAGTTCATACTTTGCTCACGTTTTGGGGACACAAATTGGCGTTTAACGCCAAGTCTTTACCCTATTTTGGCGTTAAACGCCAGAAACATGTTGCAAACCAGAGTTAAACGCCAGAAATAGGCTACAACCTGGTGTTTAACTCCAAGAGAAGCCTCTACACGTGTAAAGCTCAATGCTCAGCCCAAGCACACACCAAGTGGGCCCCGGAAGTGGATTTCTGCACTATCTGCACTTAGTTACTTATTTTCTGTAACCCTAGCTACTAGTTTAGTATAAAAATAACTTTGAGAGACTTACTATGTACCTCATGACATTTTACACGTTTCATATTGTATTTCTGACGGCATGAGTCTCTAAACCCCATGGTTGGAGGTGAGGAGCTCTGCTGTGTTTCGATGAATTAATGCAATTACTACTGTTTTCATTCAATCACGCTTGTTTCTATTCTAAGATATTCACTCGCACTTCACCCTGATGAATGTGATGATCCATGACACTCATCATCATTCTCACCTAGGAACGCGTGCCTGACAACCACCTCCGTTCTATCTGCACTAGCTTGAGTGTGTATCTCTTAGCCTCCTGGTTCATGATCAGAGTCTTCGTGGTATAGGCTAGAATTATTGGTGGCCATTCCTGAGATCCGGAAAGTCTAAACCTTGTCTGTGGTATTCCGAGTAGGATCTGGGAAGGGATGACTGTGACTAGCTTCAAACTCGCGAGTGTTGGGCATAGTGACAGATGCAAAAGGATCAATGGATTCTATTCCAACATGAGTGAGAACCGACAGATGATTAGCCGTGCGGTGACAGCGCATTTGGACCATTTTCACTGAGAGAATGGATGGTAGCCATTGACAACGGTAATCCACCTTTATACAGCTTGCCATGGAAGGAGACCTGCGTGCGTGAAGAAGAAGACAGTAGGAAAGCAGAGATTCAGAAGACAGAGCATCTCCAAAACCTCAATCTGTTCTCCATTACTACATAACAAGTAACCTTTATTTCATGTTATTTAGTTTTCATAAACAAAAGTAATTTTTATTATTAATCTCCTGACTAAGATTTACAAGATAACCATAGATTGCTTCAAGCTAACAATCTCCGTGGGATCGATCCTTACTCACGTAAGGTATTACTTGGATGACCCAGTGCACTTGCTGGTTAGTTGTGCGGAATTGTGAAAAGTGTGAATCACAATTTCGTGCACCACAAACCCTAAATCTAGAGAGAGGGGGGGGGGAGCTTCTCTCTCTAGAAAACAATCTACATAATGCTAATCTAACCCTAATTTCTCCCCCCTCACATGGATTGAGGCCTTCCTTCATATAGCACTCAATTAGCTTCAGAAAGTCCCAAAATTGGGCCCTAGAGGCCCAAAAATCGCCCCCAGCGATTTGTAATAAATGAGTCATGCGCTGGTACGTGTGAGGACACACAGGTGCGTGTGTCTGCACACATTCTGATTTTCTTCTTGTGCGTATGCACAGGTTGTCATGCATACGCACACATGGTTTTGTGGCTTTTGTGCGTACGCACAGGTGGTTGTGCGCACACACACTCCAATGTGTGCTTGTCCTTTATTTTCTTCATGCTTTCTCCCTTTGTACATGCTTCCTTCCACTTTTGCCTTGCCAAACTTGCCTTTAGGACCTAAAATCACTCAACAAACATGTCATGGTATCGAATGGCATAAAAGTGAGATAAAAGTGATCAAAATAAGCACAAAATAGCATGTTTTCACAATTAAGCTCAATTAAGGGAGAGAACACAAAAGCATGCTATTTGGATGAATAAATGTGGGTTTATATGATGAAATTCACTCAAATCAAAGCAAAGTATATCATCAAATATGGACTCATCAGAATCCCTGAGACTCCTCCTGACACTCTTCTGAGTAACCCTGAAGTGAACCCAAGAGAAGAGTGCAAGGCCATCAGCACAGAGGCTGAGGCCGAATCTGGAGAGACTGAGATGTCGTTAAACGCCAGTAAGGAATAGCTTACTAGGCATTCAACGCCCATACTGGCTACGAGCTTGGCATTGAACACCAGTGAAGAGGATATCACTGGGAGTTCAATGCCCACAATGGCATCAAAGTTGGTGTTGAACACCAGGAAGGAGGTCCCTTCTGGGCATTCAACGCCCAAAATGGTAGAGAAGCTGGCATTGAATGCTAGTGAAGATATCCCCACTGGGCGTTCAATGCCTAAAAAGCCACAAGAGGTGGAGTTGAACACCAGTAAAGGTGTTCCTACTGAGTATTCAACACCCACTGATGAAGTCCCTATTCAAAAATTAAAGGGAGCCAAGGCTCATGTAGAGACCATAGAGGTCCCCTTGCAAGCACTCTTGCAATTCATGAGTTCTGATGAATACTCATCCTCTGATGAGGATGAGAAAACTAGGAAAGATCAAGTTGCTCAGTATCTAGGAGCTCTCATGAAGCTAAACGTCAAGTTATTTGGAGTAAGGACATTGGAGGAAGAACCTCTAGTGCTTACCAAAGAACTCAATGCTTTGGTTCAGC
>NC_029790.2:100370445-100384805 GCF_000816755.2 Arachis ipaensis | reverse complement strand
AGTGCTTACCAAAGAACTCAATGCTTGTGTTAAGCAGAAGCTGCCTCAAAAGTTTTCGGATTCCGGACGCTTCCTAATTCCTTGCACCATTGGCACCATGACCTTTGAAAAGGCTCTATGTGACTTAGGGTCAAGTATAAACCTCATGCCACTCTCTGTAATGGAGAAGTTGGGAATCTTTGAGGTACAAGCTGCAAATATCTTATTAGAGATGGTAGATAAGTCAATGAAGAAAGTATACAGCCTTGTAGAGGATGTCTTGGTAAAGGTTAAAGACCTTTACATCCCTTTAAACTTCATAATCCTAGATACTGGGGAAGATGAAGATGAATCCATCATCCTTGGATGACCTTTCCTAGCCACTGCCAATGCTATCATTGATGTAGCTAAGGGAGAACTGATTTTACAACTAGGGGAGGATCACATCTTGTTCAAGATGCCTCACCCCAACTCTCCCTCTAAGAAAAGAAAGATAACTGTGGAACACTTAATGTTCCAACCATTTCTTTCAGTGCAGACCTTTACTAAGTCCCCAGACACTAATTCTAAGTTTGGTGTAGGGCAGCCATCAACAAGCACTAAGAACAAAGGTACTAAGAAGAAAGTACTTAAAGGCTGGAAGGATAAAAAGATCCCCACAGAAGGCCTCTCACCTGGCATGGGAGTTGTCTTCACCAAGAAACCAGTCATACCACATACAGTGAGTCGTGTCTTGTCTCTAGAGCACGTGGAGCTCATCCATGAGAAGACAGGAAGAAATTTCACTATAAAGGGCAAAATTCTGAGCCGATATCAATCTTTGTAAGGAGCTAACCATCAAGCTAGTGACGTTAAAGGAGCGCTTGTTAGGAGGCAACATAATGATAGTTATTATTTATGCTTTTCTTTGAATTTGTTTTTCTTAATTATTTCCTTTAGGTTCATGATCATGTGCATTAGTTGGAACAGAGACAGAAACGTTCAGAAATGAAAACAGAATACCCTGGAGTACATGTCTTGCTGGCGCTGAACGCTGGACAAGAAGGCAGAGTGGGCGTTCAACGTCCACAAGGGGTAACATTACTGGCGTTGAACGCCAGCCCTGGAGCAGTGGCTGGGCGTTCAACGCCCAATAGAGGCAGAAGACCTGGCATTGAACGCCAGGAAGGAGGTCCCTCCTGGGCGTTCAACGCCCTGAGTGGAGCAGGAAGCTGGCGTTCATGAGCTGGGCGTTCAACGCCCATAAGGAAAGCAGGGAATTTAAATTCCTTAGCCTCTCAGGACCAGTGGCTCCCACAACATCTTCACATATCCAATCTTATTCTCTCTTCTTTTCACACTTCCCCACACACTCTATCCTATAAACCCTCAACTAATCACATCCATATAACTTCCCCAAAATAATCATAACTCCCACCAACCCCCACCCACTTCAAAATCAAATTTTCCTCCCATTTACCCCACCCATGACCGAACCCTAACCTAGCCCACTCCTATAAATACCCCCTCTTACTAACCCTTCATACACACACTTCATACACCTTAAAGCCCCCTTGGCCGAATCGCTCTTCTCCCTCCATCTCCATGTATTTTCTTCTTCTTTTACTCCATTCTTCTCTTTTGTTTATTTTTGCTCGAGGATGAGCAAAGTTTTAAGTTTGGTGTTGGAAAAGCCTTGCTTTTTGCTTTTCATTCCCACTTATGGCACTCAAGGCCGGAGAACCCTCTAGAGAGAGGAAAGGAAATGTCATAGCCGCCACCTCTGAATCTTGGAAGATGGAGAGATTCATCACCAAAGCCCACCAAGACCACTTCTATGAAGTAGTGGCAAAGAAGAAGGTGATTCCTGAGATCCCTTTTAAGCTCAAGAAGAATGAGTATCCGGAGATCCGACATAAAATCCGGAGAAGAGGATGGGAAGTCCTAACTAATTCCATCCAAGAGGTTGGGATCTTAATGGTGGAAGAGTTCTATGCTAATGCATGAGTCACGAAAAACTATGACATTAGTGTGAACCCTCATCCTAAGAATTGGAGCACCATGGTCCGAGGGAGAATCTTGAACTTCAGTCCGAAAAGTGTGAGGTTGGCATTCAACTTGCCTTTGATGCAAGGAGACCCACATCCTTACACTAGAAGAGTTAACCATGATCAGAGGCTGGATCAAGTGCTCTCAGACATCTGTGTGGAAGGAGTATAATGGAAAAGGGATTCCCAAGGCAAGCCTGTCCAACTAAGAAGGCCTGACCTCAAGCCCATAGCTAGAGGATAGTTGGAATTCATCCAACGCTCTATCATCCCCACTAGCAATCGGTCCGAAGTGACCATAGACCGAGCCATCATGATCCATTGCATCATGCTCGGAGAGGAGGTGGAAGTACATGAGGTAATACCTTAAGAGTTGTACAAAGTGGCGGACAAGCCCTCCACCCAAGCAAGGTTAGCTTTCCCTCATCTTATCTATCACCTATGCAATTCAGCTGGGATTGTCATAGAAGGAGACATTCCAATTGAGGAGGACAAGCCCATCACTAAAAGAAGGATGGAGCATACTAGAGAGCCGGCACATGAACCACAACATGAGCATGTGGAGCCGCCTCAACATGAGATCCCTGAGATGCCTCAAGGGATGTATTTTCCTCCTTAAAGCTATTGGGATCAATGGCATACTTCTATGGGAGAATTAAGCTCTAACATGAATCAACTGAGGATGGAGCATCAAGAGCATTCCACCATCCTCAATGAAATGAGAAAAGATCAAAGAGCTATGAGGGAAGAACAACAGAGACAAGGGCGTGACATTAAAGACATCAAGCACTCTATTGGATTCTCTAGAGGAAGTGGTAGTCGCCGTCATTAAGGTGGTCCTGTTCCATCACCCTTTGCTTTTATATTATTTTTCTATTTTCTATTATGTTTTATTGTCTGCTCTCATGTTCTTATTGCATGATCATTTCTATCTATGTCTTAAAGTTATAAAATATTCCATATATCTCTCACCCTACTTAAAAAAAAATTATTTCAAAAAGAAAATTAAGTTGCATGAATTTCGAGTTTATCTTAAGAATAGTTCAATTATCTTGATGCGGTGGAATTTTGTTTTTGTTTTCTGAATGTATGAATGAATGGTAAATATTTGAAATTAGAATTAAGAATGTTGGCTCTTAAAAGAATGATGAAAAAGGAGAAGTATTATTGGTAATATGAAAAATCCAAAATTTGATTCTTGAAGTAAGAAAAATCAGCAAAAAAAAAGCAATAAAAGAAAAAAAATATATGCTTGCGAAAAAAATAAATAAATAAATGAAAAAAAATAAAAAGCAGAAAAAGCCAATAAGCTCTTTAAACCAAAAGGCAAGAAAAAAAGCCAATAACCCTTTAAACCAAAAGGCAAGGGTAAAAGGATCAAAGGCTTTGAGCATCAATAGTTAGGAGGGCTTAAAAGGAATAAAACCTTAGTCTAAGCACTTCAAATGAACAGTGTCCCTAACTATATGCTTGTGGTGTGAAGGTGTGAAGGTGTCAAGTAAAAAGTTTGAGACTGAGAAGTTAAAGTCGTGATCCAAAGCAAAAAGAGTGTGCTTAAGAACTCTGGACACCTCTATCTGGGGATTCTAGGAAAGCTGAATCACAATCCTAAAGGGTTCACCCAGTTAAGTGTCTGTGGCATTTATGTTTCCGGTGGTAATACTGGAAAACAAAGTGCTTAGGGCCACGACCAAGACTCTAAAGAAGCTACGTTCAAGAATAAAAAAGAACTAAAGTAGGAGATTGGTGCACGGAATAAAACCATCAAGTGCACTGGGTCGTCCAAGTAATAAAACCTTACGCGAGTAAGGGTCGATCCCACAGAGATTGTCGGCTTGAAGCAAGCTATGGTCATCCTGTAAATCTTAGTCAGGCGGATTCAAATGGTTATGAGGTTTTGATAATTAAAAGATAAATAAAACATAAAATAAAATAAGATACTTATGTAATTCATTGGTGGGAATTTCAGATAAGCGTTTAGAGATGCTTTGTTGCTTCTGAACCTCTGCTTTCCTATTGTCTTCATCCAATCATGCGTGCTCCCTTCCATGGCAAGCTGTATGATCTTCTCAGTGAAAATGGTCAAAGTACGGTTTCTGTACGACTAATCAACTGTCAGATTTCTTGTCTCGGATGAAAAATACCAGGTACAGCTACCGCACGGCTAATCATCTGTCGGTTCTCACTTGTGTCGGAATAGGATCTCTCTATCCTTTTGCACACTGTCACTGCGCCCAACATTTGCGAGTTTGAAGCTCGTCACAGTCATCCCTTCCCAGATCCTACTCGGAATACCACAGATAAGGTTTAGACTTTTCGGATCTCAGGAATGCTGCCAATTAGTTCTAGCCTATACCACGAAGGTTCTAATCTCACAGACTCGGTCCTTGGATTAGAGACCCAAGAGATTATACTCCGGCTGTCGTCTAATGACTACGTTGAACATCATGTAGACCGCTTGTGATTGTCAAGCACGCGGATCTTGGCTAAGCGAGTAACGAAGATAGTGGATGATTGTCACGGGTCACCCTTTTATTCTGACTTAACTGAATTAAGTACGAGAGTATATCTTGGAGAAGAAGTAAGCATGAATTGAAAGAAAAACAATAGTACTTGTATTAATTCATGAAGAACAGCAGAGCTCCGCACCTTAAATTATGAGGTGTAGAAACTCCACCGTAGAAAATACATAAGAGAAAAAGGTCTAGGCATGGCCGTGTGGCCAGCCTCCCAAATGTAACATAAAAGTGAAAGATAGATAAAAGGTTTCAAGCTGCGAATACAATAGTAAAAGTGCTATTTATACTAAAACTAGTTACTAAGGATTACAGAAAATAAGTAACTAAGTGCAGGTAGTGCAGAAATCCACTTCCGGGGCCCACTTGGTGTGTGCTTGGGCTGAGCATTGAGCTTTACACGTGCATAGGCCTTTTCTAAAGTTAAACGCCAGCTTGGATGCCAGTTTGGGTGTTTAACTCCAGTTCTGGCGTTTTACACTAGAAAAAGGTCTATGGCTAGTGTTTGAACGCCAGTTTGGGCCATCAAATCTCAGGCAAAGTATAGACTATTATACATTGCTGGAAAGCCCAAGATGTCTACTTTCCAACGCAATTGAGAGCGTGCCAATTGGGATTTTTTAGCTCCAGAAAATTCACTTCGAGTGTAGGACGGTCAGAATCCAACAGCATCTGCAGTCCTTTCTCAGCCTCTGAATCAAACTTTTGCTTAGGTCCCTCAATTTCAGCCAGAAAATACCTAAAATTACAGAAAAACACACAAACTCATAGTAAAGGCCAAAAATATGATTTTTCCATAAAAACTACTAAAAATATAATAAAAAGTAACTAAAACATGTTAAAAACTATGTAAAAACAATGCCAAAAAGGGTATAAATTATCCGCTAATCACAACACCAAACTTAAATTGTTGCTTGTCCCCAAGCAACTAAAAATAAAATAGGATAAAAAGAAGAGAAAATACAATAAATTTCAAAAATATCAATGAAGATTAGTTACAATGGGATGAGCGGGACTAGTAGCTTTTTGCTTCTGAACAGTTTTAGCATCTCATTTTATCCTTTGAAGTTCAGAATGATTGGCATCCATAGGAACTTGATGCCAGGGCATTTTGGCCAGTTTCGCTGACCTTTTCTTTACTGTTTTTAGGGTAGTTTCATGCATTTCCTTAGGAAATAAGCTAGTTTTGGGTAGATATTCACTTACATCTTGATTCAAGCATACATTGTGCACTTTGTATGATTTCATGAGGATTTTGCATGAATTTAATGACAAAATGAATGTTGCATTTCCCATGACTTGGACTAGAACTTTGATGCACTTTATTACTTGATTTCAGGACAAAGAAAGCTAAGAAGAACCACATTAGTGGCTACGTTAGTTGCACTAACGTTAACACTAACGTGGAATGGGAGTAACTTGCAAAGTTAATGAGAAAAGTAATTGCCAATAATGCTCTCGAAGCCATCATTGCCCACGTTAGAGTTCACGTTAACTTAGTTAACGTGAACTCTAACGTGGAAGAAAGGAAATGGAGCCAACGTTAGTGACACTTAACATTATCACTAACGTTGGACCAAGCTCATAAGTGGCCACGTTAGTTACCACGTTAACGTAGTTAACGTGGCCTCTAACGTTAAGAAGAAAAGGAGAAGCCAACATTAGTATCATTCAACTTTCTCACTAACGTTGGCGAAGTCACAAGAAGCCACGTTAACCTACTTAACATGGAAGCTAACGTGAAGAAACTAGGTGGTCGACAACGTTAGTGACACCAAACATTGTCACTAACGTTGGAGATGGCTGGCACAGCCACGTTAGAAGCCACGTTACCCTAGTTAACGTGGACTCTAACGTGGGAGCTAAGGGGCACATTGGAACGTTAGTGACAATGTTAAGTGTCACTAACGTTCTCGAAGGGTGGCAAGCCTACGTTACAAGAGCCACGTTAACTAAATTAACGTGGACTCTAACGTGGGAGCTAAGGGGCACATTGGAACGTTAGTGACAATGTTAAGTGTCACTAACGTTCTCGAAGGGTGGCAAGCCTACGTTACAAGAGCCACGTTAACTAAATTAACGTGGACTCTAACGTGGGAGCTAAGGGGCACATTGGAACGTTAGTGACAATGTTAAGTGTCACTAACGTTCTCGAACCCACATTTCCACTTAAACGTTAACACCACTAACGTCCTGAGCTAAAGTCTCTGCCCACTTCACACTTTCTCTCTGCAAGTAAAACTAAGCCCAATGAAGAAGAGAACTGCTTCAAACTCAAGATCCAAAGGCCCATACCCAAGACTTGAAGAATCAACTAGAAGAATAGAAGAGTAGTATATATAAGAGTAGCTTTGAATTATTTTGAGAGTTGGAAATTATAGGGAGCCTCTTGGCATAGAATTACTCTCTGTATTTACTTACTCTGCACTTCTAGTTTTCATTATATATTCTCCATCTTTGTTTTCATTTTCTAGAGCTATGAACAACTAAACCCCTTTCATTGGGTTAGGGAGCTCTGTTGTAATTTGATGGATCAATACTAGTTTTCATTATTCTTCTTCTATCTTTTCTCTTGATTTTACTTGAAAGCTTTCGATCTTCATCCAATTGGGTAGTTATCTTGGAAAAGAAGCTATTCATACTTGGATCTCTTCTGAACCTTGAAAGAGGAATGAAGAGATCATACTAGAAATGCTTTCTCATGCTGGACCAAATTGGGTTTGGATGGATAAGTGACTATAATCCTCTCAACACTTGATTTGGGAAATGCATGTGGTATAATCAGTGACCATACTTCATCTCTTCTCATGAGCAATTGACCAAGGAATTGGCTATTGATCAAGATTTGAGAGATTGAATTACAAGGAATTGTAATTCGATCACTTAAGATTGCCAAGGAGATCAATGAGTGCATTGATTGAGGAAGAGATGAAAATGAAATTGATCCGGAGAATACAACATCTCCTGAGCCCAATGAACTCCCCATTTCTGATCTTACCCATTCTCTTTAGTTTCTGTTATTTACTTTTATGAGCAATTTCCCCATTCTCATTTACAATTCTGCAATTTACTTTCAGTCATTTACTTTCAGTTCTTTAATTCTAGCATTTACTTTTCTGTTATTTACTTTTCTTCTATTTAATTTTCTGCAACTCTCAACCCAAAATTCTGATTCGCTCAACTAGAACATTCCTCTAATTAAAGTTGCTTGATCAATCAATCCTTGTGGGATTCGACCTCACTCTATTGTGAGTTTTTACTTGACGACAAATTCCGTACACTTGCCGAAGGAAATTTGTTATGAGACAAGTTTTTCGTGCATCAAGTTTATGGCGCCGTTACCGGGGATTGATTGTGCATCAACAATGATTAAATTTGAGGATAACTAGATTGAGCATTTTATTTTTGTTTGATTTAATTTTCTGTTTGAGTCATTTACTTTCTGTTTTAGTTAATTACTTCCCTTCCCCCTACTTTTTTCTTGTTATTTACCATTCATTTCACTAACCCACTAACTGTTTGATATATTGCATCACTCACACTAACAGTAATTCTAACAGATATACTTTCTGCACCTATTCTCTTTGCTTGTACTTGTTGGTTGTATGACAGGGAGAAGAAGCGGGGCTTCAACTTCCTTTGATTCTAAACCTGAGAGAACCTTTCTTAGACTAAGAAGGAAGGCAAGAGAAAAACGTGTAGTTGGTGCTGAGGAAGAGGAGGAATACTTTGAGGAATACTTTGAACCAAACATGGAAAACCATTGTGAAGAAGAAGCTCACAACCATGGCGGAAGAGGTCGAGCTAATCATGCTGGGGAGGATAGAAGAGTTTTAGGCTCTTACATCAATCCAAACCCAGGAAACTGTGTAAGTAGCATTCAAAAGCCAACCATCCATGCCAACAATTTTGAATTGAAGCCACAACTCATCACCCTTGTTCAGAACAACTGTTCGTTCGGAGGAAGTGTCCAAGAAGACCCCAATCAACATCTAACCACCTTCTTGAGAATATGTGACACAGTGAAGTCTAATGGTGTTCATCTGGACGCCTATAGACTGCTCTTATTTCCATTCTCACTCAAGGATAAGGCAGCCAAGTGGCTGGAGTCTTTCCCGAAAGAGAGCTTGACAACCTGGGAAGATGTGATGAACAAATTCTTAACAAGATTTTACCCCCCTCAACGAATCAATAGGCTGAGAGCTGAGGTCCAAACTTTCAGGCAACAAGATGGTGAGACTCTGTATGAAGCATGGGAGAGGTTTAAAGACCTAACAAGGAGGTGCCCACCTGACATGTTCAACGAATGGGTGCAGCTGCACATTTTCTATGAAGGGCTATCTTATGAGTCAAAGAAGGCGGTAGACCATTCATCCGGAGGATCTTTGAACAAGAAGAAGACCATTGAGGAAGCCATAGATGTCATTGAAACTGTAGCAGAGAATGACTACTTCTATGCTTCCGAAAGAGGGAACACCAGAGGAGTGATGGAGCTAAACAATGTAGATGCTCTGCTGGCTCAAAACAAGCTCATTACCCAGCAGCTGGCTGACCTAACCAAGAAGATGGAGAGGAACCAAGTGGCAGCAATCACCACTTCATCCACCACTTAAGAAGGAGTGAACGAAGAAGCAGAGGGTAATCAGGAGCAAGCCAACTACATTGGGAATTCACCTAGGCAAAACCATGATCCATACTCCAAGACCTACAACCCTGGATAGAGGAATCACCCAAACTTTGGGTGGGAAAATCAACAAGACCAAAGCCTTGATCAAAGACGCCGAAATCCCAACAATGCAGCCCACCAACACTTCACATCTAGACCATATCAACACCCCCATAACAACACCTCTTCACATCCATATCAAAACCAAAATAACTCACCTCATCCTTCCACCTCTAATCCCGATTTACAATCATTTGATGACAGACTCTCAAGGATTGAGAATCTACTTAAAGGCATAGGCAAGGAAATTCAAGATAACAAGGTGTTCAAGGAGGAAGTGTGAGCCAATTTCAAGAACCAGGGAGACACAATCAAGAGATTGGAATCTCAAGTGGGGTATCTCTCTGAGCAAATTCCCAAATCCACAGATGGATTTCCAAGTGAAACAGAGAAGAATCCGAGAGGGGAAACAAAGAAAGTAAGATGGGAAGATTGCAAGATGCTCACTATAAGTGATAAGGAGACTGAGGACAAGCCAAGCAAGCTGTCAGAACAACCTGAAGATACCCCAGTAGAGAAGGGGGAAAAAGATTACCAAGAACCAGAAATCTCAAAACAAGAGCTGCTGAGACTCTATGCACCTTTTCCCCAACTGCTCAATGGTACTGTGGAGAAGAGAATATACTCAAGATTTCTTGACTTGTTTGCATCTCTGCATGTGAACATACCGTTCATCAAGACTATCCAACAAATGCCTGTATACATCAAGTATATGAAGAAGCTGCTTCCCAGGAAAAGCTCACTCAAGGGAGGCCAAACTATAGTGATGAACAAGGAGTGCAGTGCCCTCATTCAACTGCAGTTGCCTACAAAAAGAAAAGATCCAGGGATTTTTCATGTCCCCTGTGCCATAGGAGAAACAATGTTTGATAGAGCACTCTGCGATTTGGGAGCAAGCATCAACTTAATGCCCTTATCCCTGGTAAAGAAGCTGCAGATCAATGAGATAATGGCCACAGATGTAGTCATTAGGCTGGCTGACAAAACTCAAAAACAAGCAATAGGGGTGGTAGAAAATGTGTTGTTAAAGGTTGGGAAATACTTTCTCCCAACAGACTTTGTCATCCTGGACATGGAAGAAAGTCACACTCACCCAATCATATTGGGAAGACCATTTCTAGCTACAGCCAGAGCACTCATAAATGTGGAGCAAGGGGAGCTAATATTGAGGATCCATGATAAACGACTCAGCTTTAATGTGTTCAAACTCTCACAAGAAGCAGACCAAGAGAACAAAGAACCAAGCAAAAATTATAATGAGATGCTGAAAGAGGAAGCAAGAACTGAAGCACAACCAGCCCACCTGGGAAAGCCCTTGGTTGATGAACAAGGAAATAAGCAGTTGTCACAGCTCAAGGAAAAGCTGGAGGAACCTAAACCACCAGAGACATGTGAAGACAAGAACAAAATTCCCTTAGAAGAAGAAGCCACAAAGAGCAAGGCAACATCAAAAGGGACAAAGAAGAATGTACCAAGGGGGTGGAGGAACAAGAAGATCCCTACAGAAGACTTCTCTCCAGGGGATAAAGTGATCTCAGCTTACTTCCCAGATATCCCCCCTAATCTCCCCACTGTACCATCTCAGTTACCTAAGGTCTTCACTGTCAACAGAGTTCTCTCCTTGGAACATGTGGAGATCATTGATACAACCAATGGATATAAGTCCAAGGCAAGAGGGGAGGACTTGAAGCATTATCAACCTCCCTGATGAAGGAAAAACGTCAAGCTAGTGATGCTAAAGAAGCACTTCATGGGAGGCAACCCATGTTTTATGAGCTTTTACTAGTGAATAAGTCAATATTCATGAATTCTAACCCAAACTTGACAAACACTTGGTGAAGTCCTTATATTGCAGTATATAGTGAAGAACAAGTTTGGTGTTCAAAGCATGCCAAGAAAGCATGAATGCAAATGAGAGCATGCTAGTCTTGGATCTTTGAACAGAACTTTTCATCACAGTACTCCAAACTAAGTTTGGTGTCACCCCATGGTGCCACCAATGTACATATAAGGATACACAGTTAGTTAGTTAGTTGGTGTTCATGAATAAACAATCCAATTCTTTTTCTTTATCATTCTAGCCGAAAAGTTTAAAAACTTTTTTATGATATTGATTTTTCTTATTTTATTTTTATAGGGAAAAGGAGAGGAGCATTGAAGGAGATTGATTGGACAATTAAAGGAGAAAGGTTCGGCCACTTCATGAAGAGAAACTACACACTTTTCTCAAGAAGGAATGCATTGGAAAATATTGCCATGCAACATTGAAGAAAGGAGACTCTTGAAGACCGAACCAATAAACCTCACTAAATGATGATCCTTGTCCTTTCTCCATGCACAACCCCAACCGTCCATCAAGCAACCATTCCATCAATCCACACTCTCCATTCACTCACAATCTCCCTATATAAGTGAGTCCTAGTGCATACTTACCCCTCACACTCAAATTCCCACTTTCCACACTCCACATTTTCGGCGTCCAAAACCTCTTCATCACACCTCATCCTAACCAACCAAATTCCTCATCTCTCCTTACCTTCCAACCCCCTCACATAGTAACCCGAATTCATGGCATCATCAAGCTCCAAGAGGCAGAAGAGGAAGGAACCAATAGAGAACATTCCTTTCGACGAGAAGAGATTCAAGACTGCCTTCTATGAACGAGAATTTGAGCGGATAAAGCTCAAAAAGATACTGCCCGAGTTAACCTTCCAAATCAATGAAGACGACTGTCCACAGATTCGGGAGAAGATTAAAGAAAGAGGGTGGCAAATGCTCACCAATCCAGAAGGGAAGATCAATGCAAACCTCATCAAAGAGTTCTACGCAAATGTGGTTAGAAAAGACAAAACCAGGACCCCAACCTTCAAAAGCTATGTAAGAGGAAAGGAGGTGGACTTCAGCCCAAATGCTATAATAAGAACTCTTCACCTGAAATCACCACATTTTGATGAGCCCAATTATCATGCAAGGATAAGTAAAAGCCAAGACAATGATGAGCTCACTGAGATCGTGACTGACATCTGTGTTATAGCAGCTGACTGGGAGAGGTATGGAGATAGGAGACTCCGGTTCATCAAGAGGGGAGACCTTAGCCCAGAAGCCAATGGGTGGTTTGAACTCGTGAGGAGGTCCATTCTCTCAGCTGCAAATAATTCAGAGATAAATATTAATCGAGCAACTATGGTACATTGCCTAGTACAAGGTGGAGAAATCAATGTGCATGAACTTATAGCTGAGGGAATTCAAGATTCAGCTGAGAAGCTTGAATCAGGTGCCAGACTTTGGTACCCCAGCACCATTCTCCGATTGTGCACAAAGGCTAAGGTGGTCTTTGAGGATAGCAATCCAGACTGGGTGAACCCTGGGAGGCTAATGACAACTCAGCGTATGGCATATACTACACCTGCTCAGCAACAAAGAAGGCCACAAATAGGGAAACTAAAAGCAAAAGAAGGAGCTCACCAAGAGGAGTCTCATCAGGAAGAATATCAACAAGAAGAGCATCCTTACCCAGCCGACTTGAATATGAATCACCTTCTAAGAGCTATTGAAAATTTGGGGATGAGACATATGGAAAGACAAGAGCAAATACTAAACTGGATGAGCCAACGAGAAGAGTGGCAGAAACAACAAATGGAGCAGCAACAGGAACAATACTCCCAGCTTACTCAAGCCATCCACCAAGTTACTGAGAGGCAAAAACGCCAAGATAAGCATTTACAGGAACTCAATCAGCGGCAAATAGCTCAGATGAAAGCATTCAATGAGTTCACTGTACTTAATGAAGGATGGCAACTACATAGGAAAGAGTTCAACGTGAACACTCAAGCCAAGTTGAACTACATGTCTAGTAATATGCATCATCTACACTATGCCATCCCTACATATGATGAGGTCCAAAAAGATTTTGTAGAACAAGAAGAGAGGAAGGTGAAACAGCAGAATCTCTTTACTCAGTAAGAACACCTTCAGTACAGAAACCAAAATACCACCAAAGTACGGATCGTTGAATCCAAGTAAGGAAGAGACCGAAAGTCTGGAAATAGTACAGGATCTTGTGAGTGAAACTAACGTAGGGTACTCTGAAAATAATTAACTAGGAAAACAATAAAGTCCCGAATAAACACAAGAATCCGATTCACAAGACATTCCCCCGTTGAGAAATTTTATTCGAAAGTCCGTTGTGAGGGCTTGGTCAACCAAGTTCCACGATCCACAACTTCGTGGGGATTCCTGAATGAACGAGTTCAGAGAGGGGGTATGTATGTGTGGTGTCCGTATATCAAATAAATAAAAGAAAAGAACTCTGGAACCACAGGTCGTGGAGAAGCCCAATGATTTACGAAACACCACTCCCAATGAGAACTATCACCTGAAAGTCGACTATTAGGGCCCAATCAATTGGGTTCAATGGTTCACTATTCCGTGGGGATTCTCGAATAAGTAGGTTCATCTAGGGAGTGTGTCCTCGTGGTGTCTGTGTAGGGAGTTCCAATTTTGGTAACCACGGATCGGAATAACGAATGAGAAAAAGAAAATAAGAAGTTGGAAATAACAAGAAAGGGAAAAAGAATAATCCTAGAAGAATAAATCGATCAGAGTACCCCACACAGAGTTCGTATCATAAGGACTGTCTATCAACAGAAGGGTGGAATACCAACTTGGTTGAATCGATTGAATACTGATATGGTATTTGAGTACTTGAATGAGGTATCATACTTGAGGAGAGACCAGAAATTTGTGAGTAAGAGAAAAATAAACTAAGTTTTCCTTGTTAGTATGTTCATTCATTTCTCTACTACATCATAGTATTTCCGATCGTTCGTTTCTAGAAAAGTTGTTTTTGAATTTTCTGTCTTAAATTTTTTTTTTTAATTTGATTGTACCTTCGTTCAAGATAAAGTATGTTCTAGAAGGAATAAATCTCGTATCTCTTTCTACCTGGTTTCTTCCTTGAGGTGGTGGAAAATGAGTACACCAACGGGTACGAGAGGAGGAACGAACAGGAGGAACACGGGGAGAACTAACGAGCATGAGGGTGAGGGAAACGAAAAAGGTTAGTCGAAGAAGGTCTTTGGTGGTAGAAGGTAGAAGAAGAACTCACAAAGG
>NC_029790.2:100364952-100365999 GCF_000816755.2 Arachis ipaensis | reverse complement strand
GTCCATCTTTCTCTATGCTCTAAATAAGGAAGATCTTGTATGAAATAGAACTTGCTTCCATGTTAGTTTAATTTTTTTTTTTAAATTCTGTCTTTTAAGTTTTTGTTGAAAAGATCTTTGCTTGCTAGCCTTTATGATACTACATCATCTCTTTACTTACTTGTATGATTGTTCCTTTTGAATCAAATAAAAAGAGAATGAGTGTTTAAAGACCAGAGAGGAGTTCATACTATGGAGTAAGTTCATGAGTTTATGGTATAGTCATAAGTTAGCTAAGTTGGTTCAACCATAAGGTGGGAAGACAACTATCTGTCAGGAATACTATGCTTGAGACACACCCCATGAGACTAGCTAAATAAGAAGATCCTAATAAGAAAAAGGGAAAGAACAATAAAGGTTGAAGAATAAAAGAAAAAGAGTAAGCAATAAGGCTAGGCACCAATGGTTTTAACCTTGAGGGATGTGTCTGTGGTGCTCCTGTGTGAGGGATCTACTTGGATGAATAAGCTCTTAGGGGTGCCTTATCACTTGGTAACTTGGGTTAACTAACCCGGGATTATCAGCTGAAAGTCCACTATCAAGAGTAACCCTCACCACAAAGCATTTAGTAACCCGAAGAGGTGCTGGACACCAAGGTCTCAAGAAAAGAAAATAAATAAACTATATGCCTGTGGTGTGTATGTATGGGGGAGAGACTTGAGCAAGTAAGTCCTTAGGGGTGCTTCAACACCTAGCACCTTGAACCAACTGGTTCGGGAGTGTTGCCTGAAAGCTTATTTTAAAGAGTTGCCCCCTTACAGAACACTTAGCCTAAGAACACAAATAAGCCCTGAAATAACAAAAGGATCAATTAATAAAAGTCTCATGGGATGCAATCAAAGTGAGTGTTCTAGGACATGATAAAGGTCTGAAAGCCAGAGAAGGAATGAACCTAAGTTGCTAGGCATGAAACCACCATAAAACCAAAGACATGACTTCCACAAGAATGACTCATTTCTCTTGGCATTCCATTCATCATTCTCTTGTTCCAGTACTTGCTTAGGGACA
>NC_029790.2:100340778-100364831 GCF_000816755.2 Arachis ipaensis | reverse complement strand
TACGTTAGTTACACTAACGTTAACACTAACGTGGGATGGGAGTAACTTGCAAAGTTAATGAGAAATGTAATTGCCAATAACGCTCTTGAATCCATCATTGCACATGTTAAGAGTCACGTTAACTAATTTAACGTGAACTCTAACGTGGAAGAAAGGAAATGGAGCCAACGTTAGTGACACTTAAAATTATCACTAATGTTGGACCAAGCTCATAAGTGGCTACGTTAGTTGCCACGTTAACGTAGTTAAGAAGAAAAGGGGAAGCCAACGTTAGTGTCATTCAACTTTCTCACTAACGTTGGCCAAGTCACAAGAAGCCACGTTAACTCCCACGTTAACCTAGTTAACATGGAAGCTAACGTGAAGAAACTAGGTGGTCGACAACGTTAGTGACACCAAACATTGTCACTAACGTTGGATGAACACACACTATCCCCAAGAAGCCACGTTAACTCCCACGTTAACCTAGTTAACGTGGAAGTTAACGTGAAGAAGAAAGGTTGTCGACAACGTTAGTGACACCAAACAATGTCACTAACATTGAAAGGAGCCAACACAAGCCACAATGAGCCACGTTAACTCCTACGTTAACTTAGTTAACGTGGAAGTTAACGTGAGGAGAAGGATGATGAGCCAACGTTAGTGACATTCAACATTGTCACTAACGTTGGAGATGGCTAGCACAACCACGTTAACCTAGTTAACGTGGACTCTAACGTGGGAGCTACGGGGCACATTGGAACGTTAGTGACAATGTTAAGTGTCACTAACGTTCTCGAAGGTTGGCAAGCCTACGTTACAAGAGCCACGTTAACTAAATTAACGTGGACTCTAACGTAGGGAAGGGGGAGGCTTCTCAACGTTATTGGGAAAGTTGAGTCCCAATAACGTGTGCGAAGGACATAGTGGAAATGTTAGTGGCAACGTTTGTGCCACTAACGATGAAGTTAACGTGGCTCTTAACTTTGGTGAGGAACGTTAGTGAAAAAGGTGCTTGTCACTAACGTTCTCGAACCCACATTTCCACTTAAACGTTAACACCACTAACGTCCTAAGCTAAAGTCTCTGCCCACTTCACACTTTTTCTCTGCAAGTAAAACTAAGCCCAATGAAGAAGAGAACTGCTTCAAACTCAAGATCCAAAGGACCATACCCAAGACTTGAAGAATCAACTAGAAGAACAGAAGAGTAGTATATATAGGAGTAGCTTTGAATTATTTTGAGAGTTGGAAATTATAGGGAGCCTCTTGGCATAGAATTACTCTCTGTATTTACTTACTCTGCACTTCTAGTTTTCATTATGTATTCTCCATCTTTGTTTTCATTTTCTAGAGCTATGAACAACTAAACCCCTTTCATTGGGTTAGGGAGCTCTGTTGTAATTTGATGGATCAATACTAGTTTTCATTATTCTTCTTCTATCTTTTCTCTTGATTTTACTTGAAAGCTTTCGATCTTCATCCAAGTGGGTAGTTATCTTGGAAAAGAAGCTATTCATACTTGGATCTCTTCTGATCCTTGAAAGAGGAATGAAGAGATCATGCTAGAAATGCTTTCTCATGCTGGTCCAAATTGGGTTTGGATTGATATGTGACTATAATCCTCTCAACACTTGATTTGGGAAATGCATGTGGTATAATCAGTGACTATACTTCATCTCTTCTCATGAGCAATTGACCAAAGAATTGGCTATTGATTAAGATTTGAGAGATTGAATTACAAGGAATTGTAATTCGATCACTTAAGATTGCCAAGGAGATCAATGAGTGCATTGATTGAGGAAGAGATAAAAATAAAATTGATCCAGAGAATGCAACATCTCCTGAGCCCAATGAACTCCCCATTTCTGATCTTACCCATTCTTTTTAGTTTCTGTTATTTACTTTTATGAGCAATTCCCCCATTCCCATTTACAATTCTGCAATTTACTTTCAGTCATTTACTTTCAGTTCTTTAATTCTAGCATTTACTTTTCTGTTATTTACTTTCCCTCCATTTAATTTTCTGCAACTCTCAACCCAAAATTCTGATTCGCTCAACTAGAACATTCCTCTAATTAAAGTTGCTTGATCAATCAATCCTTGTAGGATTCGACCTCACTCTATTGTGAGTTTTTACTTGACGACAAATTCGGTACACTTGCCGAAGGAAATTTGTTATGAGAAAAGTTTTCCGTGCATCAGAACTCAGAATTCAGATAGTGTTATTGATTCTCTTAGTTCAGTATGTTGATTCTTGAACACAGCTACTTTATGAGTCTTGGCCGTGACCCTAAGCATCTTGTTTTCCAGTATTACCACCGGATACATAAATGCCACAGACACATAATAAGGTGAACCTTTTTAGATTGTGACTCAGCTTTGCTAGAGTCCCCAGTTAGAGGTGTCCAGAGTTCTTAAGCACACTCTTTTTGCTTTGGACCACGACTTTAACCGCTCAGTCTCAAGCTTTTCACTTGACACCTTCACCCCACAAGCACATGGTTAGGGACAGCTTGATTTAGCCGCTTAGGCTAGGATTTTATTCCTTTGGGCCCTCCTATCCATTAATGCTCAAAGCCTTGGATCCTTTTTACCCTTGCCTTTCAGTTTAAAGGGTTACTGGCTTTTTATGCTTGCTTTTTCTTTTTCTTTCTTTTTTTTCTTTTTTTTTTCTTTTTTCGCAAGCTTTTGCTTTTCACTGCTTTTTCTTGCTTCAAGAATCAATTTTATGATTTTTCAGATTATCAATAACATTTCTCTTTTTTCATTATTCTTTCAAGAGCCAACAATTTTAACATTCATAAACCTCACTATAAAAAATATGCACTGTTCAAGTATTCATTCAAAAAATAAAAAGTATTGCCACCACATCAAAATAATTAAACTATTTTTAAGATAGAATTCGAAATTCATGTATTTCTTTTTCTCTTTCAGAAAATATTTTTTCATTTAAGAAAGGTGAAGGTTTCATAGAACATTCATAACTTTAAGACATAGACACTAAACACCAATGATCATGTAATAAAGACACAAACATAGTCAAAACATAAAGCATAAAAACCGAAAACAGAAAAATAAGAACAAGGAAATTAAAGAACGGGTCCACCTTAGTGACGGCGGCTAGTTGTTCCTCTTGAAGATCCTATGGAGTTCTTGAGCTCCTCAATATCTCTTCCTTGCGTTTGTTGCTCTTCCCTCATGGCTCTTTTTGAGGTCCATGAGTGGGTTCTCTTGTTTGCTCCATCCTCTTTCTAGTTATGGGCTTTTGAGATGAATCTCTCCATCTCCCATGACTCGGAGTTGGAAGCAACTGCCTTCCCTTTCCTCTTCCTAGAGGTTTCTCCGGCCTTAGGTGCCATTAATGGTTATGGAAAAACAAAAAGCTGAGCTTTTCCACACCAAACTTAAAAGCTTTGCTCTTCCTCGAGCAAAATAAGATAGAAGAAATAATAAGATATGTAAGTTTTGAAAACATTTTGGAAGGAATTGAAAAGAAATAATAAAAAAAGAATTAAAAAGGATTGGAAAGATTATTAATATTTGAAAATATAAATTGAAAGATGAACGTTTAAAATATGTTTGATGCAAAAAATTATGAATTAAAACATGAAAAATTGAAAAAAAATCGAATTGGAAACAAAATTACCTCCCTTGTGTCATCCTGGCGTTTAACGCCCACTTGATTGCCTCTTTGGGCGTTTAACACCTAGCCAGATACCCTGGCTAGCGTTAAACGCCAGGAATCCTTCTTTACTGGGCGTTTTTCTGAACGTCCAGAATGCTGCCTGCATGGGCGTTAAATGCCCATTTTGCTATCCTTACTGGCGTTTAAACGCTTGCAAGCCTGTCCTCCAGGGTGTGCTGTTTTTGATGTTGTTTTTGATTCCGCTTTAATTCTGCAGCTGTTTTTATGACTCGACATGATCATCAACCTAAAGAAAACATAAACTAACAATGGAAAATGAAATGAGAAAGTAATTAGCATAGATAAATAAGATTGGGTTGCCTCCTAATAAGCACTTCTTTAATGTCAATAGCTTGACAGTGAGCTCTTAGAGAGTTTCACAGAGACTCAGAGCTTAATGGTGGCCTCCCAACACCAAACTTAGAGTTTGAGTGTGGGGGCTCTGTTTGACTCTGTATTGAGAGAAAATTTTCATGCTTCCTCTCCATGGTTACAGAAGAAGATCCTTGAGCCTTAAACACAAGGTAGCCTCATTCAATTGAAGGACTAACTCTCCTCTGTCCACATCAATCACAGCTCTTGCTGTGGTTAGGAAGGGTCTTCCAAGGATAATGGATTTATCCTCATCCTTCCCAGTGTCTAGGATTATGAAGTCAGCAGGGATGTAAAGGCCTTCAACCTTCACTAAGACATCCTCTACAAGTCTATAAGCTTGTTTCATTGATTTATCTGCCATCTCTAGTGAGATTCTTGCAGCTTGTACTTCAAAGATCCCTAGCTTCTCCATTACAGAGAGTGGCATGAGGTTTATTCCTGACCCCAGGTCACACAGAGCCTTCTCAAAGGTCATGGTGCCTATGGTACATGGTATTAAGAACTTCTGGGATCCGGTTTCTTCTGAGGTAATTTCAATTGAACCAATGCATTCAGTTAATTGATGAGCAATGGAGGTTTATTATCCCAAGTCTCATTACCAAATAGCTTGTCATTCAGCTTCATGATTGCTCCTAGATACCGAGCAACTTGCTTTTTAACAATATCTTCATCCTCATCAGAGGAAGAATCTTCATCAGAACTCATGAACTGCAGCATTAAGTTCCATGGAATCTCTATGGTCTCTATATGAGCCTCAGATTCCTTTAGTTCCTCAATAGGGAACTCCTTATTGGTTAGTGGACGTCCAGCAAGGTCTTCCTTACTAGAAATCACTGCCTTTTTACTCTCTCCAGGTTCGGCCACTTTGGATATAGCTATGGCCTTGCATTCTCTTTTGGGATTCTCTTCTGTATTGCTTGGGAGAGTACTAGGAGGAGTTTCAGTGACTCTTTTACTCAGATGACCCACTTGTGCCTCCAAATTTCTGATAGAGGACCTTGTTTCAGTCATGAAACTGAGAGTGGTCTTAGATAGATTAGAGACTATGGTTGCTAAGTCAGAGAGGCTCTGCTTAGAATTCTCTGTCTGTTGCTCAGAAGATGATGGAAAAGGCTTGCTATTGCCAAACCTATTTCTCCCACCATTATTATTATTGAAGCCTTGTTGAGGCTTCTGTTGCTCCTTCCATGAGAAATTTGGATGATTTCTCCATGAAGGATTATAAGTATTTTCATAGGATTCTCCCATGTAATTCACCTCTTTCATTGCAGGATTCTCAGTGTCATAAGCTTCTCCTTCAGAGGAAGCTTCTTTAGTGCTGCCGGATGCAGCTTGCATTCCAGTCAGATACTGAGAAATCATATTGACTTGCTGAGTCAATATTTTATTCTGAGCTAATATGGCATTCATAGTATCAATCTCTAGAACTCCTTTCTTCTGAGTCATCCCATTATTCACAGGATTTCTTTCAGAAGTATACATGACCTAGTTATTTGCAACCATTTCAATGAGTTCCTGGGCTTCTGCAGGTGTTTTCTTCAGATCAAGAGATCCACCAGCAGAGTGGTCCAATGACATCTTGGACAATTCAGACAGACCATCATAGAATATACATAAGATGCTCCATTTTGAAAGCATGTCAGAAGGACACCTTCTGATCAATTGCTTGTATCTTTCCCAAGCTTCATAGAGGGATTCACCTTCCTTCTGTCTGAAGGTTTGGACTTCCACTCTAAGCTTGCTTAATTTTTGAGATGGAAAGAATTTGGCCAAGAAAGCATTGATCAACTTTTCCCAAGAGTTCAGGCTTTCTTTAGGTTGTGAGTCTAACCATATCCTAGCTCTGTCTCTTACAGCAAAAGGGAAAAGCAGAAGTCTGTAGACCTCGGGATTAACCCCATTGGTTTTAACAGTATCACAGATCTGCAAGAATTCAGCTAAGAACTGATGAGGATCTTCTAATAGAAGTCCATGAAACTTGCAATTCTGCTGCATTAGAGAAACTAATTGAGGCTTTAGCTCAAAGTTGTTTGCTCCAATTGCAAGAATTGAGATGCTTCTTCCATAGAAGTCGGAAGTTGGTGCAGTAAAGTCACCAAGAACCTTTCTTGCATCTCCACCATTGTTGTTGGGTTCGGCTGCCATGTCTACTTCTTTTTCGAAAATTTCTGTAAGTTCCTCTCCATAGTGTTGTGCTTTAGCTTCTCTTAGCTTCCTCTTCAGAGTCCTTTCAGGTTCAGGATCAGCTTCAACAAGAATGTTCTTATCCTTGTTCCTGCTCATATGAAAAAGAAGAGAACAAAGAGAAAAAGAGGAATCCTCTATGTCACAGTATAGAGATTCCTTTATGTGAGTAGAAGAATGGAAGAATAGAAGAATGAGGTAGAGAGGGAATAAGAGGAATTCGAACACAGAGAGAGAGAGGGAGAGGGTTCAAATTATGAGTAGAAGAGAAGTGTTAGTAAATAAATAAAATAAATAGAAAGAGATGAGAGAGAGAGAGTATTCGAATATTAATTAAAATAAAAGAAAAATATTTTTATTTTTATTTTAATTATAAGTTAGAATTCGAAATTTAAGAAAAAAAATAAAATTAGAATTTAAAACAATTAGTTAATTAAAAAGAATTTTGAAAAAGTGGTTAGTGATTTTCGAAAATTAGAAGTGGAAAAGTAGTTAGGTGGTTTTGAAAAAGATAAAAAATAGAAAACTTTTTTTTTAAATTAAAATAAACAAGTCAAGTCGTTAATTGAAAAAGATTTGAAAATAAATATTGAAAAGATAAGAAGTTAGAAAAAGATTTTAAAATTACATTTTGAAAAAGATATGATTGAAATTTATTTTCAAAAAGATTTGAAAAGAAAATTAAAAAGATTTGATTTTGAAAATTAAAGTTGATGACTTGACTAACAAGAAACTAAAAGATATGATTCTAGAATTTAAAGATTGAACCTTTCTTAACAGGAAAGTAACAAACTTGAAATTTTTTGAATCAAAACATTAATTGTTAGTAAAGTTTTCGAAATGTGAAATAAAAATAGGAAAAAGATTTTGAAAATTTAATTAAGAAATTCAAAGATATTAAGAAAAAAAAATGAAAAAAATTGATTTTTGAAAAATATTTGAAAAGATAAAATTTTTAAATTGAAACTTTGACTTGACTAACAAGAAACAACTAAATTTTAAAAATTTTTTACTAAGTCAACCCAAAATTTCGAAATTTATGAGTAAAATAAGGAAAGATATTATTTTTGATTTTTTTTGAATTAATGAAGAAAGAGAAAAACAACAAAATAACACAAAACATAAAAATTTAAGATCAAAACAAATAATGCATGCAAGAACACCTTGAATGTCAAGATGAACACCAAGAACACTTTGAAGATCATGATGAACATCAAGAACAAAGTTTTGAAAATTTTTAAGAAAAGAAAGACATGTCAGACTCTAAACTTAGAAATTTTTAAACCTTAGACACCAATAATTCAAAAATGCATATGAAAAATAAGAAAAGACACAAAACAAGAAAAATTAAAGATCAAACAAGGAAAATCATCAAGAACAACTTGAAGATCAAAGAAGAACACAATGCATGAATTTTCAAAAATTTAAGAAAAATTAAAAACATGCAATTGACACCAAACTTAAAAATTGACACAAGACTCAAACAAGAAACACAAAATTTTTTTGGTTTTTATGATTTTATTAATTTTTTTTTGTATATTTTTCGAAAAAATTTTTGGAAATAGAAAATAAAGAAATTCAAAATTTTTAATAAGAATTCCAGGATTCGTGCAATGTTAGTCTGAAGCTTCGGTCCGAAAGAATTATACATGGCCAAATGGCTAGCCAAGCTTTAGCATAACAAATACAAACATGTCCTTTCTACAATGGAAAGTGGAAAACTCACTCCAAAAGATTAGACATGGCTTAACAGCCAGCTAGGCTTCAACATATCTCATGAAGCTCTAGAATTCATTCTTAAAAATTTTTATGAATTTTTCGAAAACTAAATTTTTTGTTTTGTTTTTCGAAAATAAAAATAAAAAGCTTAAACATAAAATAAAATTACCAAATCTAGGCAACAAGATGAACTGTCAGTTGTCCAAACTCGAACAATCCCCGGCAACGGCACCAAAAACTTGGTGCACGGAATTGTGATCACACTTTTCACAACTCCAGTACAACTAACCAGCAAGTGCACTGGGTCGTCCAAGTAATAAAACCTTACACGAGTAAGGGTCGATCCCACAAAGATTGTCGACTTGAAGCAAGCTATGGTCATCATGTAAATCTTAGTCAGGCGGATTCAAATGGTTATGAAATATTGATAATTAAAAGATAAATAAAACATAAAATAAAATAAGATACTCATGTAATTCATTGGTGGGAATTTCAGATAAGCGTTTGGAGATGCTTTGTTGCTTTTAAACCTCTGCTTTCCTATTGTCTTCATCCAATCATGCGTGCTCCCTTCCATGGGAAGCTGTATGATCCTCTCAGTGAAAATGGTCGAAGTACATTTTCTGCATGGCTAATCAACTGTCGGATTTCTCGTCTCGGATGAAAAATACCAGGTACAGCTACCGCACGGCTAATCATCTGTCGGTTCTCACTTGTGTCAGAATAGGATCTCTCTATCCTTTTGCACACTGTCACTGTGCCCAACATTCGCGAGTTTGAAGCTCATCACAGTCATCCCTTCCCAGATCCTATTCGGAATACCACAGACAAGGTTTAGACTTTTCAGATCTCAGAAATGCTGCCAATTAGTTCTAGCCTATACCACAAAGGTTCTAATCACACAGACTCGGTCCGTGGATTAGAGACCCAAGAGATTATATTCTGGCTGTCGTCCAATGACTACGTTGAACATCATGTAGACCGCTTGTGGTTGTCAAGCACGCGGATCTTGGCTAAGCGAGTAACGAAGATAGTGGGTGATTGTCACGGGTCACCCCTTCATTCTGACTTAACTGAATTAAGTACGAGAGTATATCTTGGAGAAGAAGTAAGCGTGAATTGAAAGAGAAACAATAGTACTTGTATTAATTCATGAAGAACAGCAGAGCTCCGCACCTTAATCTATGAGGTGTAGAAACTCCACCGTAGAAAATACATAAGAAAAAAAGGTCTAGGCATGGCCGTGTGGCCAGCCTCCCAAATGTAACATAAAAGTGAAAGATAGATAAGAGGTTCCAAGCTGCAAATACAATAGTAAAAGCGCTATTTATACTAAAACTAGTTACTAAGGATTACAGAAAATAAGTAACTAAGTGCAGGTAGTGCAGAAATCCACTTTCGGGGCCCACTTGGTGTGTGTTTGGGCTGAGCATTGAGCTTTACATGTGCATAGGCCTTTTCTAGAGTTAAACACCAGCTTGGATGCCAGTTTGGGCGTTTAACTCCAGTTCTGGTGCCAGTTCTGGCGTTTTATGCCAGAAAAAGGTCTCTGACTGGCGTTTGAACGCCAGTTTGGGCCATCAAATCTCAGGCAAAGTATGGACTATTATATATTGCTGGAAAGCCCAAGATGTTTACTTTCCAACGCAATTGAGAGCGTGCCAATTGGGCTTCTGTAGCTCCAGAAAATCTACTTCGAGTGCAGAAAGGTCAGAATCCAACAGCATCTGCAGTCCTTTCTCAGCCTCTGAATCAAACTTTTGCTCAGGTCCCTCAATTTCAGCCAAAAAATACCTGAAATTATAGAAAAACACACAAACTCATAGTAAAGTCCAGAAATGTGATTTTTGCATAAAAACTACTAAAAATATAATAAAAAGTAACTAAAACATGTTAAAAACTATGTAAAAATAATGCCAAAAAGGTATAAATTATCCGCTCATCAGAGAGTCAATAATATCATCTGGATTCTAAGTTCCTAAAGAGACCAACACTTCTGAGTTTTCAATGGATAGTGAGATACCAAAACTATTCAGAAGCAAAAAGCTACTAAGTCCCGCACATCTAATTGAAACTGAGCTTCACTGAAAACTCTGAGATTTATTGTATCTTACTCTTCTTTTTATCCTACTTTGTTTTTAGTTGCTTGGGGACAAGCAACAATTTAAGTTTGGTGTTGTGATGAGAGGATATTTTAGAGGCTTTTTGGCATCATTTTTATATAGTTTTTAGCATGTTTTATTTATGTTTTATTATATTTTCATAGGTTTTCGTGCAAAATTCACATTTTTGGATTCTACTTTGAGTTTGTGTGTTTTTATACAATTTCAGGTATTTTCTGGATGAAATTGAGGAGCTGAATCAAAAGTCTGATTCAGAGGTAGAGAAAGCACTGCAGATGCTGTCAAGATCTGACCTTCTTGCACTCGAAAGATCTTTTCTAGAGCTACGGAAGTCCAAATGGAGCGTTCCTATGGCTATGGAAAGATAACGTCTAGGACTTTTCAGAAATATATAATAGTCTATACTTTGCTTTAGAATTGAAGGCGCAAAACTGGCGTTCAACGCCAGCCATCTACCCCAGTCCAGGATTCCAATGCCCACAGAGGAGTGGCCAGCGTCCAACGCCCATAAAGGTGTCCCTAGCCAGTGTTCAACGCCCAAGGAGCATCCTAGCACATGGAGACCACTCAAGCTCAGCCCAAAGACTCACCAAGTGGGCCCCGAAAGTGGATTTTTGCACTACAAGCCTAAGCCTATCATGTTTCTGTAATTCTTAGTCATTAGTTTAGTATAAAAGTGAGAATATCACCCTTTGTTTTACATGAGATTTCCTGGCATTTTTGAACCTTTCATTGTATTTTCTATCAGTATGAGTCTCTAAACCTCCTAGGTTAAGGGGAGGAGCTCTGTCTGAGTTTTATGGATTAATAAAAGTACTACCGTTCTATCTCAAGTCGTGTTTGATTCTCTATTCTAAGATGTATCTTCGTTCTTCAACCTTATAAATGAGTTGAACCGGCACAAGGTTATCTCTATTCTACATGGGTTTAGCGAGCATCTTTCATCGGATATCAATGAACCATTAGCTTGATTATACATTTCTTAGACTTCGTTGAGTACTTCTCGAGACACCAATTCAGCCGAGGTATGGGGAGATTAGAGTCTTTGTAGTAGAGGCTAGAACCAAAGGCGCATCATTCTCTGATTCGAAAGATTCAACCTTGTCTGTGGCGTTTTGAGTAACATCATTAAGGGAAATGAACTGCAAAAGCTTCACCCTCAATCAGACTGGATCCGCACTAACCCTTGGGTTCAGCACTAGAGGAGAATCGGCGACCTCTCAAGAAAGGCGTTGATCACATACAGCCTGCCATAGAAGAAATCATTCACAGTTGGCGTAGACAGTGAGATCGAATTAATCCAGAAGAATAAAGCATCTCTGAAGCCTTAACCATCTTCTTATCATTGCATTCACCTTCAACTCAGTAACATTATCTTTATTTTACTTTTATGTGCTTTAAACAAACAAACAACTTTTCTATCCGCCTGACTAAGATCTACAAGATAACCACAGCTTGATTCAAATCACAATCCTCGTGGGATCGACCCTGACTCACTCAGGTATTACTTGGATGACCCAGTGCACTTGCTGGTTCAGTTGTGCGAAGTGTAATTCCGCGCACCAGTAACGCCCTACCACACAGAGCTTTAGACCTAGGATGTAAAACAGAGGTGGCAAAGCGCTATGACCTCTAAAAGTAAAATCTTATATATAAAATAGTTGAAAAGAAGATTTATCTAGGAGCCTTTGGAGGAAAGTTAAAACAAAACATTAAATGGAAAAGCGTAGCACTCTCGAAAGTGATAACGTAAACGAAATAGGATAAGAGTATACTAAACATGAATATATACAAAAAGAGTTCCAAGATACAGATAACAAAGTCTCTGACTCAGCTCGCGAAGTTAAGACCGGCCAAATCATATATACGTACATACATATAAGAATCCCAAGAGAGTCCAAAATACAGTTTACAAAACCTGTATCTCCAAACTCAATCTCTAAGAGGGATAAAGCAATATATACATATATAGTGGAGATATACAAGTATCTATATATACATCAAAACCAAAATAAAATCCCAAAACACAAAGATCTTCACTTTCAGAAGCTCCCAGTATGCCTCAGTGAGGTGCCTCATGTCCTGCATCTGAAAACCACAAAATATGTATGGGATGAGAACCGGAGGTTCTCAGCATGGTAACAGTTCCCACATAACTAACATATAAGGTCCTGAAAAAGCCGAAGGCGATCCTATAACTCTGACACTTAGATTATAAAACTTAAATATTTAAAGCGGAAAACCATAAACAAGGTGGTCCTCTAAGGTTTTAAACTTAATCAAAACCGTACTAAAACCCTCAAATCCTCTACCTTTCCTCCAATCCTCCAACTCCGGTGCATAGACAAGCAAAACAGATGAAACAAGCACATATAGAAAGCATATATAACAAGTAGGCAATTAACAATTAACATGAATAAACAATTAATCAAGACAAGATAATGCACACTCAAACAAAACATATAAATGCACATGATGTATCCCTTTTCTACTGGCCGAGAGCTCACGTGTCGATTACTTTGCTAGAACCCGATACATCTGGTAGCTAACTCAGATATCGTCCTTTTGAAAACTAGTGGTCGATACATCACCATGAACCCCACCTGGCGGGTGGTACACCACCAAGAACCTCACTATTGCGAGAAGTACACCACCACAAACCTCGCAAGATCTTCAATTGGAAAATAATACACACACATGGGAAGTAAACCACCATGAACCCCACATAACATTCTCTTTTAAAAACATGTGGGTGGTACACCACCACAAACCCCACATAACATTCTCTTTTAAAAACATGTGAGCGGTACACCACCACGAACCCTACATACGTCTCGACACTAAGCAAGCGGTAAACCACCATGAACCTTGCCAGGTCAAAGCTCAAAACAATTTCATTTTCAAATTCATTATAAATCATTCATACCCATTCATAATCATTCAAAATCATTCATTAAGTCCAGATTCATCACATACATATCACTTTTCTGCACTTCTCATTTCCTAACTCATTATGTCTCATGCTTTCTTCATTTCCAAGTTACCTCACCTTCCAAGTTCAATCCCCTTCACTATCATTACTCTTAAATCTAGGGTCTTAGGGAGTAGAAATAGAGGTTTAGAAGTTCAAAATCATGTTTAAAATCACAAAATACAACTTGCTGAAAAATAGGGTCCCGCGTACGTGAACCATGTCATGCATACGCGGAAGTGAATCTTTCCCAACTTGCGTACGCGACCTTTTCTCGCATACGTGAGTCTCCTTGGCCTGAATAGTTTGCTCACGTCGTGTGCAGCTGCTCGCGTATGCGAGTATATACGTTTTCACCATCCTGCGTACGCGACATACTCCTGGGTACGCGAGCACGTCTGGCCGAACCAAATGGCCGTGTCGCATGTACCTTCGCGTACGCGAGCTTCCCCAAAATGCCACAAAGCTGTTAAGTGATTGCAGGATTTCATTTTACACATCGAACTTTCAAAGCGCATAACTTTTTCGTTCGAAATCGTTTTACATCCGTTCTTTGAACGGCATAAACTTCACGAACCCAATTTTCATATAAAACAAGTTTGAAAGAAATCAAGAGTCTGAAAACCAAGTTATGGATAGCCAAAATTTGGCCAAAAATTAATTTTTTACAAAATTCTCAAAGATTTCTAAACCTCAATTTTCAAAATATTTTAGTTCCAACCCCTTTTTAAAGCTTACCACATCTTACCATAAGGATTCCAATCCAACCTCAACTATACAACAACACCTCTCCACATACTAACTCTCCATCTTCACTAAGTTATTAATCCAATAATTCAAGTTCAAAATGACATATCAATAAATATAATCATTATCATTTTACCAACCTCTACATACAATATTACATATCATAACCTCAACCACAATCTCGACATTACTAACCAGCACCATAATCTATATAACATACTTCATTATTCATCAAGCTATCATCATTGTCGTTCATCGTTATCAACAATTCATTATTTTCAATATCAAACATAAAAAATCCACATCTCATGCTCATACAATAACTAATCAATCCAACCAACCAATTTAACACCTATATACATCAAACTCGACAATCCGAAACCATACCTTGGTTGATTTCTTCCTAGCTTGGTATGTCACAATTGACCACTGTTCCACAAAAGCCAAGCTTCCAAAATGCGCACAAAACAGAGGACTCAGCTATCACAGCCCAAATTCCATCTTTCCGACAACTCTAATTCCATCAACAAGCCTCCAATGACCCACAACTCAATCTAATACCAATAAACATCACTAACTCAATATAAATTTCATTATATCACAGATTTCACGAGGGTTTGTGAGTTCTTATCTTTCTCAAGCATCAATGAAGTAAAACCCAATAATTTTCTCAAGTTAGTTCAAGCCAATAACATCAAAGAATAAAAAATCTCAATACCCACACATTGAATTTTCGAAATTGGGGGGAGGAAATTCAAAACTAAAAATATAATCTCCTTACCAAATTGATTACTAGAATTTGTAGAAAATTTTGAGACAAACGCGTGGCCGCTGACGGCTTGTCAATCGGAGCTCCGGATCAAAAGTTATTAAGAATTGGATTTTGTGATCAAGGGTTTGTGGCTCTCCCCCCAAAAAGGGACATAGCTTTGCCCAAAAAGCCACGGCTCCACTACAAGGCTATCGAAATTGTTCAGACCAACTAAAAAGGTTCTACCAAGAACACTAAAAAGTCGTCAGACAAGTTAGCCCCAAAAGGTCATCCCGCCTAAACAGAAGACGGACTAAAGAAAGAAGAGGTCAGACAGCAAAGTACCAACACTCTATAAACATCTCACAAAGGCCAAGGAAAGGTCAAAAGACCAAAGCCAGAAGTGCTTCACTGAAAGGTACGAAGTCTTGAAAAAAGACACTACTTAAAAAGCAAAAAGCACGGCCTCAAAGACGGAGCTAAAAAGTCGTCCAAACAAACTATACCTAAAAAGTTGTTGGATTATGACTAAAAAGCCCAAAGAGTGAAGACAAACAAGTTGGAAGAAGGCTGAAAAGACCTCTCAACAAACTAAAAAGGGCAATACCAGACCCGCACAAAGAGAAACTACTCAAGATCGACCAAAATGCTTGAGCACGACTTCCCCAAAGAGATCGAAGCTCTGAAAGCACGATCTCACGGAAAGATCCGAACTCAAGCAGGGGCAAAGTCGTACAGGTCAACGTCAACTAAGAAGAGGCGCAAGTACGATCTCAAAAAAGAACAAGCCAAAAGGTTGAGAAACAACTTAAGGCTCAAATGTGCTTAGCTAAAAGGGATACAACTCCGCTCAAAGAAGGCACAAACAGGGCTACGAACGTCATCCGAGACTAAAAAAAAAGGTTCTATATAAAGAACACTAAAAAGTCATTGGACAAGTCACTAAAAGCCCGGATATCAAGCCGCAAGGATAACTTCGCCAAAGTAGAGGGTTGTCAACACAAACTTAAAAGTAAGGCGTGATCTAGAAGGCAAGGGTAGAAAACCCACACTACCACTGAAAAGAGGATGGACTGTGAAGTACCAAACCTCTAGAAAATCTACAAAGATTGCAAAGCAATGAAGAAACAAGCCAGACAGATGCTTGAGCACGACTTCCAAAGAGATTGAAGCTCTGAAAAGCACGATCTCACGGAAAGATCGAACTTAGGCAGGGGCACTGTTCATACCCTGGGTCAAGATGTCTGACCCGGGATGTTTAGCGACAAGCCGACCGACCTCTTCAGGTCAGACTATCCGAGCTCTTCTCAAAGAGCTCGGTCAATGTTCGACCTCTTCACAAAGAGCTCGGCCAAAATGCTACAGAGGCCCAATATGGGCCCAAATAGAGGGACACGACCCAAACCCAAAGGCAGCCCAAGCCTACAGAGGTAAGGGCAGTTCCCTTGAAGATAAGTTGACATCACCCAAAGATAAGATAAGATAAGATAAGATAACTAACTTATCTTATCTAAAAAGGTCACTCCATACTACTATAAATACACTGGAGCACCCAGGTATAACTCTTACTCTGATTCTACTAAAAACCTGTTTAATACCCATGCTAACTTAAGGATCAGAGTCTCTTGCAGGTACCCCCACCCTCTGGTGACGAAGGATCAGCAGTGCAGCCAAGCTCAACAAGTCGGATACGATAGCTCCGGCCTCCACTCACAGTCGGACACATCATCGCCGATCAGCACAGAAGATCTCGTTCGAGATCGACCTACAGTTTCAAGTAACCCTCAGAACAATTCTATTATCTAATTTTTATTAATAATTAATTTATTAACTAATTATTTACTAATTTTGTGGGTTTTACATGGAGTACTCTGAGACTGAGTGGATGCCTGCTATAGCTGAGAGGCTTGAAATGGACGGTTGTTGAAATTATTTTGATTGAAACCGCCTTGAGCATTATTGAAGTTTAGTTTCCTTTGAGATTGGTCTCTCCACCCAAAGTTGGGATGATTCCTCCGCCCGTGATTAAATGTCTTGGCATAAGGATCATTATTGGGGGTTTTTAGAGGAGTTTCCCATGAAATTAACCTGCTTGGAAGTATACTGGCCATAGTCATAAGTCTCACCTTGAGGAAAGCCACCACCCATGTCATAGGAGGTGTCCTGAGTACTGACAGCTGCAACCTGCATTCAACTCAAGTGTTGTGTAATGGCACTAATTTGCTGAGACATAACTTTTTTCTAGGCAAGAATAGCATCCAATGTGTCCAGCTACATGACTCTCCTTTTCACAGAGGTCCTCTCAGAGGAGTACAAATATTAGTTGTTGGCAATCATTTCAAATAACTCATTAGCCTCTTCAGACGTCTTCATGGGAAGTGACACTCTTGCAGAATTATCTAGGGACATCCTGGTGGTTTTAGAAACTCCATTATAGAATATTTTTAACTAAATCCAGTCTAAGAACATATCCGGAAGACACTTTCTGAGCATCTGCTTGTACATTTCCCAGGCATAATAGATGTAAGACCCCAGATTTTTAAAAATTAAATAATAAATTATTTTACGATTTATTCTATTTAATTAAGATTATATTTTCGGAGATTTTTACGTATAAATCGAGTAATTTCTTAATTATAACTTGAAGTTCTAGTAATTGAGAAATAATAGAAATTTTATATACTATATTTTGAATATTTAGTTTCAAACCTTAATTTATGAACAAAGAAAAATTAATCTAATTATTTCCAATTTACATTTAATTAGTACTTATTTGAAAATAATTTACTAGGTAGTAATTAAATAGTATTTCAAAGATAATTATTTCGTATTTAATTTGGCTTTAAATTATTATCCCACTTTATTATTTTTATTAATATTTTTACACTATGCAAATTCTAACTTTGCTCTATCCAAACCCTAATTTCTAATTCACTAATCCTAACCTAACTGCCTCACCGCCACTCACCTCTCTAACCCTACCCTTCACCCGGTACACACAAACACACCCACTGATACACAGAGATGGATTAAGAGAGGAAAGAAAGGGGAAACAGAATCGGGGAAGGAGAGAAGGGAGGGAGTGCTGAAGGAGTGAGGGAGAAGAGAAGAGGAAGGGGTCATGCCTTGTGCCTCGTCGCGCCGTCGCGTCACTGCCGAGCTGCGTCGTTTCTGCCGCTGCCTTCTCTAAGCACCATCGTCGAAGTCACTGGAGGGAGAAAAAGAGAGAGAGAGAGAGAGAGAGAGAGAGAGAGAGAGAGAGAGTGCTCGCGATGCAGAAGGAGAGGGAAGCCAGCGTCGCACGTTGATTCTGGTTTCGCCGCGCCATCTCGCCGTTGGGATCGCAACCATCATCACGTCGAAGCTGCGCGTTCATCCCTGGTTGTGCCGCCACCGAAGCTTCCCTCACCTCCGTCGACGCCAATCTGACCAGAAGAGAAGAGGGAGAATGACACGAGGAGAGACAGAATGCATGCAGAGAGAGAAGGTGTCGCGGGGTGGTTTTCGCTGTCATTTCTGCCGCCACTGCTCTCGCCGCCATCGCCGTCGGTAGAGCTCGCCACCACTAGCGGTGAACCGGCGTCGTATCCTTGTTGCCTAGTGCCACTGCTGCTCTGTTTCCACGTTTTTCCTTTGTTAAAGTAAGTACCCTCTGAGTTTTACACGATGTTAATATCTCAGGGATTGGGTTTCGGTTCTTGCATGCTATGTTTGATAGACTGTTGCTGTTGCAAGAATGGTCTGAGTTGACGCTGCTACTGCGAACTAAGGGTTTTAAAAGGAATTTTGTCGTATGGTTATGTCGCGGTCGAGGTAGGGTTTTTGGAGGCAATTTGGGTTTTTTGAGTTCCAACGAGTTGAGGTAGGGGATTTATTTTAAAATTTAACTGTTTTAATTTACGAATGCCAGTGAAGTTCAGTGAGAAACTACAAATAATTTATAAATGTCTTGTTTGATCAATTGATGAAAATTGACGAAATTAAGATTGTTAGTGATTGTGAATATGATTGAATGTGATGAAATTGTGTTGAGATTAATTTGTGGCTGTGTTTGAGGTTGTGATTGTTATTGGTTTTCTGATTATTTTAGAATTGCTGAAAATTCCGATTTTAGTTGATTATGTCAAGTTGGTTGCTATTGAGTTGTTCATTTGATGATACTCTGATGGTTGTTGATATTGGTTTATAACTAACTAGGTTTGGGTTTGAAAAGGGTTAAAGGATTTAAAGTTTGATTATTATATCAATTTTCTTGAAACCTGAATTTTAAGATAAAAATAGTAGTTTTAAAAATGAGCTAGTAATTTGATAATGAACGAAATTGTATGATGTTAAAGGCTGATTTTTGGGAAATTAATTATAAATTTTGACGTTGGACTGGGCTATTTTTAAAGAATGGTTGATGGAAGTTCTGAATTTTATCTGATGAAAGGATGTTAGTCATTAAACTAATTTATGATGAGATGATTATTGAGAATCTGTTGTTGTGATAATTGCTGGTAAAGGGCTGGTGAATTATTGAGAAAGAGGGAACCCGTAAGGGTGGTTAAGCCCGAATTAGAGAAAATACTGCCAAATTTTTCATAAAACTCTAGGACTTTATTTAAAGTATTATTTAAAAGAAAATCTAATTTAAGAATATTATTTGATTTCGATTTATTACGAAAAGAGTTTTGTTTTCAATTCGATTTATTAAGAAAAGTATAATATTTTAAACTCAATCTTTCGAGAAGGGATTTTGCTTTAAGTTATGTTTTGAGTTTGGTTTGATAAGAAAGAAAAGAAGAAGAACGAAAAGTAAAGGAAAGAGAGATAATTAAAGGAATCTCTGCCATAGGAGAGCAGAGAACAAAGATTAAAGGAATCTATTAATTAAAGGAATGTCTGCCACAGGAGAGCAAATGCGACTTTGTTTGGGCCTTAGTGCCAAATGTATAGTGGGGATTCCCACACACTGAGAACTGTTTTCCAGATGTAGGCTCATTGATTTGAAAGTCACACTGTATGCGGCCTAGCCGTAAGACTTATAAGCACACTGTATGCATCTGGAAAGCCATATCTGTGATTCGTGCCCGGGTAATGTCGGGAGCAGGTAGGCAACCGACACATGAGCTCATGGCCTGCTTAGGACAGACATACATCATAATGTTTGCGCATATGCATTTGATTGTGTTTGCTTGTATTACTTCTTTATGATTGTACTGTTGTCTTGTTGTGACTTGCTTGTATGTTAAATTAAATCTCCTTCTTGTGCTATTAGTTTGTGAATGTATTAAGGTGATTAAGAATTGACGTCGTGATTGAAAATTAATTATGTAGCTGAGAGATGGTTTATATGACTAGTTTTATAATTAAAATTTATTTTGAGTTTATAGATTTTAAAACAAGTAATTCATTAGCTAAAGTAAAACCAAGAGTATTTTCAAAAGGTTTGATAAAACTATAGTTTCCTTGAGTATGTTAATTATTCGCATTTTATTCATTACTTTTACGGCATTCCCATTCCCTATTGAGAACATGTGGTTTGTTCTCACCCCAAAATCTTCCACCCTTTCAGTGACACAGGTTCGAAGACTCAGTATGAGGTTGCGGATGAATAGTTGGATTTGTTTAAAAGTTAAGTTGTTGATAAACCCATATTTTATGATATATTTTGTGCTTAATCTGAGTGATTTATTCAATCCTTCACCCACTTATTCATATTAATTGCATGGTTTTACTTTCCCTTCCTTATTATGTGATGTATGTGAAAAACATGTTTCCTATGCTTAAAATTAATTATTTTGATTACCCTTTATTTCCATTCGATGCCGAGATTCGTGTGTTGAGTAGTTTCAATTCTTCTGAGGCAGGAATGACTTAAAGGATGGAAAGAAAACATACAAAATTGGAAGGAAAGCATAAAACGGAGTTTTTGAAGAAACTGGCAGCCATGCGATCGCATGGGTGATGCGGTCGCATGCCGGCGCGAAAAGACATTAACGCGGCCGCATGACTGACGCGACTGCACGCCTTGAGCGAAACGCATATGACGTGGACGCATGACTGACGCGACCGCGTGACAAGGAAAAAACTCCCAATGATGCGACCGCATGACCCACGCAGACGCGTGCAGAGGCCACGCACCAGAAATTGCAGAAAACGCTCATAGCGAATTCTGAAGCTCTTTTTGGCCCAAATCCAAGTCCAGAAGGCATAGACCAGAGGTTATGAAGTGGGGAAATGCATCCATTCAGGGAGTCTCCAATTAGTTAGTTTGCCATGATTTAGATTTAGTTTTGAGAGAGGTTCTCTCCTCTCTCTTTAGGATTAGGATTTAGAATTAGGATTTTATTCGCTTTCAGGATTATCTCTTTACCAGGTTCAATATTCCTTTTTATTATTTTCTCAATTTTATTTATGAATTCTTCCATGTTACAGATTACTCTTTGAATTAATGTTATTTGAGGTATTTCAGTTTACAATTGCTTTCTTTTATTTATGTTATTTTTATCCCCAATCTGAACACATTTTTATTCCAGTAGATTTACTTTCCCCCTTTTGGTCATGGTTAAGAAATCAGTAACTCAGGAGTTATCAAACTCAAACATGATTGATAATCGTTATCTTTGCTAATTGAATTGAACTTCAATAATCCCAATCTTTCCTTAGGGATTAACTAGGATTTGAGGATCTAACTAATTAGTCACTTGACCTTCCCTTGCTCTAGCAAAGGTTAACTAAGTGGAATTAAGATTCAATTTTCATCATCATTGATAAGGATAACTAGGATAGGACTTCTAATTTCTCATACCTTGCCAAAAGTGTGTTTTACAGTTATTTAATTATTTTACAGTCATTTACTTATTCTAATTGCAATTTAAATTACTTGTTCCTCATCTTAAAAACCCCAATTTACAATCTTCATAACCAGTAATAAGAACATACTTCCCTGCAGTTCCTTGAGAAGACGATCCGAGGTTTAAATACTTCGGTTATCAATTTATTTAGGGGTTTGTTACTTTTGACAACCAAAACGTTTGTACGAAGGGATTTCTGTTGGTTTAGAAACTATATCTACAATGCGACTTTTTTTATAAAATTCTTTACTGGCAAAAATTCTAACGTTCAAAATGGCGCCGTTGCCGGGGAACTGCAACTGTATGCCTTATTATTGGTTATTGTAAATATTTTTCTTTTACTCGTCTATATGTTTTTATTTTTCCCTTTTATTTTCATTAGTCACTATGAATTCTTACCCCTCTCGCTTTGAGTTTGGTTCTAATATTGTTGAAAGGAATAAAAGTTATAACAGGAACATGCATCAAGGTCAGAGCAATCAAAGATGGATGGAGCCAAGAGGATCTGATCAACCCTTTAGGCAGCAACACCCTCCAAGACATCATGGACAAAGACCATTCCACAGTGCATACCAAGGCAATAGACATGGTGGACAACTTCGTAGTTACCAACAAGCCCCACCCTATGCTTATAGGCCATCCTCTCAACACAACTTTGAACTACCACACTCACAAGCTCCTTTTCACCATTCACCACCATATGATCCTCATTTACCCTGATTCCAATCCAATTACTCCCAAACACCACCACTTCCCAATGTACCACGTCCAAATCCATCACCCCGAGAATCAGAAGTTCGCCTCAAGGGAACAGTAGATCAACTTCAAACAACCCTTCATCAACTGGAGCAAGCAATAAGTCAATTATCTTCTAGATGTTTGAACATTCAAGGGCCTCCCAGAGCCCCATGTGGACAATCTAATGAAGGGTGTAGCATGAAGGGGATATTAGAAACTCCAGTGGACAAGACAGAGCATGACTTCGTATTAGAACAAGTAGAGCAAGCTATCATTATACAAGAAGAAGAGTTGGTTGAAGACTTAGGAGACGCTGAACTTCCATGGGAATCCAGAGTTGTGGAGAACTCTGTCAAGGACGTTACAACTGATGCTAAGGAGGATAGTACACAACCCCCAGAGCAAGTCATTTATGAAGAACTAGACGGAATAATCCAAGAAGCAAGTTTCCTTGATGATGATAGTCACAAGTCAAGTTCTCCTAGTAATGAACTTGCATCCGCAAGTGAATTCTCTGAGATCGAAGAATCTTCCCCAAGTGAATACGAAGATGACGCGGAGGTAGATTTCTCTCAACCTCCCGTTTATGACTTAAGTGACGAGGAAGACATAGAAGGCTTTGATAAGGACATGGATGCATTTGAAGAAGTCTGCATGGAAGTGAAGCAATTCACAGAAGAGCACAAGGGAGTAGAGCTCACAGAACCACTGGAAACACCTATCCCAAAGGCCATTACCACCCAATACAAGCTTCAAGTGGGTATAATCCTTAACCTTTAGCTTTATTTTTCCGCTTGAATATGGTTTGCTTGAAACAGATGGCCAGCTTAGAGCTCTCTGCGGCTTTAAGAGTAAAAGGGAAATGGCTCGTACTCAGAGCTAGTGCACAAGGTTCAGTAAGGTTCCACGCTTCAACTTGAAATGCACGGATTGGCATCATAATCAATCGAATGGATCTCGGAAAACGTTTGGTTATCTTGGTGAGAATCTAATTTCTAAACCGCCCGGATGGAAAAATATAGATCAAGACGAAGGCGGATTTAAAAGCCAAGTTTGGGATCCTGGAATCTATTCTGACACTCGTCATCCTGGGAGCCTGAGAATCTATTTGAAGCTGCTCAGAAGCTTTACATGCCTAGTTTGGGACCCCGGAGGCTATTGGCATTCCAAGCATTGGTGGAGATTCCTGGATGAGTTCAAGCACAAGCCACCATAACAGAAAGCTCATCCAATGTCCAACTTAAGGACTTTAACTAAAAGTGCTAGGTGGGAGACAACCCACCATGGTATGATCGTTCCTTTTTCAATTTTAATTTTATTTCGTTTTGTTTATTTTTGAGTTTTATTTTATTTTATTTCATTGAACCTGGAATCATGCATAACATTCATATTAAGCATTGCATTCTGCATACTGCAAAAAAAAAGGTGTGCGACGTGACCGCATCATTCATGCGATCGCGTCAAGTTGCGAAAACACTCCCCACGCGTCTGCGTCATTCACGTGGCCGCGTGATCTGAAGATCGGCGTAAACATCCAACGTCCAGAAAGTTAAGCTGGAATCGTGCGGCTACTGTGCGTTTCGCGCAAAACGACCCACGCGGTCGCGTCCCTGATGCGATCGTGTCACTTGCACAACATCAATCCCACGCGACAGCGTGAGCGACGCGATCGCGTCGCATGGATTGCACAACACCCCAAAAGGAGACTGAGAGTTGCGCTGAAACGATGCTGGAATTGTGCGTTTAGCACAATTTCCAGCGACGCGATCGCATGCCTCAGGCGATCGCGTCATTTACTCCTCGATCCATTCCATGCGACCGCGTGTCCCACGCGATCACGTCAACCACCATTTCAGCCCAACAACGCGACCGCGTTCCCCACGCGATCGCGTGGATTCAAATTTCATAACCCCCCTGTCACACGAACCCTACCATTCGCA
>NC_029790.2:100332272-100340649 GCF_000816755.2 Arachis ipaensis | reverse complement strand
CTCTTCCCCCTACCCCCATTACCCTTCCCGAAGCCCCTGCCCCCGAACAGCAGCCACCGCCTCCGCCACCCTCCTCCGCCGCGCCAGACGCCACCGCCACCATCTCCCAGCCACCTCTCTGCCCCACTCTCCTTAATTTGCCTACCAGGTTCCGACGAATGCCACCCTTCTATCCATTCGTAGTTAATTCATTTTTTTCTGTTTATGTTCATATTTAGGCTAGTTAGATATGCATGTTGTAGTGGATTTTAGGTTGTTAGGTAGCCTAGGATGTGGTTAGTGGATTTAGGCCTGTTTAATCGCGCTGTTCGTGTTTCTTGTTTTATCAATTCGCAATTCTGCTGTTGCTGTGATGTTCGTATTGTTCATATGATGAAATTTACTGTTTCATGCTGCTCTTTACACTATTTTTTCATGTTCAAATTCCCTATATGTAATTACAGCTGTATTTTTAATTCATATGAACTATTCTGATTGCTGTTTATTTTCCGGGACAATCCAATTTTAGCCGGAATGCTGCCCAAATTTTTATAAACTATTTTTGACTTTCATTCATGTTTTGGTTTTGGCTATTTAAACTCTGCTTTACTCTGCTTTTACCAAAACAATTAATGAATGCCAGGGCAAGCTTTCCTATTCTCTTTGATTTTCTGGTTAATAATATACATTTTTGATCATTAGATTCCAATTTTTGCTATTTCTATATCTATCTGAATCATCATCAACCTAATTTCCTTGTTTGGATATGAGTTACCTATATATTCTCATTGTGAATGCCGGTTACTTGGAATATGATCATTATGCCACTTTCCTTAAACCACTTTTTACTAACTCCCTAATTTTAACTTCCTAAACTCTTTTTCAATTCTAACCAACCTAACCTTTCACAACATCTCTTCTGGTTTTTCACTTTCTTTTAACCTTCTAACCAAGGCATAATGTTAATTTTCCTAATTAACATGACTTCCATTACATTTTGAATTGTGAATTCTTCTTTTCGGACTTTTAACTCCTATACAATCCTTAATACACATTTACTTAACTTATTTTCATTATCCTATTGCTCCTTTGCCACTTTGTGTTTCTTTTGATTATTTGCCTATTTGTTTTCCCTGTTTTTATTATATCCTGGTTTTCTGTTTTTCAGGATGTCTGCCAGCCAAAGAAAAGAAAAAGCAAAGGCTACTACTGGCAAACGTAAAAGAGGAGAATTCTCTATGTCCATAATGGATATCATGCACGATGAGTCCTAGCAGGAGAAAAACTTTACCCATTAGGAGAAGGCCGACCAGCTACTCCCTGCTACTGATCCAGCAAAGTTTGCAAACTGATACTGTGAGCTAAAGTATCCAGTGTTTGCAACCTCCAGGAACCTGTACCTGGAGAGGACTTTGAAAATCCCAGAAGAACTCCAGCAATACACCTATGAGAAAATCAAACAAAGAGGCTGGTTCTTCCTGGAAAGAAACCTGACTGAGGTCAATGCATCTTGGGTAAGGGAATTCTACTGCAATTACTTCAAAACTTCCCTAGATGCAGTGAACCTAGGAGGGAAGCAGATTCTGGTCACCGAAGAGGCCATAGAGGATGTTCTGAAGCTTCTGCCTAAATCTGATCAGCTGGATGGTTATCAAAATGCTGAGGAGGATATGCGCTTTATGAAGTTTGATTGGGATGCAGTCAAGGCCAGGATAGCCCTTGACCCGACCGTTCCATGGATCATGGGTCAAAACACCACCATGCCTAAGGGAATCAAGCGGATTTACTTAAATGATAAGGCTCGGCTATGGCACCAGATTCTGAGCAATTTTGTCATGCCGAGTACCCATGAGACAGAGATACCTGCCACTATGATCACCCTCCTATGGTGTGTGATAGAGGGTAAGGACCTGTACCTGCCACGCTTTATCCGGTACCACATGGCCAGGGTCCACGTCCGAGGCACTCTTCCCTTTCCTTATCTGATTACACAGCTAGGCCGTCGAGCTGACGTGCCTTGGGAGGATGCTGATGAAAAGCCACCTGCTGCAGAATGCAAGAAGATTATCCCTCACAGCAGGAACTTTCTGGCTTTGGGCTACAGACCTCCATTCTTCACTGCTACTGATGAGACAGTCACACCATCTGCCAGCCCCTCTTCTTCCACAGCTACCCCAACTACCCCTGCCACCACCACTGCACCTCCACCTGCCTCAGAGCCAGTTTATCACCTAGTGCACCGCCTGTTTCGGCAGCTTGACCAGATGGAGCGTCGCAACAAGCGACGCTATGAGCACCTGAAGCTGATGATACGATCTGGCGACATCCTCTCCGAGCCTGACACACCATCCGAGCCATCTGAGGAGGAGGCAGATGATCACGAGGCAGAGACCCATCCACAGAGCGAGGCTGCACCGGCAGGCACAGAGCAGGCTGCATCACATCAGGAGGCTCTGCCTCAGATTCAGGCTGTAGACCTCGAGATCCCTATCCAGTTAGCACCTCCTCTACAACAGGCAGATCCTCAGACCACCACCACAGAGACTCCAGCTACCCACCCTTCTAGTGATGACACCCTTTCACACCCTGCTTGAGTGAGCATCAGGGACGATGCTTCATTTTAAGTGTGGGGAGGTCGCCATTTATGGCGTATTTTTTTTGGTGAACCACTATAGACTCTTTCATTTTATTTTGCTATTTTTCTGTATTTTTTTCTTTATTTTTATCTTTATTTTCTCAGTACTTATACATTACTATTTTCATGTATTTCTACTCTATTTCTGCATTTTGCATTTTTAGTTCATATTTTAGCCATTTAGTTTAGTTGCAATTCCAACTTATTAGTTATAGAAATTGTGGATTAATTAGTATAGTTTACCCTTTTTAGCATAAGATAGCTTAGTTTATATTGAAAATATAAAAAGGAAGTAAACTAGGAACTTGAACATAATAGAAACAATCCACACACCTTGTGTATATAGCATTATATGTTAGTTAGTTAACAATATTTCATCAAGGAGAAACACTAGAACTTTAAAGCCACCTTAAGTTTTACATTGAGAATAATGGGAACTTTTAATTTTACTTGCATGACATACATAATTGATAAATAATTTTTGAGCTAGAGAATACACAGCCTGTGAGTTTTGAGCTTAATTGTATGGTTACATTCAAACCATAAATTTTATTCCTGTGTGTTCCGTCCTTCTTATTTATTCTAGTGTTCTTTACTTTGTTTTAATTTATATGTCCGATTATAGAATAGAAATACATACCAAGAGAGTGATTGATGCCATTGTTTAATTTTAGCTCACTTATCCCAAATTAGCCTACCTTTTACATCACTCTTGTTAACCCCCTTGAGCCTTTAAACCCCCTCTTATTCTATAAACCACAATACTAGCCTTAAGCAGAAAAATAAAATCCCAAGTTAAATCCTGAGTTAGCTTAGGATAGAAAGTGTGTAATTGTTTAAGTATGGGAAACCTATTGGGAACATGGATGATAAAAACAAAAGGTAGAAAAGTTGAAAAGAATAAAATTATTCAAATAAAAATTTTGGGAAGCATGCTCATGTAAAATCAAATAATTGAATTACCATGTGCAATAAAAAAAATGTTATTTTTCAGTATTTGAATAAAGGGGATACAAAAGAATTCTCCAAATGCAAAATAAATGCACATGGGACGAAAGTTAAAGTATGAGCATGTAACATCGAAAGTGGGAGAAAGTGGGAAAATAGGTAAAGAAGTTTTGCTTTACAAAGTATGTATGTTAGGTGAGATCTTAGACTAATCAATGATTCACTTAATTAGCTCACTTAGCCTTATACATATACCTTTACCTTTACCTTGGCCCCGTTACAACCGTAATTAAAGACCTCATGACTTTTGTATGCCGATATTCTATAATTGTTGATTGGTTAGATGAAGGACAAAGTTATAGAAAGGAAGGATAAAAAGAAGAATAGAGTGATTAACCCAATAAACACTGAGTGACTAGAGAGTAAACACAAAATCCAGTGAGGGTTCAATAGCTCATTAACATATACCTCTGCTTAAATTATAAATTGTCTTGCAAGTTTATAAAATGTTTTTCTCTCTCATCTCAATTGTAAAGGCACTTTATCACTATCTAAGGCTTGGCTATATATATGACTCCTTGGGAATGTGAATTAATTCAACTACATGTAAGCTTTATATACAAGTGAATAACAATTAAGAATTGCATGATGCATGTAGGTAGTTGCATTTAGAGTAGATTGCATTGCATGAGATTCCACCACTTTAACCTTAACTTACTCTTTATCTTGGACTTAGCATGAGGACATGCTATTGTTTAAGTGTGGGGAGGTTGATAAAACCATTTTTTATGATATATTTTGTGCTTAATCTGAGTGATTTATTCAATCCTTCACCCACTTATTCATATTAATTGCATGGTTTTACTTTCCCTTCCTTATTATGTGATGTATGTGAATAACATGTTTCCTATGCTTAAAATTAATTATTTTGATTACCCTTTATTTCCATTCGATGCCGTGATTCGTATGTTGAGTAGTTTTAGATCTTCTAAGGCAGGAATGACTTAAACGATGGAAAGGAAATATACAAAATTGGAAGGAAAGCATAAAACGGAGTTTTTGAAGAAACAGGCAGCCACGCGATCGCATCGGTGATGCGGTCGCATGCCAGCGCGAAAAGACATTAACGCGGCCGCATGACTGACGCGACCGCGCGCCTTGAGCGAAACGCATATGACGCGGACGCATGACTGACGCGACCGCGTGACAAGGAAAAAAACTCCCAATGACGCGACCGCGTGACCCACGAGGACGCGTGACAGAGGCCACGCACCAGAAATTGCAGAAAACGCTCATAGCGAATTCTGAAGCCCTTTTTGGCCCAAATCCAAGTCCAAAAGGCATAGACCAGAGGTTATGAAGTGGGGGAATGCATCCATTCAAGGAGTCTCCAGTAAGTTAGTTTGCCATGATTTAGATTTAGTTTTGAGAGAGGTTCTCTCCTCTCTCTTTAGGATTAGGATTTAGAATTAGGATTTTATTCGCTTTCAGGATTATCTCTTTACCAGGTTCAATATTCCTTTTTATTATCTTCTCAATTTTATTTATGAATTCTTCCATGTTATAGATTACTCTTTGAATTAATGTTATTTGAGGTATTTCAGTTTACAATTGCTTTCTTTTATTTATGTTATTTTTATCCCCAATCTGAAGACATTTTTATTCCAGTAGATTTACTTTCCCCCTTTTGGTCTTGGTTAAGAAATCAGTAACTCAGGAGTTATCAAACTCAAACATGATTGATAATCATTATCTTTGCTAATTGAATTAAACTTCAATAATCCTAATCTTTCCTTAGGGATTAAGTAGGATTTGAGGATCTAACTAATTAGTCACTTGACCTTCCTTTGCTCTAGCAAAGGTTAACTAAGTGGAATTAAGATTCAATTTTCATCATCATTGATAAGGATAACTAGGATAGGACTTCTAATTTCTCATACCTTGCCAAAAGTGTGTTTTACAGTTATTTAATTATTTTACAGTCATTTACTTATTCTAATTGTAATTTAAATTACTTGTTCCTCATCTTAAAAACCCCAATTTACAATCTTCATAACCAGTAATAAGAACATACTTCCCTGTAGTTCCTTGAGAAGACGACCCGAGGTTTAATTACTTCGGTTATCAATTTATTTAGGGGTTTGTTACTTTTGACAACCAAAACGTTTGTACGAAGGAATTTCTGTTGGTTTAGAGACTATATCTACAACACAACTATTTTTATAAAATTCTTTACTAGCAAAAATTCTAACGTTCAAAATGGCGCCGTTGCCGGGGAACTGCAACTGTATGCCTTATTATTGGTTATTGTAAATATTTTTCTTTTACTCGTCTATTTGTTTTTATTTTTCCCTATTATTTTCATTAGTCATTATGAATTCTTACCCCTCTCGCTTTGAGTTTGGTTCTAATATTGTTGAAAGGAATGAAAGTTATAATAGGAACATGCATTAAGGTCAGAGCAATCAAAGATGGATGGAGCCAAGAGGATCTGATCAACCCTTTAGGCAGCAACACCCTCCAAGACATCATGGACAAAGACCATTCCACAGTGCATACCAAGGCAATAGACATGGTGGACAACCTCGTAGTTACCAACAAGCCCCACCCTATGCTTATAGGCCATCCTCTCAACACAACTTTGAACTACCACACTCACAAGCTCCTTTTCACCATTCGCCACCATATGATCCTCATTTACCCCGATTCCAATCCAATTACTCCCAAACACCACCACTTCCCAATGTACCACGTCCAAATCCATCACCTCGAGAATCAAAAGTTCGCCTCAAGGGAATAGTAGATCAACTTCAAACAACCCTTCATCAACTGAAGCAAGCAATAAGTCAATTATCTTCTAGATGTTTGAACATTCAAGGGCCTCCCAGAGCCCCATGTGGACAATCTAATGAAGGGCGTAGCATGAAGGAGATATTAGAAACTCCAGTGGACAAGACAGAGCATGACTTCGTATTAGAACAAGTTGAGCAAGCTGTCATTATACAAGAAGAAGAGTTGGTTGAAGACTTAGGAGACGCTGAACTTCCATGGGAATCCAGAGTTGTGGAGAACTCTGTCAAGGACGTTACAACTGATGCTAAGGAGGATAGTACACAACCCCCAGAGCAAGTCTTTTATGAAGAACTAGATAGAATAATCCAAGAAGCAAGTTTCCTTGATGATGATAGTCACAAGTCAAGTTCTCCTAGTAATGAACTTGCATCCGCAAGTGAATTCTCTGAGATCGAAGAATCTTTCCCAAGTGAATACGAAGATGACGCGGAGGTAGATTTATTTCAACCTCCCGTTTATGACTTAAGTGACGAGGAAGACATAGAAGGCTTTGATCAGGACATGGATGCATTTGAAGAAGTCTGCATGAAAGTGGAAAAATTCACAGAAGAGCACAAGGGAGTAGAGCTCACAGAACCACTGGAAACACCTATCCCAAGGCCATTACCACCCTATACAAACTTCAAGTGGATACAATCCTTAACCTTTAGCTTTATTTTTCCACTTGAATATGGTTTGCTTGAAACAGATGGCCAGCTTAGAGCTCTCTGCGACTTTAAGAGTAAAAGGGAAATGGCTCGTACTCAGAGCTGGTGCACAAGGTTCAGTAAGGTTCCACGCTTCAACTTGAAATGCACGGATTGGCATCATAATCAATCGAATGGATCTCGAAAAACGTTTGGTTATCTTGGTGAGAATCTAATTTCTAAACCGCCCGGATGGAAAAATATGGATCAAGACGAAGGCGGATTTAAAAGCCAAGTTTGGGATCCTGGAATCTATTTTGACACTCGTCACCCCGGGAACCTGAGAATCTATTTGAAGCTGCTCAGAAGCTTTACATGCCTAGTTTAGGACCCCGGAGGCTATTGGCATTCCAAGCATTGGTGGAGATTCCTGGATGAGTTCAAGCACAAGCCACCATAACAGAAAGCTCATCCAATGTCCAACTTAAGGACTTTAACTAAAAGTGCTAGGTGGGAGACAACCCACCATGGTATGATCGTTCCTTTTTCAATTTTAGTTTTATTTCGTTTTGTTTATTTTTGAGTTTTATTTTATTTTATTTCATTGAACATGGAATCATGCATAACATTCATATTAAGCATTGCATTATGCATACTGCAAAAAAAAAAGGTGTGCGACGCGACCGCATCATTCATGCGATCGCGTCAAGTTGCGAAAACACTCCCCACGCGTCCGCATCATTCACGCGGCCGCGTGATCTGGAGATCAGCGTAAACATCCAACGTCCAGAAAGTTAAGCTGGAATCGTGTGGCTACTGTGTGTTTCGCACAAAACGACCCACGCGGTCGCGTCCCTGACGCGATTGTGTCACTTGCACAACATCAATCCCATGCAACAGCGTGAGCGACACGATCGCGTCGCATGGATTGCACAACATCCCAAAAGGAGACAGAGAGTTGCGCTGAAACGATGCTGGAATCGTGCGTTTAGCACAATTTCCAGCGACGCGATCGCATGCCTCAGGCGATCGCGTCATTCACTCCTCGATCCATTCCATGCGACCGCGTGTCCCACGCGATCGCGTCAACCACCATTTCAGCCCAACAACGCGACTGCGTTCCCCACGCGATCGCGTGGATTCAAATTTCATAACCCCCCAGTCACGCGAACCCTACCATTCGCACCCCCCCAAACCCTTCTCCTTCCTCTCTTCTTCTCCAACCACCCAACCACCACCCAACCACCATCACCGACCGCCGCCACACGCCGACCACCCAGACCCCGTCGCCATGCCACCCCCTTCCTCCTTCCCCTTCTTTCTTCTTCTTCCTTAT
>NC_029790.2:100325897-100331529 GCF_000816755.2 Arachis ipaensis | reverse complement strand
ACCATCCAGACCCCGTCGCCACGCCACCCCCCTTTCCCCTTCCCATTCTTTCTTCTTCTTCCTTCTCCTTTCTCCCTCCACCGCCACTATCCCCCTCTGCGATCACCACCCACCCTTTCCCCTTACCCCCATTACCCTTCCCGAAGCCCTTGTCCCCGAACAGCAGCCACCACCTCCGCCACCCTCCTCCGCCGCACCAGACGCCACCGCCACCATCTCTCAGCCACCTCTCTGCCCCACTCTCCTTAATTCGCCTACCAGGTTCCGACGAATGCCACCCTTCTATCCATTCGTAGTTAATTCATTTTTTTCTGTTTATGTTCATATTTAGGCTAGTTAGATATGCATATTGTAGTGGATTTTAGGTTGTTAGGTAGCCTAGGATGTGGTTAGTGGATTTAGGCCTGCTTAATCGCGCTGTTCGTGTTTCTTGTTTTATCAATTTGCAATTCTGCTGTTGCTGTGATTTTCGTATTGTTCATATGCTGAAATTTACTATTTCATGCTGCTCTTTACACCACTTTTTCATGTTCATATTCCCTATATGTAATTACAGCTGTATTTTTAATTCATATGAACTATTCTGATTGCTGTTTATTTTCCGGGACAATCCAATTTTAGCCAGAATACTGCCCAAATTTTTATAAACTATTTTTGACTTTCATTCATGTTTTGGTTTTGGCTATTTAAACTCTGCTTTACTCTGCTTTTACCAAAACAATTAATGAATGCCGGGGCAAGCTTTCCTATTCTCTTTAATTTTCTGGTTCATAATCTATATTTTTGATGATTAGATTCCAATTTTTGCTATTTCTATATCTATCTGAATCATCATCAACCTAATTTCCTTGTTTGGATATGAGTTACCTATATCTTCTCATTGTGAATGCTGGTTACTTGGAATATGATCATTATGCCACTTTTCTTAAACCACTTTTTACTAACTCCCTAATTTTAACTTCCTAAACTCTTTTTCAATTCTAACCAACCTAACCTTTCACAACATCTCTTCTGGTTTTTCACTTTCTTTTAACCTTCTAACCAAGGCATAATGTTAATTTTCCTAATTAACATGACTTCCATTACATTTTGGATGGTGAATTCTTCTTTTCGGACTTTTAACTCCTATACAATCTTTAATGCACATTTACTTAACTCATTTTCATTATCCTATTGCTCCTTTGCCACTTTGTGTTTCTTTTGATTATTTGCCTATTTGTTTTTCCTGTTTTTATTATATCCTGGTTTTCTATTTTTCAGGATGTCTACCAGCCAAAGAAAAGGAAAAGCAAAGGCTACTACTAGCAAACGTAAAAGAGGAGAATCCTCTATGTCCATCATGGATATCATGCACGATGACTCCTGGCAGGAGAAAAACTTTACCTCGTAGGAGAAGGCCGACCAGCTACTCCCTGCTACTGATCCAGCAAAGTTTGCAAACCGATACTGTGAGCTGAAGTATCTGGTGTTTGCAACCTCCAGGAACCTGTACCTGGAGAGGACTTTGAAAATCCCAGAAGAACTCCAGCAATACACCTCTGAGCAAATCAAACAAAGAGGCTGGTTCTTCCTGGAAAGAAACCTGACTGAGGTCAATGCATCTTGGGTAAGGGAATTCTACTGCAATTACTTCAAAACTTCCCTAGATGCAGTGAACCTAAAAGGGAAGCAGATTCTGGTCACTGAAGAGGCCATAGAGGATGTTCTAAAGCTTCTGCCTAAATCTGATCAGCTGGATGGTTATCAAAATGCTGAGGAGGATATGTGCTTCATGAAGTTTGATTGGGATGCAGTCAAGGCCAGGATAGCCCTTGACCCGACCGTTCCATGGATCATGGGTCAGAACACCACCATGCCAAAGGGAATCAAGCGGATTTACTTAAATGATGAGGCTCGGCTATGGCACCAGATCCTGAGCAATTTTGTCATGCCGAGTACCCATGAGACATAGATACCTGCCGCTATGATCACCCTCCTATGGTGTGTGATAGAGGGTAAGGACTTGTACCTGCCACGCTTTATCCGGTACCACATGGCCAGGGTCCACGTCCGAGGCACTCTTCCCTTTCCTTATCTGATTACACAGCTAGGCCGTCGAGTTGACGTGCCTTGGGAGGATGCTGATGAAAAGCCACCTACTGCAGAATGCAAGAAGATTATCCCTCACAGCAGGAACTTTCTGGCTTTGGGCTACAGACCTTCATTCCTCACTGCTACTGATGAGACAGTCACACCATCTGCCAGCCCCTCTTCTTCCACAGCTACCCCAGCTACCCCTGCCACCACCACTGCACCTCCACCTGCCTCAGAGCCAATTTATCACCTAGTGCACTGCTTGTTTCGGCAGCTTGACCAGATGGAGCGTCGCCACAAGCGACACTATGAGCACCTGAAGCTGATGATACGATCTGGCGACATCCCCTCCGAGCCTGACACACCATCCGAGCCATCTGAGGAGGAGGCGGATGATCACGAGGCAGAGACCCATCCACAGAGCGAGGCTGCGCTGCAGGGACAGAGCAGGCCGCATCACATCAGGAGGCTCCGCTTCAGATTCAGGTTGTAGACCCCGAGATCCCTATCCAGTCAGCACCTCCTCTGCAACAGGCAGATCCTCAGACCACCACCACAGAGACTCCAGCTACCCACCCTTCTAGTGATGACACCCCTTCACACCCTGCTTGAGTGAGCATCAGGGACGATGCTTCATTTTAAGTGTGGGGAGGTCGCCATCTCTGGCGTATTTTTTTTGGTGAACCACTACAGACTCTTTCATTTTATTTTGCTATTTTTCTGTATTTTTCTCTTTATTTTTATCTTTATTTTCTCAGTACTTATACATTGCTATTTTCATGTATTTCTACTCTATTTCTGCATTTTGTATTTTTAGTTCGTATTTTAGCCATTTAGTTTAGTTGCAATTCTAACTTATTAGTTATAAAAATTGTGGATTAATTAGTATAGTTTACCCTTTTTAGCATAAGATAGCTTAGTTTATATTGAAAATATAAAAAGGAAGTAAACTAGGAACTTGAACATAATAGAAACAATCCACACACCTTGTGTATATAGCATTACATGTTAGTTAGTTAACAACATTTCATCAAGGAGAAACACTAGAACTTTAAAGCCACCTTAAGTTTTACATTGAGAATAATGGGAACTTTTAATTTTACTTGCATGACATACATAATTGATAAATGATTTTTGAGCTAGAGAATACACGGCCTATGAGTTTTGAGCTTAATTGTATGGTTACATTCAAACCATAAATTTTATTCCTGTGTGTTCCGCCCTTCTTATTTATTCTGGTGTTCTTTACTTTGTTTTAATCTATATGTCCGATTATAGAATAGAAATACATACCAAGAGAGTGATTGATGCCATTGTTTAATTTTAGCTCACTTATCCCAAATTAGCCTACCTTTTACATCACCCTTGTTAACCCCCTTGAGCCTTTAAACCCCCTCTTATTCTATAAACCACAATACTAGCCTTAAGCAGGAAAAAAAATAAAAATCCCAAGTTGAATCCTTGGTTAGCCTAAGATAGAAAGTGTGTAATTGTTTAAGTATGGAAAACCTAGTGGGAACATGGATGATAAAAACAAAAGGTAGAAAAGTTGAAAAGAATAAAATTATTCAAATAACAATTTTGGGAAGCATGCTCATGTAAAATCAAATAATTGAATTACCATGTGCAATAAAAAAAATGTTATTTTTCAGTATTTGAATAAAGGGGATACAAAAGAATTCCCCAAATGCAAAAAATAAATGCACATGGGACGAAAGTTAAAGTATGAGCATGTAACATCAAAAGTTGGAAAAAGTGGGAAAATAGGTAAAGAAGTTTTGCTTTACAAAGTATGTATGTTAGGTGAGATCTTAGACTAATCAAGGATTCACTTAATTAGCTCACTTAGCCTTATACAAATACCTTTACCTTTACGTTGGCCCCATTACAACCTTAATTAAAGACCTCATGACTTTTGTATGCCGATATTCTATAATTGTTGATTGGTTAGATGAAGAACAAAGTTATAGAAAGGAAGGATAAAAAGAAGAATAGAGTGATTAACCCAATAAACGCTGAGTGACTAGAGAGTAAACACAAAATCCAGTGAGGGTTCAATAGCTCATTAACATATACCTCTGCTTAAATTATAAATTGTCTTGCAAGTTTATAAAATATTTTTCTCTCCCATCTCAATTGTAAAGGCACTTTATCACTATCTAAGGCTTGGCTATATATATGACTCCTTGGGAATGTGAATTAATTCAACTACATGTAAGCTTTATATACAAGTGAATAACAATTAAGAATTGCATGATGCATGTAGGTAGTTGCATTTAGAGTAGATTGCATTGCATGAGATTCCACCACTTTAAACTTAACTTACTCTTTATCTTAGACTTAGCATGAAGACATGCTATTGTTTAAGTGTGGGGAGGTTGATAAAACCATTTTTTATGATATATTTTGTGCTTAATCTGAGTGATTTATTCAATCCTTCACCCACTTATTCATATTAATTGCATGGTTTTACTTTCCCTTCCTTATTATGTGATGTATGTGAAAAACATGTTTCCTATGCTTAAAATTAATTATTTTGATTACCCTTTATTTCCATTCGATGCCGAGATTCGTGTGTTGAGTAGTTTCAATTCTTCTGAGGCAGGAATGACTTAAAGGATGGAAAGAAAACATACAAAATTGGAAGGAAAGCATAAAACGGAGTTTTTGAAGAAACTGGCAGCCATGCGATCGCATGGGTGATGCGGTCGCATGCCGGCGCGAAAAGACATTAACGCGGCCGCATGACTGACGCGACTGCACGCCTTGAGCGAAACGCATATGACGTGGACGCATGACTGACGCGACCGCGTGACAAGGAAAAAACTCCCAATGATGCGACCGCATGACCCACGCAGACGCGTGATAGAGGCCACGCACCAGAAATTGTAGAAAACGCTTATAACGAATTCTAAAGCCCTTTTTGGCCCAAATCCAAGTCCAGAAGGCATAGACCAGAGGTTATGAAGTGGGGGAATGCATCCATTCAGGGAGTCTCCAATTAGTTAGTTTGCCATGATTTAGATTTAGTTTTGAGAGAGGTTCTCTCCTCTCTCTTTAGGATTAGGATTTAGAATTAGTATTTTATTCGCTTTCAGGATTATCTCTTTACCAGGTTCAATATTTCTTTTTATTATTTTCTCTATTTTATTTATGAATTCTTCCATGTTACAGATTACTCTTTGAATTAATGTTATTTGAGGTATTTCAGCTTACAATTGCTTTCTTTTATTTATGTTATTTTTATCCCCAATCTGAAGACATTTTTATTCCAGTAGATTTACTTTCCCCATTTTGGTCTTGGTTAAGAAATCAGTAACTCAGGAGTTATCAAACTCAAACATGATTGATAATCGTTATCTTTGCTAATTGAATTGAACTTCAATAATCCCAATCTTTCCTTAGGGATTAACTAGGATTTGAGGATCTAACTAATTAGTCACTTGACCTTCCCTTGCTCTAGCAAAGGTTAACTAAGTGGAATTAAGATTCAATTTTCATCATCATTGATAAGGATAACTAGGATAGGACTTCTAATTTCTCATACCTTGCCAAAAGT
>NC_029790.2:100248716-100325872 GCF_000816755.2 Arachis ipaensis | reverse complement strand
TTTTTATCACATGTGCATTGATCTTTTATTAAACTTAATATTGGGGTGATTTTGTCCCCTTATTTATTTACTTATATTATATATATTTTTTTTCTTTTTCTCTTTTTCTCTTTTTTTTTCTTTTATCAATGCACATGGATTTTCTATTGTTTTTCTATTTTGGTTTTTCATGAGTAGGTTCCCAAATTCCCAATATTCAAATAAATTAGAAACATGATACATTCCCTTATTAACCCATGTTCCCACAATTTTCCCACACTTAGTTGATGCACAATCTCTATCTTAAGCTAACCAAAGATTCAATTGGGGTTTTTAATTTGTTTTTCTGCTTAAGGCTAGTGATGTGGTAAAGTATAGAATAAATGGGGATTAAAAGGCTCAAAGTGGCTGACAAGGGTGATTTAAAGGGTAGGCTTATTTGGGATAAGTGAGCTAAAATCAAACAATGGCCTCAATCATATGCAAGCATGTAAATACACTAAATAATGGATATATAGATTAGAACAAAATATAGATTATAATTATAAAGAAGAAAACACACAAGAATAATATATTTATGGTTAAATAATGTAACCATATAAATAAGCTCAAATCTCACAGGTTGTGTGTTCTTTAACTCAAAAACCATGTTCCAAATACAACTTCAAACAAGTTTTAATATAATTTTTTTTCAATTTAAATTAGTGAATTTTTTTTTCAAAGATAGGGTCTTAAAAAGAAACTTATTATTTTAACCAAGCAGTAACTAAATGCATAAAATCAAATAAATATGCAAATGCAACAACTAATTTAACGAAGAAAATTAAAACATTGGTGTTGAGATAGAAGATAACTAACCCCTGGAGGTCGGTATTGACCTCCCCACACTTAAAGATTGCACCGTCTTCGGTGCATGCTAAGATGTGCAGGTGGACAGGTTGTTCCAACTGATGCTTTTCTCTAAAGATTGTGCAGATGGACTTGTCTGTCTCCCCATGTAAACATCTTCCGCTTCTCTTCCGGGTGGCCATCCTGAAAGAAAAAGGGAAGAAAAGTAACCCAATAATAGAGATAAGAAAATAAATGAAGTATAGTTGGGTTAATGCCAAATGAAAAGGGTCTCATTTACATGGAAGCTTCAACATGTACGTGAGAAAACAATAGAAGCCATGGCATACCAATGGTGTAAAATTTGCAACAATGGGGAAGAGAGTGGGGGAGGAGAGATAATATAAATTCATGTCAATGCAAAAGTAATACAGATATAAAAGATTGGCATTGATTTAAATAATATTATTCAATCAGAATTAAGCAAGTCACTAAGCACCAAGAAAATACCAGAAAAGATGTAACAGTTGAATAAGAACATTTGAACACCAATGATAAAATAATAAATTTAGAAAAATAAAAATATGCAATGAATGAAAATATGCAATTAAATTAAGTAAAATAAAATAAAAGATAAGAGGAATGAGAAGGGAAAGAAGGGAAGAAGAAGTAAGTAAGAAAGGAGGGAGGAAAAATTTGGATTGGGGAAGAAAAGATAAGATATTTGGCAAATTAGGATAAGCTATGCGGCGCAATCGACGCGGACGCGTGGGGCACGCGATCGCGTGACTTGCACTTATAAGGATTGACGCGGTCGCGTCGGTTACACGGTCGCGTGACACAGTTTATGCTGCTAGCGCGAGGGCAGCCTCGCACTTGCACAACTCTCTGTTCAAATGTATATATTTGCCAAATTTGGGGTGACGTGATCGCGTGGGGCATGCGATCGCGTGAGTGGGCATTAGAAGGACATGACGCAGACGCGTGAGCCATGTGTTCACGTGGTAGGGATTGTGCGTCTAGTACCAATCCAGCACCACTCTCGCACAATATTTGGTTGTGCACCCTTGTTACGTCGAAAATCGAGGCACGCGGCTGCGTGGGTCACGCGATCGCGTGGGAGGCCATTATTCCCATGTGACGCGGACGCGTCGGCGACGCGGTCGCGTGGGTTGATTTGTGCCACTGGCATGCCTCCAGCCACGCTCCAGCGTGACTCTCTGTTCGTTTTTATTTTCTCCCCTCTCCTTGTGACGCGGACGCGTCAGCGACGCTGCCGCGTCGCGTAAATTTTTTTTTTTGAACTGAATGCAGGATGCAATGCTTAATGTGAATGCTATGCATGATTCCAGGTTTAATAAAATAAAAATAAAATTAAAAAATAAACAAAACGAAATAAAATTAAAATTGCAAAAGGAACGATCATACCATGGTGGGTTGTCTCCCACCTAACACTTTTAGTTAAAGTCCTTAAGTTGGACATTGGAGGAGCTTCCTGCTATGGCGGCTTATGTTTAAATTCGTCCAAAAATCTCCACCAGTGCTTGGAATGCCAATAGCCTCTGGGGTCCCATACTAGGCAGTAGGCATGTAAAGCTTCTGAGCAGCTTCAGACAAATTTTTAGGCTCCCGGGGTGACGAATGTCAGAATAGATTCCAGGATCCCAAGTTTTGCTATTAAATCCGCCTCCGTCTTGATCTATATGTTTCCATCCGTGCGGTTTAAAAAGTAGAATCTCACCATGGTGACCAAACATTCTCCGTGATCCATGCAATTGAGCATGATACCAATCCATGTACTTCGAGGTGAAGCCTGGAACCTTATTGAACCTTGTGCACCAACTCTGAGTACGATCCATTTCCCTCTTACTCTTAAAGCCGCAGAGAGCTCTAAGCTGGCCATCTGTTTCAAGTAAACCATATTCAAGTGAATAAGTAAAGTTAAAAGTTAAGGATTGTACCCACTTGAAGCTTGTATTAGGTGGTAATGGCCTTGGGATAGGTGTTTCTGGTGGTTCTGTAAGTTCTACTCCCTTGTGCTCTTCTGTGAATTCCTCCACTTCCTTGCAAGGTTCTATGATTGTATCTGTGTCCTGGTCAAAGTCTTCTATGTCTTCCTCATCACTCGAGTCATAGATTGGAGGTTGAGAGAAATCTACCTCTGCATCATCTTCGTATTCACTTGGGGAAGATGTTTCGATCTCAGAGAATTCACTTGCAGATGCAAATTCATTACTAAGAGAATTTGACTTGTGACTATCATCATCAAGGGAATTTGTGTCCTGGGTTATTCCGTCTGATTCTTCATAAACAACTTGCCTTGGGGGTTGTGTACTATCCTCCTTAGCATCAACTGTAACATCCTTGACGGAGTTCTCCTCAGTTCTGGATTCCCATGGAGGTTCAGCATCTCCTAGATCTTCAACCAACTCTTCTTCTTGTACAATAACAGCTTCTTCTACTTGTTCTAGTACGAATTCATTCTCTGTCTTGTCCACTGGAGTTTTTGGTGTCTCCTTCATGCTACGCTCTTCGTTAGACTGTTCACATAGGGCTGTGGCTGACCCTTGTATATTTGAGCGCCTAGAAACCCATTGAATTACTGCTTGCTCCAGTTGTCGAATGGTTGTTTGAAATTTATTTACTGTTTCCTTTAGGCGAACCTCTGCTTCTCGGGTTGCCGGACTTGGACATGATACATAGGAAAGTGGTGGTGATTGGGAGTGATTGGATTGGTACTGGGGTAAGGAAGGATCATATGGTGGCGAATGGTGAAGAGAAGCTTGTGAGTGTGGTGGTTCGAGGTTATGTTGAAAGGATGGTTTATATGCACGGGGTGGGGCTTGTTAGTAGTTACAAGGTTGTCCACCATATCTTTCGGCTGGGTATGCACGGTAGAATGGTCTTTGTCCAGGATATCTCGGAGGGTGTTGCTGCCTAAAGGGTTGATTAGATCCTCTTGGCTCCATCCATCTTTGATTCGTCTGACCTTGATGTATATTCCTGCTGTAACTTCTATTTCTTTCAACAAAGTTAGAACCAAACTCAAAGCGAGAGGGGTGAGAATTCATGGTAGCAAATAAAGATTAAAAAGGAAAAACAGAAATAAATAAACAGCAAAAGAAAAATAAAATAAATAAATACTGTAAAGCAACTTTTGGCAAGGTAAGAGAAATTGGAAGTACAACTTGGTTATTCCTCTCAACAATAATGAAAGTTGAATCTAAATTCCACTTAGTTAACCTTTACTAAAGCAAAGGAAAGTCAAGGGACTACTTAGTTTGACCTTCGAATCCTATTTATTTCCTAAGAAAAAGTTGGGATTATTGAAGTTCAGTTCAATTAGCAAGATAGTGATTATAAGTTATGTTGAGTTTGATAATGTTGAGTTACTGATTTCTTAACCAAGACCAAAAGGGGAAAAAGTAAAATTACTGGAATAAAAATGTCCTTAAATGGAAAGCAACAGTAACACAAATTAAAGAGAAAGCAATCAATAACTGAAATACCTCAAATAATCATTAATTCAAATAACAATCTGTAACATGGAATAATTCATAAGCCAATTGGGCAACCTCTGTAGATACGAATAAAAGCATTAAAGTAAAAGTAGCATAGAAACACAAATTAAAGTAAATATTAAACCTGGATCGAGAGTCACTCTTAAAAAAAAACTAAGAGAAGTCCTAAATCCTAATCCTAATCCTAATCATAATCCTAAGAGAGAAGGGAGAGAATCTCCCTCTCAGACTAAATCTAAATCATAGAAAGTGAAAATTGGCGAGCTCCCTTATGAAGAGATGCATTCCCCCACTTTATAGCCTCTAATCTGTGTTTTCTGGGCCGCAAACTGGGTCGAAAACAGCCCAGAAATCGCTGGAGAAGAATTCAAACACGCTGATTTCTGTCACTGCGATGCAGCCGCATGGAGCACGTGGTCGCGTCGCCTAGCATCAGAGCAACTATGGCATATTATATGTCAAATCGAAGCCCCGGACATTAGCTTTCCAACGCAACTTGAACCGCATCGTTTGGATCTCTGTAGCTAATGTTATAGCCATTTGAGTGCGAAGAGGTCAGGCTGGACAGCTTAGCAGTTTCTCCAACTTCTTGTATTCCTTCCATTTTTGCATGCTTCCTTTCCATCCTCTGAGCCATTCCTTCCCTGTAATCTTTGAAATCACTTAACACACATATCAAGGCATCTAATGGTAATAAGAGAGGATTAATATTAGCAATTATAAGTCCAAAGAAGCATGTTTTCAATCAAAGCACATAATTAGGAAGGCAAATGTAAAACCATACAAATAGTATGAATAAGTGGGTAAAGAGTTAATAAAAACCACTCAATTGAGTACAAGATAAACATGAAATAGTGGTTTATCAGTCATCCCACCACCATGGCGAATGACCATGACAACGACCACGATTCCGATCTAGAAAATAGAATGCTGCACAAGAACGTGAACACTACACCAAAAGATACTCCTCAACCTAATAAAAACAACGATTCACCAAATGTAGGAGCCATGGAGGCACTTCAAGATCGTTTAAAGCAACTCGAAAAAAAGGTGGAGTATCAACGAGAAGCTGAGAAAGACCTACGAAGGGAAGTCAGGCGACGCCGCGAGTTAGAGGACAAGCTCCTTAAACTCGAAGCAGATCTCAAGACCAAGACCACTCGATCAGATCACGAAGATGACTCCCGTAAAGACCAAGATTCATTCACCAAAGAGATCATGAGGACCAAAATCCCAAAAGACTTCAAACTTCCCGACATGACTTCGTATGATGGCATTGCATATCCTGGCCATCATCTCAGTAATTTCAGAAGTAGAATGTACCTCACCGATGCCTCGGATGCAGTTCGCTGCAAAGCCTTCCTGACTACCATAACAAAGACAGCAATTAGATGGTTCGACAATCTACCTCCTAGGTCCATCTCAAGCTTCGACGACATAGCCAAGAAGTTTCTGGCCAGATTTTCCATCCAAAAAGATAAGGCTAAGCATGCCCTAAGTCTATTAGGAATCAAGCAAGAAGATTGGGAAAGTCTCTGTAGCTACATAGAAAGATTCAACAAAGCGTGTTTGGACATACAAAGCCTACCAACAGAGGCCACCATTATGGGCCTCATCAACGGTTTACGAGAGGGACCTTTTAGCCAATCTATATCGAAAAAACACCCCACATCTCTGAACGAGGTGCAAGAACGAGCAGAGAAGTACATCAACATGGAGGAAAACTCTCGACTAGGAGAGACCTCAAAATCCGGATTCTCCTACTCCTCCCGAGATAAGGATAAAGAATCCAAAAAGAAAGAAGATCAACATGGAGAAAAAACAAAAAAATACCACAATTACACCCCTCTTTGGGTGTCCCTTGTGGAAGTCTACAGAGAAGTTTGCCATACTGAAAAAATACCCCCAGCTTGACCACTCAAAAGCAAAAAAGGGGGAGGAAATCGGACTGAATATTGTGAATACCATCGAATGCTTTGACTTAAAAAATGTCATAGAAACACTGGTAAGAGAAGGGAAATTAGATCGGTACTTAGCCAACCGAGTTGATGAGCAAAGAAAACGAAGAAAGGACGAAGATGTCAGACGAACTGAGCGATCACCTCGTACACCAGAGAGACACATCCACATGATACATGGAGGATTTGCAGGAGGAGGAATCTTCAAATCATCTCGCAAAAGATATCTTAAAGAAGTATATCATGTCGAGGGAAAAGAGGAAACACCTGACATCCCCACAATTACTTTTACTAAGGAGGACGCAGCTGGCATCATCCCAGGAGATGACGATCCCATGGTCATCACCATCATATTGGCCAACACAAATCTCCACCGCACACTGATCGACCAGGGAAGCTCCGCCGACATCTTGTTCAAAACTGCCTTCGACAAACTTGGTCTGGAAGAAAAAGAACTCAGAGCATATCCGAACAGCCTGTTCGGACTAGGAGATACTCCAGTTCAGCCACTTGGATACATCTCACTACACACAACCTTCGGAAAAGGAAACTAGTGAAGAACACTTAAAATAGACTACATTGTGGTCGACGTGAGTTCAGCCTACAATGCCTTAATAGGTCAGACAATATTAAATCAACTCGGTGCAGCAGTCTCGACTCCACATCTATGCATGAAGTTCCCAACTACAGAAAGGATAGCTACAATAAAAGCAGACTAGAAGACGGTGCGCCACTGTTACAACGAAAGTCTAAACCTCAGAGGCAGAGGAGAAGAATTCCACACCATCGAACTCGGAGGAGTTCAGAGGCGGGAAGAACTCCGCCCACGACCCGAAGGTGAAGTAGAAAAAGTCCATATCGGAGATATTCCAAACAAGACAACCAATATCGGTACAATCCTAAAAGGAGACACAAAGGAATCACTCGTACAGTTATTACGAGATAACGTCGACCTCTTTGCATGGAAAGCTGCAGACATGCCAGCCATAGACCCCAAGTTAATGTGCCACAAACTAGCGGTCTACCCAAGATCTCGACCAATTCAACAGAGACGTAGAAAGCTCGGACCAGAACGATCCCAAGCTGTGGAAGAGTAGGTACAAGCTCTACCAGAGGCAGGATTCATAAGAGAAGTCAAGTACCCACTATGGCTAGCTAACGTCGTCTTGGTGAAGAAATCAAATGGGAAGTGGCGGATATGCACCGACTATACTGATCTCAACAAAGCCTGCCCAAAAGATCCTTACCCACTACCAAACATCGACGCTTTAGTGGATGCCTCCTCCGGATACACATACCTCTCGTTTATGGACGCATATTCGGGATACAATCAAATCCCGATGTACCCACCCGACCAAGAAAAAACTTCATTCATAACCCCAAAAGCAAACTACTGCTACATCGTCATGCCTTTTGGACTTAAAACCGCAGGAGCTACTTACCAGAGATTAATGAATAAGGTCTTTACGGATCACATCGAAAAAATCATGGAAGTCTATGTGGACGACATGTTAATAAAGACACAAAGGAAGAGATGTTACTGTCCGACCTCACCCAAGTTTTCGACACTATAAGAAGACATGGCATGCGACTTAATCCTGCAAAATGCACCTTCACAGTAGAAGCTGGCAAATTCTTGGGTTTTATGCTCATACAAAGAGGAATCGAGGTAAACCCGGATATATGCCAGGCCATACTCGATATGAAGAGCCCGACTTGCGTCAAAGAGGTACAACAGCTCAATGGAAGATTGGCAGCCTTGTCCAGATTTCTAGCGGGATCAGCAATAAGATCTCTCCCCTTCTATGCTACTCTCAGGAAGAGAAAAAGGTTCGAATGGACAACGGAGTGCGAACAGGCCTTCCAAGATTTCAAAAAGTTCCTGGGACAACCTCATATCCTAACTCGGCCACAGGAAGGAGAAACCCTTGTATTATACCTCGCAGTAGAAAGTCGAGCAGTAGCCTCAGCATTGGTCCGAGAAAACAACAGTGGGCAACAACCTGTATACTTCATTAGCAAGGCACTACAAGGATCCGAGCTGAACTACCAAAAAATAGAAAAATTTGCCTATGCTCTCATATTAACATCTCGATGACTTCTCCCATATTTCCAAGCCCACAACATCAGGGTTCGGACCAATCAGCCAATAAAAGGCATTCTGAAGAAAACAGATTTGGCAGGAAGAATTTTACAATGGGCAGTCGAGTTGTCTAAATTCGACCTTCAATACGAATCCCGGACAGCCATCAAATCCCAATAGTTGGCTGACTTCATTGCAAAATCCCTACAGGATGGAATCTATATGTAGATGGTTCCTCAAACAAAACTGGAAGCGGCGCGAGTGTGATAATCGAAAGCGATCAGGGAACCCAAATCGAACTTTCCCTCAAATTCGAGTTCCCTGCCTCAAACAACCAAGCTGAATATGAAGTACTACAAGCTGGTTTGAAGCTGGCTAAAGAGGTTGGAGCTCAAAAGCTCATCATCTTCAGCGACTCACAGGTGGTCACTTCACAAATAGCAGGGAGCTACCAAGCCAAAGATCCCACCAGGAAAAAATACTTGGACAAAACCAGGGAACAGCTCGGACAAGTCGGGGAATATGAGGTCCGCCACATACCTCGAGAATAAAATGCCCGAGCTGATGCACTCTCAAAGCTAGCCAGTACCAAACTAGGGGGCAACAATAGAAGCCTCATCCAGAAAATACTACAGAACCCGTCAATCTCGGAAGAAGAAAAAGTCCTAGCCATAACAAGCTTGGATCAAGGATGGATGGCTCCCATAATTAACTACCTCAAAACAGAAACACTCCCCACAGATGAGAAGGAGGCAAAGAGGCTAAAAAGGGACGTACAATACTACACTATCATAAACAATACTCTATACAAAAGAGGGATTTCAATACCATTGTTAAAATGTGTACTGACTTCCAACACAAAGAAAGTTTTAGAAGAAGTACACAGTGGCATCTGTGGCAATCATCTCGGAGCCCAGGCACTTACATAAAAAGTACTCCGGGCATGATTTTATTGGCTAACTCTACAAAAGGAAACCACAGAGTTCGTAAAGAAATGTCCACCATGTCAGAAACATGCCAACTTTCACATCGCCCCACCAGAGGAGCTCATCAGCGTAACCTCGCCCTGGCCATTCGCAAAATGGGGACTCGACCTGCTCGGACCTTTCCCTCAGGGAACAGGACAAGTCAAATTCCTCATAGTAGGGGTAGACTATTTCACAAAATGGATCGAGGCAGAACCTCTAGCTAACGTTACTGCTCAAAAAAGTCGAAAATTCCTATATAAAAACATTGTCACAAGGTTTGGGGTTCCATACTCCATCACCACAGACAATGGCACCCAATTCACAGATGCAAGCTTCAGAAAGTTAGTGGTCGACTTGAACATAAAATACCAATTCACCTCCGTAGAACATCCCCAGGCCGATGAACAAGCCGAAGCTGCCAACAAAGTCATATTGGCTGGGCTAAAACGGAGATTACAGGATGCAAAGGAAGCCTGGGCTGAAGAGCTTCTACAAGTCCTACGGACATACCGAACAACGCCATATTCCACCACAAAGGAATCACCCTTCCGATTAGCTTATGGAATGGAGGCAATGATCCCAGTGGAGATTGAAGAAGGGTCGCCCAGAGTGATCCACTATAATGAAGAAACCAACTTCCAACTTCAAAGGGAAGAACTCGACCTACTTCCGGAAATACAAGAAAGAGCTCGGATCAGGGAAGAGGCATTGAAACGTCAAATGGCTTCAAGATACAATCAAAAGGTAGTGCCGCAAAGTTTTGCCGAGAACGACCTCATCCTAATCCGAAATGATATCGGAACAACTCGACCTGGAGAATGAAAGCTGGCAACAAACTGGAAAGGACCCTACCAAGTCATAGAAGTACTTGGGAAGGGTTACTACGGACTATCCGAACTCGAAGGGCGAGAGCTCCCTAGGTCGTGGCACGCCTGCAACCTTAGAAGGTACTATAGTTAGGGGTGATAAAGGATCTTGGGATAAGGCACACTCTTTTTCTTGAAAAGGTTTTTTAATGAGGTGCCGAGCCAAAGACCTACAAATTGCCCGACTTAGAGGGATAAAACTCCCACATGTATATATCTGTATTCTCTTTTGAAAAAAATTTGTTTAGATCTTCTACAAATTCTCAAGACGCATTAATCTGAAACGCTCATCGTCCGATTATAAAGCCACAAATCGACAGAAAGTGAAAACCAAATTCACTACACGATCACGATAAAGGCCAACAAAGATGAAAATCAAATTCATCAAAAGGTTGACCAAATGGGGATTAAACCCAATTTCTACAAAATCGGCAAAGATGAAAACAGAATAATGCAAGAAGTTATCGAAAGTGATCCATAGAAAGGACTTGACGAGGTCTTAAATAAATAGATTGCTAAAAAATAATTTAAAGACCAGCCGACAAAAAGAAGTCGGACTGGTCGAACACAATAACCAAAGTTATAAAAAGTAAATCCCTGGAAAGAGGTCTGGCCAGCCCTATAAAAGAGGATTACTAAAATAACTTCGAATGGCCCGACATGATGAAGTCGGCTCAGAACATAAAGTTATAAAAGTAATCCCTGAAAGAGACCTGAACAATGTCCACAAAAGAGGATTACTAAAGTAACTTCGAAGGGCCCGACATGATAAAGTCGGCCCAGAACATAAAGTTATAAAAAGTAATCCCTGAAAGAGACCTGAACAAGGTCCAAAAAAGAGGATTACTAAAATAAATTCGAAGGGCCCGACATGATAAAGTCGGCCCAGAACATAAAGTTATAAAAAGTAATCCCTGAAAGAGACCTGAACAAGGTCCAAAAAAGAGGATTACTAAAGTAACTTCGAAGGGCCCGACATGATGAAGTCAGCCCAGAACATAAAGTTATAAAAAGTAATCCCTGAAAGAGACCTGAACAAGGTCCAAAAAAGAGGATTACTAAAATAACTTCGAAGGGCCCGACATGATGAAGTCGGCCCAGAACATAAAGTTATAAAAAGTAATCCCTGAAAGAGACCTGAACAAGGTCCAAAAAAGAGGATTACTAAAATAACTTCGAAGGGCCCGACATGATGAAGTCGGCCCAGAACATAAAGTTATAAAAAGTAATCCCTGAAAGAGGCCTGAACAAGGTCCAAAAAAGAGGATTACTAAAATAACTTCGAAGGGCCCGACATGATGAAGTCGGCCCAGAACATAAAGTTATAAAAAGTAATCCCTGAAAGAGGCCTGAACAAGGTCCAAAAAAGAGGATTACTAAAATAACTTCGAAGGGCCCGACATGATGAAGTCGGCCCAGAACATAAAGTTATAAAAAGTAATCCCTGAAAGAGGCCTGAACAAGGTCCAAAAAAGAGGATTACTAAAATAACTTCGAAGGGCCCGACATGATGAAGTCGGCCCAGAACATAAAGTTATAAAAAGTAATCCCTGAAAGAGGCCTGAACAAGGTCCAAAAAAGAGGATTACTAAAATAACTTCGAAGGGCCCGACATGATGAAGTCGGCCCAGAACATAAAGTTATAAAAAGTAATCCCTGAAAGAGGCCTGAACAAGGTCCAAAAAAGAGGATTACTAAAATAACTTCGAAGGGCCCGACATGATGAAGTCGGCCCAGAACATAAAGTTATAAAAAGTAATCCCTGAAAGAGGCCTGAACAAGGTCCAAAAAAGAGGATTACTAAAATAACTTCGAAGGGCCCGACATGATGAAGTCGGCCCAGAACATAAAGTTATAAAAGTAATCCCTGAAAGAGACCTGAACAAGGTCCAAAAAAGAGGATTACTAAAACAACTTCGAAGGGCCCGACATGATGAAGTCAACTCAGAACATAAAACTTATAAAAATAAATCCCTGAAAGAGACCTGAACAAGGTCAAAAAAAGTGGATTGCTAAAATAACTTCGAAAGGCCCGACATGATGAAGTCGGCCTAGAACATAAAGTTATAAAGTAATCCCTAAAAGAGACCTGACAAAGGTCCAAAAAGGGGATTACTAGAAATAACTTAGCAGAAACCGACATGATGAAATCGGACTCCCACAAACGTTATAAAAGTAATCCTTAAAGGAGACCTAACAAAGGTCCAAACAAAACGGATTACTAGAAATAACTTCAAACCGAAATAAGGAAGTTGACATACAAAGTTGGACCCAAAACATCCACAAACCTCAAAAGAATCAAGCCACAAGTATGAAAATACAAAGGCAATCACAAGAGGTCAGACAACAAGGCTCCAACACTCCTGTTCATACCCTGGGTCGAGCTGTCCAACCCGGGATGTCTAGCGACAAAGCGACCGACCTCTTCAGGTCCGACTATCCAACCTCTTCTCAAAGAGATCGGCCAAATTACCAGGAAAGCCCAGTAAAGGGTCCAAATAGAGGAACACGACCCATATCCAAAGGCAGTCCAAGCCTATAGAGATAAAGGCGGTTCCCTTAAAGATAAGCTGACCTCAACCAAAGATAAGATAAGATAAGATAACTAACTTATCTTACCTAAGAAGGTTAGCCCACGACCATTATAAATACACTGGAGCACTCAGGTATAACTCATACTCTGATTCTACTAAAAACCTGCTTAATACCCTTGCTAACTTAAGCATCGGAGTCCCTTGCAGGTACCCCCCACCCTCCGGTGGCGAAGGATCGGCAGTGCAGCCAGTCTAACAAGTCAGACACGACTGCTCCGGCCACCACCCACCAACCAGACACGTCATCTCCGAGTAGCACAGAAGATCTCGTCCGAGATTGACCTACAGTTTTAGGTAACCCTCGGAACATTGGCGCCGTTGCTGGGGACCTGGAAGTCATCCCATCACCATGGCGGATGACCATAACAACGACCACGATTCAGATCTAGAGGATAGAACACCGCACAAAAACACGGACACTACACTGAAAAATACCTCGGAATTTAACAGGGATAAAAACTCATCAAATCCGGGAGTGATAGAAGCGCTTCAAGATCGTTTAAAGCAACTTGAAAAAGAAAGCCAACATCAATGAGAAGTTGGGAAGGATCTACAAAAGGAGGTAAGGCGATGCTGAGAATTAGAAGATAAACTTCTAAAACTCGAAGCCGATCTCAAAGCCAAAGCTACTCGGTCCACTCCTGAGGATAACTCTCGCAAGGATCAAGATCCATTCACTAGGGAGATCATGAAGACCAAAATCTCTAAGGACTTCAAACTTCCGGATATGGCTTTGTATGATGGCACTACAGATCCCAACCATCACCTCAGCAATTTCAGAAGTAGAATGTACCTCATCGACGCCTCAGATGCAGTTCGCTGCAAAGCCTTTCCAACAACTCTTACAAAGACAGCAATTAGATGGTTCGACAATCTACCTCCGAGGTCCATCTCAAGCTTTGACGACTTAGCCAAAAAGTTCCTGGCCAGATTCTCCATCCAAAAAGATAAGGCTAAACACGCCCCCAGTCTATTAAGAATCAAGCAAGGAGATAGGGAAAGTCTTCGCAACTACATGGAAAGATTCAACAAAATATGCCTAGACATACAAAGCCTACCAACAGAGGCCACCATCATGGGCCTCATCAATGGCCTACGAGAGGGACCTTTTAGCCAATCTATATCAAAGAAATACCCCACATCTCTGAACAAAGTGCAAGAACGAGCGGAGAAATACATCAACATAGAAGAAAATTCTCGACTAGGAGAAACCTCAAAATCCGGATTCACCTACCCCCCCGCCCCTCCGAGACAAGGATAAAGAGTCCAAAAATAAGGAAGATCGACATGGGAAAAAAATTAAAAAAATCATAATTATACCCCTCTTCGGGTGTCCCTTGTGGATGTCTACAAAGAAGTCTGCCACACAGAAAAAATACCCCCAGCTAGACCACTCAAAGGAAAAAAGGAGGAGAAAATCGTAACGAATATTATGAATACCATCGAGTCCGTGGGCATTCCACCAACGAATGTTTTGACTTAAAAAATGTCATAGAAAAATTAGTAAGAGAGGGAAAACTAGATCGGTATCTGGCCATCCGAAACGATGAGCAAAGAAAAAGGAGAAGGGACGAGGATGTTGGATAAACCGAGCGATCACCTCGTACACCAGAAAGACATGTCCATATGATACACGGAGGGTTTGCAGGAGGAGGAATCTCCAAATCATCTCGTAAAAGATATCTCAAAGAAGTATATCATGTCAAGGGAAAGGAGGAAGCGCCTGACATCCCTGCAATTACATTTACCAAAGAAGATGCATCCGGTGTCATCTCGGGACACGACGATCCCATGGTCATCACCATTATACTGGCAAATGCAAATCTCCACCGCATACTGATAGACCAAGGGAGCTCCGCCGACATCTTATTCAAAACTACCTTCGACAAGCTCGGCTTAGAAGAAAAAGAGCTTAGAGCATATCCAAACAACTTGTTCGGACTAGGAGACACCCCAGTGCAACCACTGGGATACATCTCACTACACACAACCTTCGAAAAAGGAAACTAATCCAGAACACTCAAGATAGACTACATCGTGGTCGACTTGAGTTCAGCCTACAATGCCTTAATAGGTCGGATAACATTAAATCAACTCGGCGCAATAGTCTCAACTCCACATCTATGCATGAAATTCCAAACTACAGAAGGGATAGCTACGATAAAAGCTGATCAGAAGATGGCGCGCCGCTGTTACAACGAAAGTCTAAACCTCAGAGGTAGAGGAGAAGAATTCCACACAATCGAACTTGGTGGAGTTCAGAGGTGAGAAGAACTCCGTCCACAACCTGAAGGTGAAGTAGAGAAAGTCCAGATCGGAGACATCCCGGACAAAACAACCAATATTGGCACGATTCTAGGAGGAGACATAAAAGAATCACTCGTACAGTTCTTACGAGATAACATCGATCTCTTTGCATGGAAAGCTGCAGACATGCCAGGCATAGACCCCAAACTAATGTGCCACAAATTGGCGGTCTACCCAGGATCTCGGCCAGTACAGCAGAGACGAAGAAAACTTGGGCCAGAACGATCCCAAGCTGTGGAAGAGCAGGTACAAGCCCTACTAGAGGCAGGATTCATAAGAGAGGTCAAGTACCCACTATGGCTAGCTAACGTCGTCTTGGTGAAAAAGTCAAACGGGAAGTGGCGAATGTACACCGACTACACTGATGTCAACAAAGCCTGCCCAGAAGATCCCTATCCACTCCCAAGTATCAATGCTCTGGTGGATGCCTCCTCCGGATATAAATACCTCTCATTTATGGACGCATATTCAGGATAATATCAAATCCCAATGTATCCACCGGACTAAGAAAAAACCTCGTTCCTAACACTAAAAGTAAACTACTGCTACATCGTAATGCCCTTTGGTCTTAAAAACGCGGGAGCTACTTATCAAAGGTTAATGAATAAATTTTTTTCAGACCATATCAGAAAAATCATGGAAGTCTACGTGGACGACATGTTAATAAAGACACAAAGTGAAGAGACGCTATTATCCGACCTGGCCCAAGTGTTCGACACTATAAGAAGGCATGGCATGCGACTCAATCTTGTAAAATGCACCTTCGCAGTAGAAGCGGGCAAATTCTTGGGCTTTATGCTCACACAAAGAGGAATCGAGGCAAACCCGGATAAATGCCAGGCCATACTTGACATGAAGAGCCCGACTTGCGTCAAAGAGGTATAACAACTCAACGGGAGGTTGGCAGCTTTGTCCAGATTTCTAGCCGGATCGGCAATAAGATCTCTTCCCTTCTACGCCACTCTAAGGAAAGGAAAAAATTTTGAGTGGAAAACCGAGTGCGAGCAAGCCTTCCAAGATTTCAAAAGATTCCTGGGACAACCACCTATCCTAACTCAGCCACGGACAGGAGAACCACTCATACTGTACCTTGCGGTAGGAAGTCGGGCAGTAGCCTTAGCACTAGTTCGAGAAGACGACAGTGGGCAACAACCCATTTACTTCATCAGTGAAGCATTACAAGGATCCGAGCTGAACTACCAAAAAATAGAAAAATTTGCCTACGCTCTCATACTAACATCTCGACGACTTCGTCCATACTTCCAAGCTCACACCATTAGGATTCGAACCAACCAGCCCATAAAGGGGATTTCGCAAAAAATGGACTTAGTGGGTAGAATCTTGTAATGGGCCGTCGAATTGTCCGAATTTGACCTTCAATACGAAACTCGGACAGCCATTAAATCACAATACCTGGCCGACTTCATTGCAGAATTTACAGACACCCTGGAAACCCCCACAGAATGAAATCTCTATGTGGACAGTTCCTCAAACAAAAATGGAAGCGGAGCGGGTGTGATAATTGAAAGCAACCAAGGGACTCAAATTGAACTCCCCCTCAAATTCGGGTTCCCTGCCTCAAACAATCAAGCAGAATATGAGGCAATACTAGCTGGTTTGAAGCTGGCGAGGGAGGTTGGAGCTCAAAAGCTTACCATCTTCAACGACTCACAAGTAGTCACTTCACAAATAGCAGGGAGCTACCAAGCCAAAGACCCCACCATGAAAAAGTACTTGGACAAAACCAGAGGACAGCTCGGATAACTCGAAGAATATGATGTTCATCACATACCCCAAGAACAGAATGCCCAAGCTGACGCACTTTCAAAACTAGCCAGTACCAAACCAGGGGACAACAATAGAAGCCTCATCCAAGAAATACTACAGAATCCGTCCATCTCGGAAGAAGAAAAAGTCCTAGCTATAACAGGTCAGGATCAAGGATGGATGGCTCCCATAATTAACTACCTCAAAGCAGAAACACTCCCTACAGATGAAAAGAAGGTAAAGAGGTTAAAACGAGAGGCACAACATTACACCATCATAAACAATACTCTATACAAGAGAGGGATTTCAATACCATTGTTAAAATGTGTGCCGACTTCCAACACAAAGGAAGTTTTAGAAGAAGTACACAGTGGCATTTGTGGCAATCATCTCGGAGCACAAGCTCTCACCAAAAAAGTACTCCGGGCAGGATTTTATTGGCCAACTCTACAAAAGGAAGCCACAGAGTTTGTAAAGACATGTCTACCATGCTAGAAACATGCCAACGTACACATCGCCCCACCAGAAGAACTCATCAGCGTGACCTCACCATGGCCATTTGCAAAATGGGGACTCGACCTTCTCGGACCCTTTCCTCAGGGATTGGGACAAGTCAAATTCCTCATAGTAGGGGTAGACTACTTTACGAAGTGGATCGAGGCAGAACACCTAGCTAATGCTACTGCTCAAAGAAGCCGAAAATTCCTATATAGAAACATTGTCACAAGGTTCGGGGTCCCATACTCCATCACCACAGACAATGGCACACAATTCACAGATACTGATGCACGAAAAACTTGTCTCACAACAAATTTCCTTCGGCAAGTGTACCGAATTTGTCGTCAAGTAAAAACTCACAATAGAGTGAGGTCGAATCCCACAAGGATTGATTGATCAAGCAACTTTAATTAGAGGAATGTTCTAGTTGAGCGAATCCAGGATTTGAGTTTAGAATTGCAGAAAATAAAATGGCGGGAAGTTAAATGACAGAAAAAGTAAATGCTAGAATTAAAGAACTGAAAGTAAATGACTGAAGTAAATTACAGAATTGTAAATGGGAATGGGGGAATTGCTCATAAAAGTAAGTAACAGAAAATAAAGAGAATGGGTAAGATCAGAAATGGGGAGTTCATTGGGCCCAGGAGATGTTGCATTCTCCGGATCAATTTCATTTTCATCTCTTCCTCAATCAATGCACTCATTGATCTCCTTAGCAATCTTAAGTGATTGAATTACAATTTCTTGTAATTCAATCTCTCAAATCTTGATCAATAGCCAATTTCTTGGTCAATTGCTCATGAGAAGAGATGAAGTATGGTCACTGATTATACCACATACATTTCCCAAATCAAGTGTTGAGAGGATTATAGTCACATATCCATCCAAACCCAATTTGGTCCAGCATGAGAAAGCATTTCTAGCTTGATCTCTTCATTCCTCTTTCAAGGTTCAGAAGAGATCCAAGTATGAATAGCTTCTTTTCCAAGATAACTACCCAATTGGATGAAGATCGAAAGCTTTCAAGTAAAATCAAGAGAAAAGATAGAAGAAGAATAATGAAAACTAGTATTGATCCATCAAATTACAACAGAGCTCCCTAACCCAATGAAAGGGGTTTAGTTGTTCATAGCTCTGGAAAATGAAAACAAAGATGGAGAATACATAATGAAAACTAGAAGTGCAGAGAAAGTAAATACAGAGAGTAATCTATGCCCATAGGCTCCCTATATTTTCCAACTCTTCAAATAATTCAAAGCTACTCCTATATATACTACTCTTCTACTCTTCTAGTTGGTTCTTCCAGTCTTGGGTCTGGGCCTTTGGATCTTGAGTTTGAAGCAGTTATCTTCTTCATTGGGCTTGGCTTTACTTGCAGAGAGAAAGTGTGAAGTGGGCAGAGATTTTAGCTCAGGATGTTAGTGGTATTAACGTTCAGTGAAAATATGGGTTCGAGAACGTTAGTGACATTCAACTTTTTTACTAACGTTCCTTGCCCAAATAATAGCCACGTTAACCTCAACGTTAGTGGCACACACGTTGCTACTAACGTTGCCTCTTTGTCCTTCGCGCACGTTATTGGGACTCAACTTTCCCAATAATGTTGAGAAGCCTCCCCCTTCCCAACGTTAGAGTCCACGTTAACTTAGTTAACGTGGCTCTTAACGTGGGCAATAATGGCTTCGAGAACGTTATTGGCAATCACTTTTCTCATTAACTTTGCAAGTTACTCCCATTGCACGTTAGTATTAACGTTAGTGTAACTAACGTGGCCACTAATGTGGTTCTTCTTTGCTTCCTTTGTCCTGAAATCAAGCAATAAAGTGCATCAAAGTTCTAGTCCAAGTCATGGGAAATGCAACACCCAATTTGTCCTTAAATTCATGCAAAATTCTCATGAAATCATGTAAAGTGCACAATGTATGCTTGAATCAAGATGTAAGTGAATATCTACCCAAAACTAGCTTATTTCCTAGGGAAATGCATGAAACTACCCTAAAAACAGTAAAGAAAAGGTCAGTGAAACTGGCCAAAATGCCCTGGCATCAGATACAGGCTTCAGAAAGTTAGTAGCTGACTTAAACATAAAACAATAATTCACTTCTGTAGAACATCCTCAAGCCAATGGACAAGCTGAAGCTACCAACAAAGTCATAATGGCTGGGATAAAACGGAGGTTATAGGACGCAAAAGGAGCCTGGGCTGAGGAGCTCCCACAAGTCCTATGGGCATATTGGACAACGCCACATTCCACCACAAAGGAGTCACCCTTCCGATTAGCGTACGGAATGGAGGCAATGATCCCAATGGAGATTGAGGAAGGGTCGCCTAGAGTGGTCCATTACAATGAAGAAGCCAACCCCCAACTTCAAAGGGAAGAGCTCGACCTACTTCCTGAAATCCAAGAAAGAGCTCGGATCAGGGAAGAAGCACTAAAACGTCGAATGGCTTCTAGATATAATCAAAAGGTAGTTCCCCGAGGTTTCGCTGAGAATGATCTCATCCTAATTCGAAATGATATCGGAACAACTCGACCTGGAGAGGGAAAGCTGGCAGCAAACTGGAAAGGACCCTACCGAGTCATAGAAGTACTTGGAAAGGGCTACTACAGACTGTCCGAACTCGATGGGCGAGAGCTTCCCAAGTCGTGGCACGCCTGCAACCTAAGAAGGTACTGTAGCTAGGGATGGTAAAGGATCTCAGCATAGGATGCACTCTTTTTCCTGAAAAGGTTTTTTAATGAGGCACCAAGTTGAGATCCACAAATTATCCTACTTTAAAGGATAAAAACTCTGCATGTACATATTTGCATTTTCTTTTAAATAAAATTAGATGTTCTACAAGTTTTCAAGACGCATTAATCTGAAACATTCATCGCCTGATTATAAAGTAACAGATCGGCAGAGAGTGAAAAACAAATTCATTGCACGATCACGATAAAGACCAACAGAGATGAAAACCAAATTCATCTAAAGGTCGACTAAACAAGGATTGAACCCACCCTCTACAAATCGGCAAAGATGAAAATAGAATAATGCAAGAAGTTATCGAAAGTGATCCAGAGAAAGGACCTGATGAGGTCTTGATAAGATAGATTGCTAAATAATAACTTAAAGACTGGCCGACATTAAGAAGTCGGACCAAGTCGACCAAAGTTATAAGTAAACCCTGGAAAGAGGTCTGGCCAACCTTATAAAAGAGGATTACTATAACTTAGAAGGGCTCGACATGACGAAGTCAGCCCAAAGCGTAAGGTTATAGAAGTAATCCCTGAAAGAGACCTGCACAAGGTCCAAAAAAGAGGATTACAAAAATAACTTAGAAGGGTCCGACATGACGAAGTCGGCCCAAAGCGTAAAGTTATAGAAGTAATCACTGAAAGAGACCTGCACAAGGTCCAAAAAATAGGATTACAAAAATAACTTAGAAGGGCCCGACATGACGAAGTCGGCCCAAAGCATAAAGTTATAGAAGTAATCCCTGAAAGAGACCTGCACAAGGTCCAAAAAAGAGGATTACAAAAATAACTTAGAAGGGCCCGACATGACGAAGTTGGCCCAAAAACACAAAAGTTATAAAAGTAATCCCTGAAAGAGACCTGAACAAAGTCCAAGAAAGAGGATTACAAAAATAACTTAGAAGAGCCCGACATGACGAAGTCGGCCCAAAACAAGAGATCACAAAAGTAATCCCTGAAAGAGACCTAAACAAAGTCCAAATAGGATCACTAACAACAACTCGGACGAAATTGACACGACAAAATCGGCCTCCCAAAAGACCTCAAGCGTTATACAAGGTAATTCCTAATAAAGACCTGAGCAAGATCCAAACAAAGCGAATTACTGTAAAAAATATCAGGCAAAGAAATCAAGCCAATCCAAAGAGGTCAGACAATGAAAGGTTCCAGCATTCACAAAACCTAGAAAGGTGCCAAGTCGAGTGCAGACAGACATGATATAAAAACATAAAGTTATAATAATAACAAGCTTCGGAGGCCACCAAAATCAGCCCCAAAAAGCTTGGAAACTACTTTGTTTTTCAAAATAAAGTTGCTAAACAAGCAACTAAAAGAGTGTCAACAGTCAGCAAACATCATTTACAAAATAAAGAGTTTAAAAAGCCAACAAGACGGGCTATCTACACACAGCATTCACATAATCAGGGAAGACCCGAAGGCTTCTCGGCAGCACGAGGTGAAGGAGGGCGAGTCTGAATAGGCACAGCATCCACAGTCCCATCATCCCGATTCAAGATTTGACAGTCAGGATCTGACACGGGATGATCAACCTCAGCTGAAGGAGCGGAAGAAGTTGGCACTTCGGAGGCTTTGGCAGCAAGCACAGGGGGAGGATCAACATCATCGTCATCAGGGTCGTCAGGGACAATCTTGCCATCCCTTACAATATTGTCCAGACTAAAGAGAGTAAGGTCGACCTCGGGAGCAAGGACTCGAACTTGCTCCTTCAGGTTCTCATAAGCAGCATTTATGCTGCCTACAAGGTGACCCTGGAGCTCAGCATAATCAACCCGGGCAGACTCCAACTCCTCCCTGAGACGCATCACTTCCCTATAGGCCGTAACATAGCTATCCTTGTGCCTCAAGGCGGTATCCTCAGCCAACCTCACAGAAGCCGCCAAGGCAATAGAACTAGCCTTTTCGGTCTCTAACTCCTTCTCCAGTTTGGTCACTTTCACTTGGAGCTCCTCTTTCAAACCCTTCATACGGTCGAACTCTTGCTTAGCCTCCTCCATAAAAGCTTTGGTAGCATGAAGAGAGAGGTCTTGGGCAGTTCGGTACAGCGCAGCTCCCATATGTGCCATCTTGACGCTACTCCGAGTGATAAAATCCAAGTGGCAAAGCAGAGAGACATTGTTAGTAGGAAAGGTACCGTAAGGACCACTCTGCTGATCGACAAACACAACCGTATCAAAGTCAGGGGCATCAAGGTTGAAAGGCTCAATTGTTTTTTGTTTTTTGTTTGGAGGAGCACCAGAAGTAGCAACAGAAACTTGAGGAGGATCAGCCAAACAAACCCGGGGAGTAGGGATTACCTTTCTCACCCCCGGCGAGTTCGGTATGGCCGGCTTCGACTGAAGTGGAGATGATCCCTCACCGGCCGCCTTAGCCGAGACGTTTTGAGCTGCAGTAGCCTTTCTTGCCCTCTTAAAGGCCTTCATGGATTCATTATTCTTAATCATCTCTGCAAAAAAAACATCACAGCAGGAAACCAAGTTACAAATCAAAAAAGAGCTTGTAAAGAAATAAACTCAACAAAACAAGGAAAGCCAAAATTGAACACTACCTAGCTCATCTCGAAGGAGTGAGGGGTCCCCTAAGAATTTCTTGGTATCAAGATAGGAAGGCTCCCCCCAATTCTCCTCCAACACAGTCACAAAGGCCTGCTCGACCTCGTCCAACATCTCCCAGGAATACCTCGACACAACAACGTTCTTTTTCCACTCTAAAGGAAAAGTGGGCTCATCATTCTCATCCAGAAATAAGGGACGAGCTCCTTCAACAGCTCGGACCTTGAAGAAATAGTTCTTAAAATCACAAAACGACTCGTCATACATAGAAAAAACTTTCTTCCCTTGCGAAGCTTGGAAAGAAACCCAGGCAACCTTTTTCTTCACTACCCCAGGTTTTGTCAAGACAAACAAATAAAAGAAAAGGGATTGCGAAGCAGGGACGTCAAACTCTCGACATAACAATTGAAAGATCTTTATAAAACCCCAAGAATTGGGATGAAGTTGGGATGGAGCTACATTGCAAGACCACAACAGGTTGGTCTCAAAAGGAGTAAAAGGAATGGTGATATTCATCTGGCCAAAAAAGTAATCGTATGCATAGAAAAAAGGACGGTCTCCATCAACTCGAGTAGAGAAATAAACTCTCTCTTCAGGAGTGGGGGGTACAAGCTCATAATTCTTTTCCTCACTACCACTACTACAAACCATATGAAATTGCCTAAGCTGCTGACAAAATTCGGAATCAACCAAAGAAACACACAAAAGAACCATCGAATCCACCCAATCAGCCATGCCCTCAGGGACTTGGGAAGATGTCTCAACAATGTTTGCGAGAAGACATGAGGTCAACTAGTCCTACAGCAAGAAGAGAAGAAAATAGATTACTATCCCAAACATCTCTAATAAAGTCAAAAACAAACCATATCAGAACAGGCTCGGACAAGCATGGCACAGAGTAATACAAGCAACAAAAGGAAACCCCAGGACCCACACTAAATAGCCAGGGGCACCTTTTGGAGGCAAGTTATGGAACAAGGATTCAGGAAAACCTACAAGCTCACATACATCCTAACAGAAAAACAATAAACCTCTCTTTTGTGATCTGCAACTAAAGCGACACTCCGAAAAGAAAGCTGTGAGCCACAAATCAAACAGAGTCATCAAAATAAACTACCTTCCAGACTCGCCATCCCAGTTTCAATCGACAAACGAAGCTACTAAGCAACAAAATATCATCAAAGACGCAACCTCATCCTCAGAGAAATAAAATCCCCCTAAACGAAGTAAAGTCAAAACAAGCACCGATCTTCTCTTACAAAAGTTTAGCAGCAAGAAAAAGATACCAATAGGGCAAAAATCAAGGGGCAATCATTGCAGAAGTAAACAAATGCAGTTTTCGAGTACCAAAAACAACCAGAAGCAAGCAGCAAAACATGCAAAGCCCTAAAAAGCCTCTACAGAAGTACGGGGAGTATGCATAAAAGACGAAAAGGAGGCCAAAAAATACATCACAGTGATGAACAAACACAAAGACCACAGAAAGGTTCAAGCTTTTCAACATATATTCAGAATCAAAGTTTTACCAAAAAAATGATGAGAACAAGAAAGTAAGAAAAAACCAACCTGGAAAAAGCAGAAATCCTCAGGAAAAAGTTGAAGAGAGGAGCAGAATCTGGAATCGCTCTTCCACAGCCAGGAGGAAACAATAACCAAGCAATGTCACAAAGAAAGAGGCGAAAGCTACAAACCCTAGGCGAAAACAGAAAGAGAGAAAGAATAGGGAGGTTACGGAGAAGAGAAACCATTTTTCTGAAATGAGAAATTCAAAATAAAGAGGCTCAGAGAAACGGGGCAATTAAAACCAATTAATGAGGGTATTAAACCCTCGCACGTTCCCAAGAACAGAGCGCTAATACAAAAGCACGCGCTTTCGGAAGAAAATGTTCCACATTCAAAAAGGAAGATCCTACAAAGAAAGAAGTCGACAAATGCTCGAGTTCGGCTTCACCCAAGAAGGATCGAAGTCCTAAGACTAAGACTCGGTCTCAGAAAGAAAGACCGAGCTCGAGCAGGGGCACTGTTCATACCCTGGGTCGAGCTGTCCGACCCGGGATGTCTAGCGACAAAGCGACTGACCTCTTCAGGTCCGACTATCCGACCTCTTCTCAAAGAGATCGGCCAAATTACTAGGAAAGCCCAGTAAAGGGCCCAAATAGAGGAACACGACCCATATCTAAAGGCAGTCCAAGCCTATAGAGATAAAGGCGGTTCCCTTAAAGATAAGCTGACCTCACCCAAAGATAAGATAAGATAAGATAACTAACTTATCTTACCTAAGAAGGTCAGCCCACGACCATTATAAATACACTGGAGCACCTAGGTATAACTCATACTCTGATTCTACTAAAAACCTGCTTAATACCCTTGCTAACTTAAGCATCGGAGTCCCTTGCAGGTACCCCCCACCCTCCGGTGGCGAAGGATCAGCAGTGCAGCCAGTCCAACAAGTCGGACACGACAGCTCCGGCCGCCACCCACCAGCCGGACACGTCATCTCCGAGCAGCACAGAAGATCTCGTCCAAGATTGACCTACAGTTTCAGGTAACCCTCGGAACAACTCCCAAAAGCCTAAAAAGGTACCAGACAGATGCAGACAAACATGTTATGAAAAAGCACAAGTTATAATAATAACAAACTCAAGAGGCTATCAAAAGTCAGCCCCAAGAGTTCGAGAAACCACTTTGTTTTTCAAAATAAAGTTGCTAAACAAGTAACTAAGAAAGTATCAAAAAGTCAGAGCTACCAATTACAACATATAAAAGGTTCAAAGCCCACAAGCCGGGCCATCTACACAAATGTCCAGGATAATCATTGAGGATCTGAAGGCTTCTCAGCAGCATCAACACGGGGTGAAGAAGGGTGAGTCTGAAGAGGCACCGCATCCACTATCCCATCATCCCAATTTAAGATTTGGCAATCAGGATCCGACCGGGGATGACCAGCCTCAGCTAAAGGAATTGAAGAAGTCGATACAACAGAAGTCTTGTCGGCAGGCACAGGAGGAGGTTCGACATCATCATCATCATCAGGGTCATCAGGGACAATCTTACCATCCCTCACAACGTTGTCCAAACTGAAGAGAGTAAGATCGAGCTCGGGTTCAAGAACCCGAACCTGCTCCTTCAGGTTTTCATAAGCATCATTTACGCTGCCTACAAGGTGACCCTGGAGCTCGGTATAATCAGCTCGGGCAGACTCTAGATCATCCCTGAGACGCATCATTTCTCTAAAGATCGTGACATAACTCTCCTTGTGCCTCAACGCCGTGTCTTCAGCCAACTTCACAAAAGCTGCCAAAGCAACAGAACTAGCCTGCTCACCCTCCAACTCTTTCTCTAGCTTGGTCACCTTCACCTCGAACTCCTCCTTCAAACCCTTCATCCGATTGAACTCCAACTTGGCCTCCTCCATAAAGGCCTTCGTAGCATGAAGAGGAAGATCTTGAGCAGTCCGATATAAGGCCGCCCCCATGTGTGCCATCATGATGCTACTTCGAGTAATAAAATCCAGATGGCGAAGAAGAGAAACATCATTAGTAGGGATGGTACCATAAGGACCGATCTGCTGGTTGACAAACTCAACAGCATCGAAGTCAGGGGCATCAAGGTTAAAAGGCTCGGCTGTTTTTTGCTTTTTTGGAGGAGGAGCACCGGTGGGAGAAGAGTTAGCAGCAGAAGACTGAGGAGGATCAACTAAACGAGTTGAAGGGGGTAGGGATTATCCTTCCCGGCCCTACAGCAACTGAGACTGATTTCCTAGGAGGAACCTGGGAAGATCCCTCGCCAGCAGCCTTGGACGAAGCAAGCTGAGCTGCGGTAGCCTTCTTGGCCTTCTTAAAGGCCTTCATGGAATCCGAAGTCTTGGCCATCTCTGAAACAAACAGAAGACCAGCAAAACTAAGTTACAAATTAGAAAAGAAGACAAATTTGAAAAGAAGTAAAAACAGATAGAAAAAAGAAGTCGACCACTACCCAACTCAGTTTGGAGAAGCGAGGGGTCCCCTAAAAACCTCTTAGTGTCAAGATAAGGAGGTTGCCCCCAATTCTCCTCCAACACACTCACAAAGGCCTGCTCAACCTCGTCCAACATCTCCCACGAATACTTCGACACAACAACATTCTTTTGCCACTCTAAGGAAAAAGTAGGTTCATCATTCTCATCCAGGAAAAAGGGGCGAGCTCCTTCAACAGCTCGGACCTTGAAAAAGTAGTTTTTAAAATCACGGAAAGATTCGTTGTACATGGAAAAAACTTTCTTTCCATGAGAAGCTCGGAAAGAAACCCAAGCAGCCTTCTTCTTAACCACCTCAGGTTTTGTTAAAACAAAAAGATAAAAGAAGAGGGATTGGAAAGGATGGACACCCAGTTCACGATACAGCAATTGAAAGATTTTTATAAAGCCCCAGGAGTTGGGGTGGAGTTGGGATGGAGCTACATTACAAGACCATAACAGGTTGGTCTCAAAAGGAGTGAAAGGAAGAGTAATATTCATCTGACTAAAAAAGAAGTCATAGAAAAAGGACGGTCTCCAACAACCCGAGTAGAAAAACAAACTCTCTCTTCAGAAGTAGGAGATACAAGCTCATAATTCTTTTCCTCACTACTATTACTACAAACCCTATGAAACTTCCTAAGCTACTCACAAAATTCAGAATCAACCGGTAAAATACACAGAAGAACCATAGAATCCACCCAATCGGCCATGCCATCAGGGACTTTGGAGGAGACCTCAACAATATTTTTGCGAGAGGAAGACATGGTCAACTAATCCTACAACAAAGAAAAAGAGAGGAATTACTAAATAAACAACTCGACCATAACGAAGAAATCAACTCGGACAAAAATGACTAAGAGCAACGCAAACAGCAAAAAGGACACCCCAGGATCCACACCAAAGACCCAAGGGCATCCTTTGGAGGCAATCAGGGGACAAGGGCTCAGGAAAAATCTACAAGCCTACATCTCTATACGTCCTAACAGGAAGGTAATAACCCTTTTTCAACTAAAGCAGCGACACGAAGAAAATCAAAGCAAGCTACTAGAAAATACAAAGTTCATCAGCAAAGAAAACTACTAACATGGCGAAAGTCATCAAAGAAGCAATCTTTGAAAAAGCAAACAGATTCATAAGCCCCAATCACAACATGTAGTTCATAAAAGAAGAACACGAACCGGAAAGCAATAAACGGCACGAACCCTAGAAATACAGAAGAATCATATCAAAATAAAAAAAATACCCCCACAGCAGTAACCAGCAGATGCACGGCGAAACAAAAAAGGTTCAAACTCCACAAAAGTCAAGCCAGAAATAGAACAACGCAAGCGACGAAGGAAGTAAAGAAGCGGAAGAAAGAACTAACCTGAAAAAAGGAGAAAGCTCTGAAGAAAGGTTGAAAGCCGGAGTGACAAAACCGGAAAACGCCTCTCAAGCAAAGCACCAACAAAGTACCAAACAAGCGTCGCAGAGAAAAAAGTGAAAATGCAAAACAGAAAAATAGAGAGAAAAGAGGGGAAGTTATAGAGAAGAAAAAACCATTTTTTGAGTGTAAAATTCAAAATAAAGGAAGAAGAGAAACGGGGCATTAAAATCAATTAATGAGGGTATTAAACCCTCGCACATTCCCAAGGCAAGAACGCTAAATACAAAAGGGTGCGCTTAAAAGGAAACAAAGAAAAATGCTTCGCATTTGAAAGCTTCAACGAAGTCGACAAAATGCTCGAGTTCGGCCTCACCAGAGAAGAATCGAAGTCCTAAAACTAAGACTCGACCTCAAAAAAAAAAAGACCAAGCTCAAGCAGGGGCACTGTTCATACCCTGGGTCGAGCTATCCGATCCAAGATGTTTTAGCGACAAAGCGACCGACTCTTCAGGTCAGACTATCCGACCTCTTCTCAAAGAGCTCGGCCAAATTGCCAGGAAAGCCCAGTAAAGGGCCCAGATAGAGGAACACGACCCAAATCCAAAGGCAGCCCAAGCCTATAGAGATAAGGGAGGTTCCTTTGAAGATAAGATGACCTCACTTAAAGATAAGATAAGATAAAGATAACTAACTTATCTTATCTAAAAAGTTCACTCCACACCATTATAAATACACTGGAGCACCCAGGTATAACTCATACTCTAATTCTACTAAAACCCTACTTAATACCCTTGCTAACTTAAGCATCAGAGTCCCTTGCAGGTACCACCACCCTCCGGTGACAAAGGATCAGCAGCGCAGCCAGTCCAACAAGTCGGACACGACCGCTCCGGCCACCACCCACCAGCCGGACACGTCATCTCCGACCAGTACAGAAGATCTCGTCCGAGATTGACCTACAGTTTTAGGTAACCCTCGGAACATTGGGGTGTAGCCTTGTAGACTTTTCCTGAGTCTTTACTCTGTCCCTGCCTCCAAAGGATGCCCCTAGACCTTGGTGTGCGTCTTGGGGTTTTTCTTTTACTGTTTGTATTGCTCTGAGTCATGTTGTCTAAGCTGTTTTGATTTCACCCGAGCTATTTTGATTAGTAATCCATTTTTTTTTCTTGCTGTAGGACTAGTTGGCCATGTCTTCTCGCAAAAATATTGTTGAAACGTCTTCCAAGGTTCCTGAGGGTATGTCCGATTTGCTGGACTCCCTTGTTCTGATGTGTGTCTCAGTAGTTAATTCCGAGTATCTTGTGGAACTTAGAAAACGTCACCGTATCTGTAGTCGTAGAGACCATGAGAAAGATTATGAATTGGTAGCGCCAGACTCCGATGAAAGAGTTTGCTTTCCATCTTTGACCCAAGGGGAACGTCCCTTCTTCTATTCCTATGACTATTTTTTCAGCCAACTGAACATTACTTTTTCTTTTACTTCTTTTGAGACTGACTTGCTGTGGTTGCGTAATGTGGCCCCATCTCAGTTTCATCCAAACTCTTGGGGATTCATCAAGATCTTTCAGTTGCTTTGCCAAGAGTTGGATGTCACACCTTCTCAAACTCTCTTTCTATATCTTTTTGTTTTGACCAAGCCTGGGACTACCAAAAAGAAGGCTTCTTGGGTTTCTTTCAGGTCTGTCCAAGGGCACAAAGTGTTTTCTATGTATGATGAGTCTTTTTAGGGATTTTAAGAACTACTTCTTCAAGGTCCGAGCTGTTGAGAGAGCTCGACCGTTTTTCTTAGAGTCGAATGGTGAACCTGCCTTCCCCTTATATTGGCAAAAGAAAGTTGTAGTATCTAGATACATGTGGGAAATGCTTGATGAGATTGAGCAGGCTTTTTTGACTTTGTTGGAGGGGATTTGGGGACAACCTCCTCATCTTGACACAAAGAGATTTTTAGGAGACCCTTCCCTTGTCCGAGCCGAGCTGGGTAGTGGTCGACTTCTTTTTACTTTTGGCTTACTTCTTTCTTGTTTTCTATTTCTTCCAGCTTTATAACTTTGTTTTGTTTGTATTTTTCAGAAATTGTTAAAAATAATGACTCCATGAGGGCCTTTAAAAAGGCAAGGAAGGCTACAGCTGCCCAGAACATCTCGGCCAAGGTGGCTGGGGAAGGATCCTCTCATGTTCTGCCAAAGCCATCAATACCCAGCTCTCCTGGACCGAGGAGGATGATTCCTACCCCTCGGGTTTATTTGGTTGATCCTCCCTAGACTTCTACTGCTACCTCTTCTCCTACTGGCGCTCCTCTTCCAAAAAGATAGAAAACAGCTGAGCCCTTCAACCTGGATGCCCTTGATTTCGATGCTGTCAAGTTTGTTGATCAGCAAATTGGTCCATATGGTACCATTCCTACTGATGATATTTTTCTTCTTTGTCATTTGGATTTTATTACTCAGAGCAGCATTAAGATGGCACATGTGGGGGCAGCTTTCTATCGAACTGCCCAGGACCTTCCTATTCATGCAACAAAGGCCTTTATGGAGGAAGCCAATTTGGAGTTCGACTGGATGAGGGGTTTGAAGGAAGAGCTCGAGGTGAAAGTGGCCAAGTTGGAGAAAGTGTTGGAGGGGAAGAAGACTCGGGCTATTGCCTTGGCGGCTTCTGCCAAGTTGTCTGAAGATATGGTGTTGAAGCATAAGGAGAGCTATGTCACAACTTATAGGGAGATGATGGGTCTTAGGGAGGACTTGGAGTCTGCCCGAGCTGACTATGTCGAGCTCCAGGGTCATTTTGTAGGCAGTGTAACTACTGCTTATAAGAATTTGAGGGATCAGGTTCGAGTTCTTGCGCCCGAACTCGACCTCTCCCTTTTTAGCTTGAACAACGTTGTCAAAGATGGTAAGATTGTCCCTGATGACCCTGATGATGATGATGATGTCGACCCTCCACCTGTACCTTCTGCCAAAGCTTCTGTTGCTCCGCCTTCCTCGATTCCAGCAGCTGAAGTCGTTCAGCCCGAGTTTGATCCTAATGTCCAGATCTTAAATCGGGATGACGGGACAGTGGATGCGGTTCCTCTTCAGACTCGTCCTCCTTCACCCCGAGATGCTGCTACTGGGAAGTCTTTGGATCCTTTATAAGTATTTCTGATGTATTGTGTATAGCCCGGCCTGTCGGCTTTGAACTCTTTTATTTTGTAATTTGTGGTTTGGAGTTTTGGATACATTAGTTGCTTTTTTAGCAACCTTATTTTTTAAAAAACAAAGGTAGTTTTTCAAGCCTCTAGGGGTCGACTTCAGGTGGCCTCTTTATTATAGCAATTTTGTTTCTGCTTGTTGATTGCTTGCTTAATATTTTCCAGGTATTTCCAGGGTGTTGGAATATTATTTTCTGACCTCTTTTGATTGCCTTTGTTTTTTTTAATACTTGTAGCTTGATTCTTTTGAGGTCATGGCTTTCTGGGTCCAACTTGAAGTCCATTATAGTGCATACCTTTTGTCTGCTGACTTCTTTATCTTGGTCTTTTCGAAGTTATTTCTTAGTAATCCGTTTTATTTGGACCTAAGTCGGGTCTCTTTTAGGGATTTACTTTTATAACTTTGTGATTTTGTTGGGCCGACTTCATCATGTCGGTCCTTTCTAAGTTATTTTTAGTTATCCTCTTTATTTGGACCCTTGTCGGGTCTCATTTAGGGATTTACTTTTATAACTTTGTGATATTATTGGGCCGACTTCATCACGTCGGTCCCTTCTAAGTTATTTTTAGTAATCCTCCTTTTTAGGGCTAGCCAGATCTCTTTCCAGGGATTTACTTTTTATAACTTTGGTTATTGTGGTCGACTGGTACGACTTCTTTACGTCGGCCTGTCTTTAAGTTATTTTTAGCAACCCATTTTTATTAAGATCTCGCCAGGTCCTTTCTATGGATCACTTTCGATAACTTCTGGCATTATTATGTTTTTGTCACTTTTTCATCTTTGCCGATTTTGTAGAGATTGGGTTTGATCCCCGTTTGGTCGACCTTTTGATGAATTTGGTTTTCATCTTTGTTGGTATTTATCGTGATCGAGCAGTGAATTTGATTTTCACTTTTTGCCGATCTGTAGCTTTATAATCGGGCGATGAATTTTTGCATTTCAGATTAATGCGTCTTGATAAAGAGGATTTGTAGAAAATCTAAAAAAACTTTTTTCAAAATAGACAATATGCAAATATATACATGTGGGTGTTTACCCCTCTAAGTAGGACAATTTTATAGATCTTGGCTTGGTGCCTCGTTAAAAAACCTTTTCAGGAAAAAGAGTGCACTCTGACCTAAGATCTTTATTACCTCTAACTATAATACCTTCTTAGGTTGCAGGCATGCCACGACCTTGGTAGATCTTGCCCTTCTAGTTCGGTCACCCTATAGTATCCCTTTCCGAGTACTTCTACAACTCGGTAGGGTCCTTTCCAGTTTGCTGCCAGCTTTCCTTCTCCAGGTCGACTTGTTCCGTATCATTTCAGATTAAGACGAGATCGTTCTCGGAAAAACCTCGCTGTACTAATTTTCGGTTGTATCTTGAGGCCATTCGACATTTTAACGCCTCTTCCTTGATCTGAGCTCTTTCTCAAATTTCTGGAAGCAGGTCGAGTTCCTCCTTTTAAAGTAGGGAATTGGCCTCTTCATTGTAGTGGATTACTCTGGGTGATCCTTCTTCAATCTCCACTGGGATCATTGCCTCCATTCCGTAAGCTAATCGGAAAGGTGATTCCTTTGTGGTGGAGTGTGGAGTTGTCCGATATGCCCATAGGACTTGTGGGAGCTCCTCAGCCCAGGCTCCCTTTGCATCCTATAATCTCTGTTTTAGCCCGACTAATATAACTTTATTGGCGGCTTCTGCCTGTCCATTAGCCTGGGAATTCTACGGATGTAAACTAGTGCTTTATTTTCAAGTTGGCCACTAATTTTCTGAAGCCTGCGTCTGTGAATTGAGTGCCATTATCTGTTGTGATGGAGTATGGGACCCCAAACCTTGTGATAATGTTTCTATATAAGAATTTTTAACTTCTTTGAGCAGTGGCGTTGGCTAGGGGTTCTGCCTCAATCCACTTTGTGAAATAATCTACCCCAACGATGAGGAACTTGACTTGTCCTTATCCTTGGGGGAAGGGCCCAAGGAGGTCGAGTCCCCATTTTGCAAATGGCCAGGGTGAGGTTACGCTGATGAGCTCCTCTGGTGGGGCGATGTGAAAATTAGCATGCTTTTGACATGGTGGACATTTCTTTACGAATTCCATTGCTTCTTTTTGTAAAGTTGGCCAATAGAATCCAGCCTGGAGTACTTTTTGGTGAGAGCTTGTGCTCCGAGATGGTTGCCACAGATGCCACTGTGTACTTCCTCTAAAACTTCCTTTTTGTTGGAAGTCGGCACACATTTTAATAGTGGTGTTGAAATCCCTCTCTTGTATAGAGTGTTATTTATGATGGTGTAGTATTGTGCCTCCCATTTTAACCTCTTTGCCTCCTTCTTATCTATAGGGAGTGTTTTTGTTTTGAGGTAATTAATTATGGGATTCATCCATCCTTAATCCAGACTTGTTATGGCTAGGACCTTTTCTTCTTCCGAGATTGACGGGTTCTGCAGCATCTCTTGGATGAGGCTTCTATTGTTGCCCCCTGGTTTGGTGCTGACTAGTTTTGAGAGTGCATCAGCTCGAGTATTCTGTTCCCGAGGTATGTGGTGGACCTCATATTCCCCGAGTTGTCCGAGTTGTTCCCTGGTTTTGTCTAAGTACTTTTTCATGGTGGGATCCTTGGCTTCGTAATTCCCTCCTATTTGTGAGGTGACTACTTGTGAATCACTGAAGATGATAAGCTTCTGAGCTCCAACCTCCATAGTCAGCTTCAAACCAGCCAGTAGTGCTTCATATTCGGCTTGGTTGTTTGAGGCAGGGAACCCGAATTTGAGGGAAAGTTCGATTTGGGTTCCCTGGTTGCTTTCTATTATTACGCCTGTGCCACTTCCCGTTTTGTTTGAGGAACCGTCTACGTAGAGATTCCATTCTGTAGGGATTTCTGGGGTGTCCGTGAACTCTGCAATGAAGTCGGCCAAATACTGTGATTTGATGGCTGTCCGAAATTCATATTGAAGGTCGAATTCGAACAACTCGACTGCCCATTGTAAGATTCTTCCTGCTAAATCTATTTTTTGTAAAATGCCTTTTATGGGCTGGTTGGTTCGAAACCTAATGATGTGGGCTTGGAAATATGGGTGAAGTCATCGAGATGTTAGTATGAGAGCATAAGCAAATTTTTCTATTTTTTGGTAGTTCAGTTCAGACCCCTGTAGTGCTTTGCTGATAAAGTATATAGGATGTTGTCCACTGTCGTCTTCTCGGACCAGTGCTGAGGCTACTGACCAATTTCCTACTGCGAGGTACAATACAAGTGGTTCTCCTTCCCGTGGCCGAGTTAGAATAGGTGGTTGTCCCAGAAACCTTTTGAAATCCTGGAAAGCCTACTGGATCTCAGGAATGGCCGCCAATAATTCTAGCCTATACCACGAAGACTCTGATCATGAACCAGGAGGCTAAGAGATACACACTCAATCAAAAGTAGAACGGAAGTGGTTGTCAGGCACGCGTTCATAGGTTGAGAATGATCATGTGTGTCACGGATCATCACATTCATCATGGTTAAGTACGAGTGAATATCTTAGAATAGAAACAAGCATGTTTGAATAGAAAACAGAAGTAATTACATTAATTTATCAAGACAGCTCCTCACCCCCAATCATGGAGTTTAGAGACTCATGCCGTAGAGATACAATGTCATGAGGTACATAATAAATCTCTAAAAGTTGTTTAAATACTAAACTAGTAACCTAGGTTTACAGAAATTCAGTAAACTATGATAGATAGTGCAGAAATCCACTTCCGGGGCCCACTTGGTGTGTGCTGGGGCTGAGACTTGAGCTTTACACGTGCCTAGGCTGTTTCTGGAGTTAAACGCCAGGTTGTAGCCTGTTTTGGGCGTTTAACTCCAACTTGTAACCTGTTTCTGGCGTTTAACGCCAGAATGCAACATGGAACTGGCGTTGAACGCCAGTTTACGTCATTTATATTTGAGCAAAGTATAGACTATTATATATTTCTGAAAAGCCGTGGATGTCTACTTTCCAACGCAATTAAGAGCGCGCCATTTGGGTTTCTGAAGCTCCAGAAAATCTATTTCGAGTGCAGGGAGGTCAGAATCTAACAGCATTTGCAGTCCTTTTTCAGCCTCTGAATCAGATTTTTCTCAAGTCCCTCAATTTCAGCCAGAAATTACCTGAAATCACAGAAAAACACACAAACTCATAGTAAAGTCCAGAAATGTGATTTTTATTTATAAACCAATAAAAATATACTAAAAACTAATTAAATCATACTAAAAACTATGTGAAAACAATGCCAAAAAGCGTATAAATTATCCGCTCATCACCTTCCTTAGAGTGGCGTAGAAGGGGAGAGATCTTATTGCTGATCCAGCTAGAAATCTGGACAAGGCTACCAATCTTCCATTGAGTTGTTGTACCTCTTTGACACAGGTCGGACTCCTCATGTCGAGCATAGCCCGGCATTTATCCGGATTTGCCTCGATTCCTCTTTGTGTGAGCATAAAATCCAAGAATTTGCCAGCTTCTACTGCAAAGGTGCATTTTGCAGGGTTAAGTCGCATGTCATGCCTTCTTATAGTGTCGAATACTTGGGTAAGGTCAGACAGTAACAACTCTTCTCTTTGTGTCTTTATTAACATGTCGTCCACATAGACTTCCATGACTTTCCCGATGTGGTCTTCGAAGACCTTATTCATTAATCTTTGATAAGTGGCTCCTGCGTTTTTGAGTCCGAACGGTATGACGATGTAGCAGTAGTTTACTTTCGGAGTTAAGAATGAGATTTTTTCTTGATCAGGTGGGTACATCGGGATTTGATTGTATCCCGAATAGACGTCTATAAATGAGAGGTATTTGTATCCGGAGGAACATCCACTAGAGCGTCGATACTTGGGAGTGGATAAGGAACTTTTGGGCAGGCTTTGTTGAGATCAGTGTAGTCAGTGCACATCCGCCACTTCCCGTTTGATTTTTTCACCAAGACAACATTAGCTAGCCATAGTGGGTACTTGACTTCTCTTATGAATCCTGTCTCTAATAGAGCTTGTACCTGCTCTTCCACAGCTTGGGATCGTTCTGGTCCGAGTTTTCTACGTCTCTGCTGTACTGGCCGAGATCCTGGGTAAACTGCCAACTTGTGGCACATTAAGTTAGGGTCTATGCTCGGCATGTCTGCGGCCTTCCATGCAAAGAGGTCGACCTTGTCTCTTAAGAACTGTATGAGGGACTCTTTTACATCTCCTTTTAGGATTGTGCCAATATTAGTTGTTTTTTCTGGAGTATCTCTAATTTGGACTTTTTCTGCCTCGCCTTCAGGTTGTGAACGGAGTTCTTCCCGCCCTCGAACTCCCCCGAGTTCGATGGTGTGAAATTCTTCTCCTCTGCTTCTAAGATTTAGACTTTCGTTGTAACAGCGGCGCGCCGTCTTCTGGTCTGCTTTTATCGTAGCTATCCCTTCTGTGGTTGGGAACTTCATGCACAGATGTGGAGTCGAGACTACTGTGCCGAGCTGATTTAACGTTGTCCGACCTATCAAGGCATTGTAGGTTGAACTCACGTTGACCACGATGTAGTCTATGTTGAGTATCATTTACCGATTTCCTTTTCCAAAGGTTGTGTGCAGTGAGATGTATCCAAGTGGTTGGATTGGAGTGTCTCCCAGCCCGAATAGGCTGTTCGGATATGCTTTGAGTTCTTTTTCCTCTAAGCCGAGTTTGTCGAAGGCGGTTTTGAACAAGATGTCAGCTGAGCTCCCCTGGTCTACCAGTGTGCGGTGGAGATTAGCATTGGCCAGTATGAGAGTGATGACCATGGGATCATCATGTCCCAAAATAATGCCAGCTGTGTCCTCTTTAGTAAAAGTGATAGTGGGGATGTCGGGTGCTTCTTCTCCTCCCTCGACATGATATACTTCTTTAAGATATCTTTTGCGAGATGATTTGGAGACTCCTCCTCCCGCAAATCCTCCGTGTATCATGTGGACATGTCTCTCCGGGGTACGAGGTGGTCGTTCAGTTCGTCCGACCTCTTTGTCCCTTCTTCTTTTTTTTGGCTCATCTGCTCTGCTGGCTAAGTACCGATCTAGTTTTCCCTCTCTCACCAGTTTTTCTATGACATTCTTCAGGTCAAAACATTCGTTGGTGGAATGTCCATAAATTCGATGGTATTCATAGTATTCAGTCCGATTTCCTCCTCCTTTCTTGCTTTTGGTGTAGTTGTGATATTTCTTGATCTTGTCTCCATGTTGATCTTCTTTTTTCTTGGACTCTTTGTCCTTATCTCGGGAAGAGTTGGAAAATCCGAACTTTGAGGTCTCTCCTAGTCGAGAGTTTTCCACCATGTTGATGTATTTCTCTGCTCGTTCTTGCACTTTATTTAGGGATGTGGGATGTTTTTCGATATTGAGTGACTAAAGGGTCATTCTCGTAAGCCATTGATGAGGCCCATAATGGCTGCTTCTGTTGGCATATTTTGTATGTCTAGACATGCTTTGTTGAATCTTTCCATGTAGCTGCGAAGACTTTCCCGACCTCCTTGCTTGATCCCTAATAGACTTGGAACGTGCTTAGTTTTGTCTTTCTGAATGGAGAATCTGGCTAGAAATTTCTTGGCTAAGTCATCAAAGCTTGAGATGGACCTAGGGGGCAGATTGTCGAACCATTTAATTGCTGTCTTTGTCAAGGAAGTTGGGAAGGCTTTGCAGCGGACTGCGTCTGAGGCGTCAGTGAGGTACATTCTACTTCTGAATTACTGAGGTGATGGCTGGGATCTGCCGTGCCATTGATAAACCCATATTTTATGATTCATCTTGTGCTAAAATTGAATGTTTTTATCAATTCTTCACCCACTTATTCAAATGAATTACATGGTTTTACTTTTCCTTCCTTATTTTATGATATATGTAAAAACATGTTTCCTATGCTTTAAAAATATTAAATTTAATTATCCTTCATTACCATTCGATGCCGTGATTTGTGTGTTAAGTATTTTTAGGCTTCCTGGGGCAGGAATGGCTTAAAGGACATAAAGAAAATATACAAAAACGGAAGAAAAGAAAAAAATGGAGTTTTGAAGAAAAGGCACTGACTCGAATGCATGGACGACACGGACGCGTGCCAAGCGCAAAATGGCAGCGACGCGAACGCGTGACTGACGTGGACGCGTGCCTTGAGCATAACGCAAATGACGCGTACGCGTGACTGACGCGTACGCGTGACAAGGAAAAACTCCAGATGACGCGAACGCGTGACAGACGCCACGTACAGGAATCTACAGAAAACGCCCCCAGCGATTTCTGGGCTGTTTCTGACCCAGTTTTTAGTCCAGAAAACACAGATTAGAGGCTATAAAGTGGGGGAATCCACCCATTCATAAAAAAAAGAAAAGAACAAAAAACAACATTCATTATTCATAATTTTAGGTTTTAGATGTTATTTTAGAGAGAGAGAGAGAGAGAGAGGTTCTCTCCTCTCTCTTAGGATTTAGGATTAGGATTTCTCTTATTTTAGGATTGCTTCTACAATCACAGGTTCAAAGTTCCTTTAATTAATGTTTCTTTTCTACTTTTATTTATTCCAATGCTTTTACTTGTTAATGTTCCAATTTAGCTTATGAACATTTTTATGTCAAGATTTAAATATTCTATTTAATATAATTCGAGGTATTTCAGACTTATGATTGTTTTATTCTATTTATGATGCTTTCAATTTAATTTAGATTTATTTTCTCCTTTTGGCTTTGGTTAAGTAATTGGTAACACTTGAGTTATCAAACTCAGCGGTTGATTGAAATTTGGGAATTGCTGATTAATTTAGATCGCTCTAAAGCTAGTCTTTCCACGGGAGTTGACTAGGACTTGAGGATCAAATTAATTAGTCCACTTGACTTTTCTTTATTTAGTAAGGGTTAACTAAGTGGGAGCAATAACAATTCTCATCACACCTGATAAGGATAACTATGATGGAATTTCCAGTTCTCATACATTGCCAAGAGATTTTCTAATTATTAATTTATCTTTCCTTGCCATTTAAATTACCTGTTCACTATTCAAAAACCCAAAAACATACCTTTTCCGTAACCAATAATAAATCATACTTCCCTGCAATTCCTTGAGATGACGACCCGAGGTTTAAATACTTCGGTTATAAATATTATTGGGTTAGCTTAAGTGACAACCAAAACTTTTGTACGAAAGAATTCTCTGTTGGTTTAGAAACTATACTTACAACGCGATTATTCTTTTAAAAATTCTTTACTGACAGAAAATCCGATCGATCAAAATGGCACCGTTGCCGGAGAATTACAAACGTGTGCCTTATCATTGGTTATTGTAAATATTTAATTTTGCTTGTTTTTATTTTTGTTTTTAATTTTTATTAGTTACTATGAGTTCTCACCCTCGTCGCTTTGAGTTTGGTTCCAATATTATTGAAAGGAATGGAAGCTATAACAGGAACATGCATCAAGGTCAAAACAATCAGAGATGGACGGAGCCACGAGGATCTGATCAACTCTTTAGGCAACAACACTTTCCAATGTACCATGGACGACGACCATTCAACAATGCATGTCGAGACAATAGTTATGGTGGACCCTTTCGTGACAACCAACACCCACCAAATTACTATAGTCAAGAGCCCTTCCGAGGTGTATACCAAGATGATAGATATGGTGGACCCCCTTGTAGTTACCAACAAGCCCCATCATGTGCCTATGACCCACCTCATCAGCATAACTATGAACCACCATACTCCCAAGCCCCCTACTACCATTCACCTCCATATGACCCTAACCCATACCCACCCCAATTCCAATCCAATTACTCCCAAGAACCACCACGTTCTTATGCACCATGTCCATATCTATCAACCCAAGAATCAAGGGAGAAACTCAAGGAAACAGTGAAAAAATTTCTTGCAACCCTTCACCAACTAGAGAAAGCAATCAATCGATTACCTTCCCAACGTTCGGACACTCAAAGAACCCCTATGGCTTCATGTGGGCAATCTAATGAAAAGCGCAGCATGAAGGAGATACTAGAAACTCCAATGGACAGTAAGGAGCATGATTTTATACTGGAACAAGTAGAGGAAGCTGAAATTATCGAAGATGAAGAATTGGTTGAAGATTTAGGAGATGCTGAACCTCCATGGGAATCCAGAATTGTGGAGAATTCCGTCAAGGAATTTACAATTGATGCTAAGGAGGATAGTGCACAGCCCCCAAAGCAGGTATCTTATGAAGAACTGGACGGAACAACTCATGAAGCGAGTTTCCTTGATAATGATAATCACGAGTCAAGTTCTCTTAGTAATGAACTTGCATCCGTAATTAAATTCTCTGAGATTGAAGAATCTTCCCCAAGTGAATACAAAAATGATGCGGAGGTAGACTTCTCTCAACCTCCAAATTATGACTTGAGTGATGAGGAAGATATCGAAGACTTTGATCAAAACGTGGTTGCAGTTGAAGAAGTTTGCAAGGAAGTGGAGGAATTCACAAAAGAACACAAGAGAGTAGAGCTTGCAAAACCACTGGAAACACCTTTTCCAAGGCCATTACCATCCAATACGAATTTCAAGTGGGTAAAATCCTTAGCCTTTATCTTTACTTTTCCACTTGAATATGGTTTGCTTGAAACAGATGGCCAGCTTAGAGCTCTTTGCGGCTTTAAGAGTAAAAGGGAAATGGTTCATGCTCAAGGCTGGTATGCAAGATTCAACAAAGTTCTACGTTTCACTTTGAAGTGTAGGGATTGGTTTCGAGTTTGATTGAATGGGTCTCGGAAGATGTTTGGTCAACTTGGTGAGAATACAACTTCCAAACCGCCCAGCTGGAAAAATATAGATCGAAACAAAGGCGGATATAAAAGCAAGGTTTGGGATCCTAGAATCTATTCTGATATTCAGCACCCTGGGACCCTGAAAACCTGTTTGAATTTGCTCAAAGGCTTTACTTGCCTAATTTGGGACCCCGGAGGCTGTTGGCATTCCAAACAGTGGTGAAGATTTTTGGATGAATTCAAGCACAAGCCACCATAGCAGAGAGCTCATCAAATGTCCAACTTAAGGACTTTAACTAAAAGTGCTAGGTGGGAGACAACCCACCATGGTATGATCGTTCCTTTTCAATTTTAATTTTATTTCATTTTGTTTGTTTTTGAGTTTTATTTTATTCTATTTTCATTGAACCTGGAATTATTCATAGCATCCACATTAGCATTGCATTTTGTCCTGCATAAAAAAAAAGCACCCCACGCGTGCGCATGGGCCACGCGTGGGCGTCGGTGTAGAATCGACATCAAATATCCAACGCCCAGAAAGTTGGGCTGGAATCGTGCGGCTGTGGTGCATTAGGCATAATTTGGGCCACGCGATCGCGTCGCTGACGCGAACGCGTCACCTTCATTACATTTCACCCACGCGATTGCGTCAGTGACGCGAACGCGTCACTTTCACTTCACACACACCACGCGAAAGTGTGGGCGACGCGTAGGCGTTGCCTGGAAATCATTGCCCCCTAATTGGAAATAGAGAGTTGCGCCAAAACGACACTGGAATTGTGCGTTTAGCACAATTCTGAGCGACGCGTACGCGTGCCCCACGCGTACGCGTCACTTTCATTATCCATCAATCATGCGATCGCGTCAATGACGCGTTTGCGTGGAATCAAATACCCTAACCCCAACCCACGCGAACCTTACCCCTTTCGCGTACCAAAACCCACGCCCCCAAACCCCTTCTGCACTCTCTCTTCCTCCACCCCCAACCACCACATCACCACCGCCCCTCCCTCACTGAGCCGTCGCCACCACCCAGGACATCTAGCCGACCGCCACCACGCCCCAACCACTGCTCCACCCAATCCTTCCCTCCTCACCCACTTCTTCCCCTCCTCCCCCATAACCCCCATAACACCCACCACACAGCCACCACTGCCCCCACCGAACCGCCGCCGTGCCGCCTCCTAGCGCCGCCGCGTCACTGCCACCACCAACACCATCTATCTGCGCCCTAATTCTGTTCTTCTGCCCACCAGGTTTCGCCAAACACTGAATCCTTTTTCCCGTTGATTAGTTAGTTAGTTTTTTTATTTTTGTTCAAATTAGGATAGTTAGAGATGCATGATCGTAGTTGATTTTAGGTGGTTAGGTAGCTAGGATGTGTGGTGCATGAAATCACAATCACACTTTTGCAATTCTGCACAACTAACCAGCAAGTGCACTGGGTCGTCCAAGTAATACCTTACGTGAGTATGGATCGATCCCACGGAGATTGTTGGCTTGAAGCAAGCTATGGTTATCTTGTAACTCTTAGTCAGGATATCAATAATTCTCAGATTTAATTGTAAAAAGTAAAAGAACATGAAATAAATACTTGTTATGCAGTAATGAAGAACAGGTTGAGGTTTTGGAGATGCTTTGTCTTCTGAATCTCTGCTTTCCTACTGTCTTCTTCTTCATGCACGTAAGGCTCCTTCCATGGCAAGCTTTATGTTGGGCATCACCGTTGTCAATGGCTACTTCCCGTCCTCTCAGTGAAAATGTTCCAAATGCGCTGCCACCGCACGGCTAATCATCTGTCGGTTCTCGATCATGTCGGAATAGGATCCATTGATCCTTTTGCGTCTGTCACTACACCCAACACTCGCGAGTTTGAAGCTCGTCACAGTCATCCCTTCCCAGATCCTACTCAGAATACCACAGACAAGGTTTAGACGTTCCAGATCTCAGGAATAGCCGCAAATAATTTTAGCTTATACCACGAAGACTCTGATCAGAATCATGAGGCTAAGAGATATTCATTCAATCTAAGATAGAATGGAGGTGGTTGTCAGGCACGCGTTCATAGGTGAGAATGATGATGAGTGTCACAGATCATCACATTCAACAGGTTGAAGTGCGAATGAATATCTTAGAATAGAAGCAAGCGTGATAGAATGGAAAACGGTAATAATTGCATTAATTCATGAAGAACAGCAGAGCTCCTCACCCCTAACAATGGGGTTTAGAGACTCATGCCGTAGAAGATACAATATGAAACATGTAGAATGTCATGAGGTACAAGATGAATTACTAAAAGTAATTTTTATAATAAACTAGTGACCTAGGGTTACAGAAAATGAGTAAGCTAGGGTGTTTAGTGTAAAAAATCCACTTCCGGGGCCCACTTGGTGTGTGATTGGACTGAGCATTGAAGTTTTCATGTGTAGAGACTTTTCTTGGAGTTAAACGCCAGTTTTTGTGCCAGTTTGGGCGTTTAACTCCAGTTTTTATGCCAGTTCTGGCGTTAAACGCCAGAATTCTTAAGCTGGCTTGGAACGCCGGTTTGGGCCATTAAATCTTGGGCAAAGTATAGACTATTATATATTGCTGGAAAGTCCAGAATGTCTACTTTCCAACACAATTGAGAATGTGCCAATTGAGCTTCTGTAGCTCTAGAAAATCCACTTCGAGTGCAGGGAGGTTAGAATCCAATAGCATCTGCAGTCCTTTTTCAGCCTCTGAATCAGATTTTTGCCCAGGTCCCTCAATTTCAGCCAGAAAATACCTGAAATCATAGAAAAATATACAAACTCATAGTAAAGTCCAGAAAAGTGAATTTTAAATAAAAACTAATAAAAATATAATAAAAACTAACTAAAATCTATTGAAAACATACTAAAAATAATGCCAAAAAGCGTATAAATTATCCGCTCATCAATGTGGTTAGTGGATTTAGGCTTGATAATTGTGCCGTTCTTGTTACCTGTTTTAATCTATTTCACAATTTCAAATATGCTGTGATGATGATATTGTTCATATGTTGTTCTTTCCTTTTCTTTGATGCAGATTGAGTTTTTTATTTTGAATTCCAGTGAATTACTAATTGCTACTCTTTTCAGCACTATTTTATTATCATATGCACTAGTTTTTGCTGTTCTTTATTACCCGGGAATGTCTAATTTTTAGACAAAATACTGCCCAATTTTTTTCAGCATATTATTTCACTCTACCACCATTCATGAATTCCTTTTGGAACTTTCTAATTTTGCACTAAATGGTTTTAACCAAAGAAATTCATGAATGCACGGACAAGCTTTCTCATTCTTTCTGATTCCCTTATTTGATTAAATCAATTTATTGATTATTTCACTTTGAATTTGCAATTCTTTTCCATGATTAATCATCAGTAATCTGCACTTTTTCCTTGAATTTGAGTTACTTATTTTCAAATTTGTGCAATTTTAGTTATTGGGAACTAAAACACCATGCCACTGACTTTAACTTCATTTTTAACTCTTAACCACTTTTAACTTTCTAACTTTTTAATTTTCAACTAACTACTTTCAAAACCACTTCAAGGCATGTTTAGTGTTGTTCCTAATTACAAACAATTCCGCACATCAAAGATTTTGGATTGTGATTTTTCTTCTCTAACTTTTAACTTGACTACAATCCAAAATTTTACATCAAATTAACTCAATTCATGCTTAAATTGCCACTTTATTCCTCTTTTTCCAATCTATGCTTCTATTGATATATTCCTATTTGCTTACCTGTTTTCCTGCTTTAATTCTTAAACTGTATTATAGAAATTCTGCTTTTCAGGATGTCTGACGCTAAAAGTAAAGGAAAGAGCAAAGCAACCACTGGCAAAAGGAAAAGAGGAGAATCCTCTACCTCTATTTTGGATATCCTCCACGATGATTCCTGGCGGGAGAAGAACTTTACCCCGCAGAAAAAGGTCAATCAGCTACTGCCTGCCACAGACCCTGTCAAGTTTACCAACAGATACTGTGAGCTTAAGTATCCAGTTTTTGCCACTTCTAGAAACTTATACCTGGAAAGGACTCTCAAAATTCCAAAAGAACTCAAACAATATACTTCAGAACAAATTAAACAGTGAGGTTGATTCTTCTTGGAAAGGAACTTGACTGAAGTTAACTCATCCTGGGTTAGAGAATTCTACTGTAACTACTTCAAAACATCCCTGGATGCAGTCCAACTCAGAGACAAGCAGATACTGGTTACTGAGGAAGCAATAGAAGAAATCCTCTACCTCCAGCCTAAATATGAACAACCAGATGGTTACCAAAAGGTTGAGGAAGATATGAGATTCATGAGATTTGACTGGGACACAATCAAGAGGACTATAGCCCTTGATCCTACTGTCCCATGGGTCATGGGCAAGTCCACAGTGGCCCCAAAAGGAATAAAGATTATCTACCTAAATGATGAGGCTCGGATCTGGCAGCAGATTCTGAGTAACTATGTGATGCCGAGCACTCATGAGACGGAGGTGCCAGTTGCTATGATTACCCTCATCTGGTGTGTGATGGAGGGAAAGGACTTATATCTCCCCCGATTCATCTGGTACTACATGGCCAGAGTCTATGTCAGAGGCACCCTCCCTTTTCCATACTTGATTACTCAGCTGGACCGCCGAGCTGAGGTGCCCTGGGAGATTGCTGATGAAAAGCCAACCGCAGTAGACTGCAAGAAGATCATCCCTCACAGCAGGAAGTTCCAGGCTTTGGGTTACCAACCTCCATTTCTCACTACCTCTGCTAAGGCAGCTACATCTTCTGCTACCCGTTCTGCATCCACTCCCCCACCAGCCACCATTACACCCTTACCTGCCTAAGAGCCTATTTATCACCTCGTGCACCGACTCTTCGCACGATTGGATCGTATGGAGTGTCGCAACAAGCGACGCTATGAGCACTTAAAGTTGATGATCCGATCCGGTAGTGACATTCCCTCCGAACTTGACACCCCTTCTGAGCCATCTGATGCAGAGGCAGACGATCATGAGGAGGAGGCACGTGCAGAGGCTGAGCAGGGAGGACCTGAGCAGGCTATGCCACACCATGAGGAGACCCATCAGATACAGCCGGCTGATCCAGAGATCCCTCTACAGACAGAGCCTCCACTTCAGCAGGCAGACCCTCTGACACTCACCCAGACTGTAGAGCCTCAGACCACCACAGAGACACCTACTGCACACCCCTCCGGAGATGCCACTTCTTCACACACAGTTTAATAGAGCATTGAAGACGATGCTATTATTTAAGTGTGGGGAGGTCGCCATCTCTGGCGAATTTTATTTTGGTGATCCACTTTTTAGACTCTCTTTTATCCTATTTTGTTTATTTTTTATATTTTTATTTTTATTTTATCTTATCTTATTTATCTTCCAGTACTTGCACATTTTTTGTATTTTTACTTTATATTTGTATTTTGCACTTTGGTTTATATATTTATCTTTGATATCTAGTTTAGTTGCACTTTTAGCTTATTAAGTTGTGATATAGAATATATGGATTATTTATCTCAGTTTACCCTTTTAGCACACAATAATTTGGATTAATTGAAAATAAAAAGAGTAAACTAGAGACTTTAGTATAACAGAATCACAACAATCCATACACTGTATATATATAGCAACAAATGTGAGTTAGTTAACAAAATTTCTTCAAGGAAGAACACTAAGTTTTTAAGAGCCATCCTAAAATTCACATTGAGTTGAATGTAACTTCCTGATTTCTACTTGCATGATATACATAACTGATATATGGTTTTTGAGCCAAAGAACACATAACTCGTGAGTTTTTGAGCTTAATTGTATGGTTGCATTTAACCATAAATTTCATTCTTGTGTGTTTCGCCCTTCTTTTCTATGCTTGTAATCTTTACTTTGTTTCAATCTATATGTCCAATATAGAATGTAGATACATATCCACATATGATTGAGGCCATCATTTGAATTTTCCCTCACTTATCCCAAATAAGCCTACCTCCTACATCATCTTTGTTAGCCCCCTTGAACTTTTTAATCCCCTTTTGTTCTATAACCACATTACTAGCCTTAAGCAGAGAAACAATTTAAAAATCCCAAGTTGAATCCTTGGTTAGCTTAAGATAGAAATTGTGATGCACACTAAGTGTGGGGAAATGTGGGAACATGGGTGGATAGGAAAGGATTAAATTAATAAAATAATTAGGATTTTGGGAGCATACTCATATGAAACCAAAATAAATGAAAATACCTTGTGCATTGAAAATGTTATGTTTATGTTTCAAAAAAAAATTTGTATTTAAGTAATTAAATAAAGGGACAAAAAATTTCCCCAAGAATAAGTTTAGTGAAAAATCAATGCACATAGGATAACATTAAAAATAAATTGGTACATGAGTATGTAATACAAAAGTAGAAAAATTATGGGTAGCTAGGCAAATTTTCAAACTTAAGAAAGAGTATGTACATGTTAGGTGAGATCTTAGGCTAATTAAGGATTCAACTTATAGCTCACTTAGCCTTATATATACCATTACCTTTACCTTGGCCCCATTACAACCTTGAAAAGACCTCATGATGTTTGTATGTATACATTATATATTTGTTGATTGGTTAGATGAAGAACAAAGTTTTAGAAAGCAGGAATAGAAAAGAATAGAGTGATTAACCCCAAACACTGAGTGACTAGAGAGTAAACACAAAATCCAGTGAGGGTTCAATAGCTCATCTCCATATATCCAAATTTAATTATTTAATTGTCTTGCAAGTTTGTGAAATATTTTAACCCAACTTAATTGTGAATGTATTTTAATATGGCTTGGTCTTAATTGTATATGTATGATTCCTTGAAGAATATGAATCAAATTAACCATATGTAAGCTCTATATATATATATGTGGATAGAATTAGAATTGCATGATTCAATTAGTTAGCTTGCATTTAGAATAGATTGCATTGCATAAGATTCCACCATTCTACCTGTTCCGAGGGTTACCTGAAACTGTAGGTCGATCTCGGATGAGATCTTCTGTACTGGTCGGAGATGACGTGTCCGGCTGGCTGGTGGCGGCCGGAGCTGTTGTGTCCGATTTGTTGGACTGGCTGCACTTCTGATCCTTGGTCACCGGAGGGTGGGGGTACCTGCAAGAGACTCCGATGCTTAAGTTAGCACGGGTATTAAGCAGGTTTATTGTAGAATCAGGGTATGAGTTATACTTGGGTGCTCCAGTGTATTTATAGTAGTATGGGCTGACCTTTTTGATAAGATAAGTTAGTTATCTTATCTTATCTTATCTTATTTTGAGTGAAGTCAGCTTATCTTCAAGGGAACCGCCTTTATCTCTATAGGCTTGGATTGCCTTTGGATTTGGGTCGTGTTCCTTTACTTGGGCCCTTTATTGGGCTTTCCTGTCGATTTGGCCGACCTCTTTGAGAAGAGGTCGGATAGCCTGACCTGAAGAGGTCGGTCGCTTTGTCACTGAACATCTCGGGTCGGATAGCTTGACCCAGGGTGTGAACAATGCCCCTTCTCGAGCTCGGTCTTTCTTTTTGAGGTCGAGTCTTAGACTTCGGTCCTTCTCTGGTGAAGCCGAACTCGAGCATTTGTCGACTTCTTTCTTTTTGTAGAATTTTTGAATGTGGAACATTTTCCTCTGAAAGCGTGCGCTTTTATAGTAGCGTTCTGTTCTTGGGAACGTGCGAGAATTTAATACCTTCATTAATTGGTTTTAATTGCCCCGTTCCCTTGGCTTTTATTTTGAAATTTGCTCATAGAAACGGTTTCTCTTCTCCGTCTTTCTTCGTAACTTCTCCCTTCACTCTCTCACTTTCTGTTTTTGCCTATATTTTGCCTTTTCTTGCACTGCAGCATCATTTGGCGATTCTCTGGGTGATTCCATCTTTCCATCTTCAATCTCCTTTGAATCTTCTTTCTTCGTTCAGGTTGGTTTTTCTTCCTTTCTCTTTTCCACGTCATTTTTTTGTCTGATTTTGAGAAAGTTTTGATTTTGCTTGGTGAAAGTTTGGATCTTGCTACTTTTTCTGTGCCTGATTGCTGTTTGTAATGTGTGTTTTGGGAGTTTCTTCTGCTTTTTCATGAATCTTTTCATCTTTCCTCTTTGTTTGATGCTTTTTGCATGTTATCACCGTTTCTGTTTGTGCTTTTGATTTTGAAGCTTTGGAATGATGATTTTGTTTGATTCTGAAAAAGGTTGTGTCTTTGACGATTTCCGCTTGGCATGTTTGATGTTGGCGATGCTCTTTGCTGATAGACTGTAGGAAGATAGTGGCTTTGATGACTTTTTGTGTTTTGAAAATGTTTTTCGAAGTGTTTGCTATTTGAAATCTTCTTTTCTTGTTTGAGAGATGCCGGGACGTAAGCTGTAGATTTTTCCTGAAATCTTGCTTTGTTACTCCCTCCAAAGGATGCCCCAGGACTTTGGCTTGAGTCTTGGGGTTTTCCTTTTCTGTTTCGTTCTTCTGTATCGTATTAGTCGAGCTGTTATGCCCCTCGTCTAAAGTGTTTTTTAGTAATCCAATCTTCTTTTCTTATTGTAGGATTAGTTGGCCTCATGTCTTCTCGCAATAATATTGTAGAGATGTCTTCTAAAGTTCCCGAGGGGATGTCTGATTGGCTGGACTCCCTTGTCTTAATGTGTGTCTCTGTGGTGGATGCTGATTTTTGTATAGAGCTGAGGAAACGTCATAAGGTTTGTGGTGGTGAGAGAGATTATGAGCTTGTGGCGCCCGACTCTGACGAGAGGGTTTGTTTTCCTACTTCTGTTGAGGGGGAGCGTCCCTTTTTCTATGCCTAAGAATATTTCTTCAGCCAGTTAGACATTACTGTTCCTTTTACTGCTTTCGAGACCGATTTGTTGTGGTCGTGTAACATTGCCCCATCCCAGCTTCATCCGAATTCTTGGGGTTTTATCAAGATCTTTCAGCTGCTTTGCCAAGAGTTAGGCATAACACCTTCTCAGACTCTTTTCCTCTATCTTTTTTGTTTCTGCCAAGCCTGGAGTGTCTTCCAAAAAGAAAGCTTCCTGGGTTTCTTTCAGGTCAGCCCAGGGGCATAAAGTTTTTGCCATGTACGATGAGTCTTTTAAAGATTTTAAGAATTATTTCTTCCGAGTCCGTGCTGTTGAGGGGGCCCGCCCCTTTTTTCTTGATGAAAATGATGAGCCTGCCTTTCCTCTAGAATGGCAAAAGAATGTGAGAGTGTCTCGCTATACATGGGAGATGCATGACGAGGTTGAGCGGGCTTTTGTAATTGTTCTTGAAGATTTATGGGGGGAACTACCCCATCTTGATACGAAAAGATTTTTGAGTGATCCATCTTTGGTTTGAACTGCTTTGGGTACTGTCTAACTTGTTTCTATACTTGCTTTTTAGTTTTGCTAACACTTTTTGTGATTGTAACCCATTACTGTGGTCGATTATGTATTTTCAAAGATGTCAAAAAACAACGATTCCATGAAGGCCTACAAGAAAGCAAAGAAGGCTGCAGCTGCTCAAAATATCTCGGCCAAGGTGGCGGGAGAGGGATCTTTTTAAATTCCGGTGAAGCCGCCCGTGCCGAGTTCTCCTGGGCCGAGGAAGGTAATTCCCACTCCTCGGGTTCGCCTGGCTGAGCCTCCACAGTCTTCCGCTGCTACTTCTGGTGCTTCTCCCAATAAGAAACAAAAAACAATTGAGCCTTTCAACCTTGATGCCCCTGATTTTGGCATCTCACTTTATCCTTTGAAGTTTAGAATGATTGGCATCTATAGGAACTCAGAATTCAGATAGTGTTATTGATTCTCCTAGTTCAGTATGTTTGCTTGCTTTTTCTTTTTCTTGCTCTCTTTTTTTTCGCATTTTTTTTTCTGCAAGCTTTGTTCTTCACTGCTTTTTCTTGCTTCAAGAATCATTTTTATGATTTTTCAGATTATTAAATAACATTTCTCCTTTTTCATCATTCTTTCAAGAGCCAACAATTTTAACATTCATAAACAACAAATTCAAAAGACATATGCACTGTTCAAGCATTCATTCAGAAAACAGAAAGTATTGCCACCACATCAAAATAATTAAACTATTTAAAATTCGAAATTCATGTACTCCTTTTTCTTTTTCAGAAAACATTTTTCATTTAAAAACGGTGATGGATTCATAGGACATTCATATCTTTAAGACATAGACACTTAGATACTAGTGATCATGTAATAAGACCCAAACATAAATAAACATAAAGCATAGTAAACGAAAAACAGAGAAATAAGAACAAAGAGATTAAGGAACGGGTCCACCTTAGTGAGGGTGGTGTCTTCCTCTTCTTGAAGAACCAATGGTGCTCTTGAGCTCCTCTATGTCTCTTTCTTGTCTTTGTTGCTCCTTCCTCATAGCTCTTTGATCTGCAGTCAAATGCTCTACCACTGAACTATGGACCCTTGAGATGAATCTCTCCATCTCTCATGACTCGGGGGTGGAAGCAACTGCCTTCCTTTTCCTCTTTCTAGAGGTTTCTCCGGCCTTAGGTGCCATAAATGGTTATGGAAAAACAAAAAGCAATGCTTTTACCACACCAAACTTAAAAAGTTTGCTCGTCCTCGAGCAAAAGAAGAAAGAAGTGGAGAAGATGGAAGAAATGGAGGTGTGTGAATGGGTGGGTTTGGGAGGGAAATGGTTTGAATTTGAATGGTGAGGTAGGTGGGGATCCTGTGGGGTCCACAGATCAAGTGGGGTCAAGGACTTAACATCCCTGCTCCAATTAGGTGTGTAAAACGCCCTTGCTGTGCAATCCTGGCGTTTAACGCCAGACTGCTGCTTGTTTCTGGCATTAAACGCCCAAATGTGGCCTGTTTCTGGCGTTTAACACCAGGCAGATGCTTGTTTCTGGCGTTAAACGCCAGCTTGGTGCTTGTTTCTGGCGTTAAACGCCAGACAAATGCTTGTTTCTGGCGTTTAAATGCCAGACTGCTCTCCTCCAGGGTGTGCTATTTTCAATGCTGTTTTTCATTCTGTTTTTGATTTTTCAGTAGTTTTTGTGACTTCACATGATCATCAACCTAATAAATCACGAAATAACAAAAAGAAAATAAAATAGATATGATTAAATAACATTGGGTTGCCTCCCAACAAGTGCTTCTTTAATGTCAATAGCTTGACAGTGAGCTCTCATGGAGCCTCATAGATAATCAGAGCAAGGTTGGAACCTCCCAACACCAAACTTAGAGTTTGGTTGTGGCCTCCCAACACCAAACTTAGAGTTTGAATGTGGGGGTTTTGTTTGACTCTGTATTGAGAGAAACTTTTCATGCTTCCTCTCCATGGTTACAGAAGGAGAACCTTGTGTCTTAAAGTTTGCAATGTCTACAAACCACAGAGCTTCCTGAATAGCAAACAATTGCTCATCTGGAAAGGTTTCAGAGATCTCAGTAGGAGGGAGGGATGCTCCTGCTACTAGTTCTATCCGGGACAGGTGATCAGCTACTTGATTCTCTGTCCCTTTTCTGTCTCTTATTTCTATATCAAACTCTTGCAGAAGCAACACCCATCTTATGAGCCTGGGCTTTGAATCCTGCTTTGTGAGTAGATATTTAAGAGTGGCATGGTCAGTATACATAATCACTTTTGATCCTACTAAGTATGATCTAAACTTGTCAATGGCATAAACCATTGCAAGCAGCTCTTTTTCTGTGGCTGTGTAATTTTTTGGGCATCATTTAAAATGTAGCTAGCATAATGAATGACATGCAGAAGCTTGTTATGCCTCTATCCCAGTACTGCACAAATGGCATGGTCACTGGCATCACTCATTAGTTCAAATGGTAATGTCCAGTCTGGTGCAGAAATAACTGGTGCTATGACCAGCTTAGCTTTCAGAGTTTCAAACGCCTGCAGACACTCTGTGTCAAACATAAATGGCGTGTCAGCAGCTAGCAGATTGCTCAGAGGTTTTACAATTTTTGAAAAATCCTTTATAAACCTCCTATAGAATCCTGCATGCCCCAGAAAGCTTCTGAATGCCTTAACATTGGTGGGTGGTGGTACTTTTTCAATTACCTCTACCTTAGCTTGATCCACCTCTATTCCCTTGTTCGAAATTTTATGCCCAAGGACAATTCCTTCAGTCACCATAAAGTGACATTTTTCCTAATTTAGAACCAGGTTAGTCTCTTTGCATCTTTTTAGAACAAGTGCTAGATGGTTAAGACAGGAGCTAAATGAGTCTCCAAATACTGAGAAGTCATCCATGAAGACTTCCAAAAATTTCTCTACCATATCCGAGAAGATAGAGAGCATGCACCTCTGAAAGGTTGCAGGTGCATTGCACAGACCAAAAGGCATTCTTCTGTATGCAAATACTCCAAATGGACATGTGAATGCTGTTTTCTCTTGGTCCTGAGGATCTACTGCGATTTGGTTGTAACCTGAATAGCCATCCAAAAAGCAGTGTGTCTGATCCCTCACTGGCATTTGAATGCCAGGGTTAGAAGCTGGATTGGCGTTGGATGCCAACTCCTTACTTGTTCCTGGCGTTTGAACGCCAGAACTAAGCTTCCGTTGGGCGTTTGACGCCAACTCCTTGCCTGTTTCTAGCGTTTGAACGCCAGAGTTATTCCTCTCTGGGCTCTTACTGTCCTCAGAGGGATTTTGGATAGCAGGTTGTTCATTTCTTGGCTTTCTGCTGCCTTGAAGTGAGGTATTTAATGTTTTCCCACTTCTTAATTGAATTGCTTGGCACTCTTCCGTTATTTATTTTGATAATTGCTGTTCTGTTTGCTTCAACTGTACTTCCATATTCAGATTAGCCATTCTTGTGTCTTGTAGTATCTCCTTGAATTCGGCCAGCTGTTTTGTTAGAAAGTCTAATTGTTGATTGAATTCAGTAATTTGTTCAACAGAACTGAGTTCAGCAGTTATTGTTTTAGCCTCTTCTTTCATGGAAGATTCACTGCTTAGGTATAGATGCTGATTTCTGGCAACTGTATCAATAAGCTCTTGAGCCTCTTCAATTGTCTTTCTCTTGTGTATAGATCCACCAGCTGAGTGATCTAGAGAAATTTGAGCTTTCTCTGTAAGCCCATAATAGAAGATGTCTAATTGCACCCATTCTGAAAATATTTCAGAGGGGCATTTTCTTAGCATCTCTCTGTATCTCTCCCAGGCATCATAAAGAGATTCATTATCTCCTTGTTTAAAGCCTTGGATGTCCAGCCTTAGCTGTGTCATCCGTTTTGGAGGGAAGTATTGATTCAGGAATTTTTCTGACAGCTGTTTCCATGTCCTTATGCTAGCCTTAGGTTGGTTATTTAACCACCTCTTAGCTTGGTCTTTTACAGCAAATGGAAACAGTAATAATCTGTAGACATCCTGATCTACTTCCTTATCATGTACTGTGTCAGCAATTTGTAAAAATTGTGCCAGAAACTCTGTAGGTTCTTCTTGTGGAAGACCGAAATACTGGCAACTTTGCTGCACCATGATAATGAGCTAAGGATTCAACTCAAAGCTACTGACTCCAATGGAGGGTATACAAATACTGCTCCCATATGAAGCAATAGTGAGGTTAGCATATGACCCCAGAGTCCTTCTGGACTGTTCATTTCCACTTAGGTCCATGATGGAGAAAGGGAGATGATGCGGATTGCAAAAAATTTTAAATTTTGAAATTTGAATTTTGAAATTTAAATTTTGAATTTTGGAAGTTGAAATTTGAAATTTGAAATAAGATAAGATAAGATTTTGAAAAAGATATTATTTTTTTGAAAAAAAGATTTGAATTTTAAAATTTTAAAACTAAGATAAGATAAAATAAAAAATTTTTAAAATAAAATCTGAATTTTTAAAAGTAAAATTCAAAAAATCAATTAAAATAAAGGAAAAAGATATTTTTGAATTCAATGAGGAAAGAGAAAAACAATAAAAAGACACAAAACTTAAAATTTTTAGAAAACCAAAATAAAGTTTTCGAAAACTAAAGAAAAATTAACAACAAAAACACCAAACTTAAAGTTTGGCACAAGATTTATTCGAAAAAAAAATTATTTTTGAAAAAGTTTTTAAAAAGAAGATAGCCAATTACCAAGAACATAAGCACAACACTCTAACTAATTGAGCTATAAATTTAACATTTTTTAATTAGATATTTGAAAATAAGGATTTAAAAAAAAATTTCAAACAAAAACAATAATAGAAGACTCTAAACCAAAAAGAAAAAATTTTTCCTAATCTAAGCAACAAAATAAACTATCAATTGTCCAAACTCGAACAATCCCCAGCAACGGCACCAAAAACTTGGTGCACGAATTGTAAATCACACTTTTCACAACTCGTACCACTGACCAGCAAGTGCACTGGGTCGTCCAAGTAATACCTTACGTGAGTAAGGGTCGATCCCACGGAGATTGTTGGCTTGAAGCAAGCTATGGTTATTTTGTAACTCTTAGTCAGGATATCAATTGTGATTATCAGTTGACTTGCAAATGAACAAGAGAGCATGGATTAAATAATACTTGTTATGCAGTAATGGAGAATATGTTGGAGTTTTGGAGATGCTTTGTCTTCTGAATCTCTGCTTTCCCCCTGTCTTCTTCTTCACGCACGCAAGGTTCCTCCTATGGCAAGCTGTGTGTTGGTGGATCACCGTTGTCAATGGCTACCATCCGTCCTCCCAGTGAAAATGGTTCAGGTGCGCTGTCACCGCACGGCTAATCATCTGTCGGTTCTCACTCATGCTGGAATAGGATCCATTGATCCTTTTGCGTCTGTCACTACGCCCAACCCCTGTGAGTTTGAAGCTCGTCACAGTCATTCAATCCCTGAATCCTACTCGGAATACCACATACAAGGTTTAGACTTTCCGGATTCTCAAGAATGCTGCCAATGGATTCTAGCTTATACCACGAGGATTCTGATTAAGGAATCCAAGAGATACTCATTCAATCGAATGTAGAATGGAGGTGGTTGTCAGGCACGCGTTCATAGGTTGAGAATGGTGATGAGTGTCACGGATCATCACATTCATCATGTTGAAGTGCGAATGAACATCTTAGATAGAAACAAGCATGTTTGAATAGAAAACAGAAATAATTGTATTAATTCATCGAGACATAACAGAGCTCCTCACCCCCAACAATGGAGTTTAGAGACTCATGCCGTCAAAGAGTACAAAGTTCAGATCTAAAATGTCACGAGGTACAAAATAAATCTCTAAAAGTTTTTTAAATACTAAACTAGTAACCTAGGTTTACAGAAAATGAGTAAACTATGATAGATAGTACAGAAATCCACTTTCAGGGCCCACTTGGTGTGTGCTGGGGCTGAGACTTGAGCTTCTCACGTGCCTGGACTGTTTCTGGAGTTGAACGCCAGGTTGTAACCTGTTTCTGGCGTTGAACTCCAACTTGTAACCTGTTTCTGGCGCTGAACGCCATACTGCAACATGGAACTGGCATTGAACGCCAGTTTACGTCATTTATCCTTGAGCAAAGTATGGACTATTATATATTTCTGGAAATCCCTGGATGTCTACTTTCCAACACAATTAGGAGCGCGTCAATTGGACTTCTGTAGCTCCAGAAAAACCACTTTGAGTGCAGGAAGGTCAGAATCCAACAACATCAGCTGTCCTTTTTCAGCCTGAATAAGATTTTTGCTCAGCTCCTTCAATTTCAGCCAGAAAATACCTGAAATCACAAAAAAATACACAAACTCATAGTAAAGTCCAGAAATATGATTTTTATTTAAAAACTAATAAAAATATAATAAAAAGTGACTAAAACATATTAAAAACTACCTAAAAACAATGCCAAAAAGCGTATAAATTATCCGCTCATCAAGGACTTTTTCCTCTTCCGAGATTGATGGGTTCTGTAGCATTTTCTGGATGAGAATTCTATTGTTGCCCCCTGGTTTGGTGCTGGCTAGTTTTGAGAATGCATCAGGTCAGGTATTTTGTTCGCGGGGTTTGTGACAGATCTTATATTCCCCGAGTTGTCTGAGCTGTTCATTGGTTTTATCCAAATACTTTTTCATGGTGGGGTCTTTGGCTTGGTAGCTCCCTATTATTTGTGAGGTGACTACTTGTGAATCACTGAAGATGTTGAGTTTTTGAGCTCCAACCTCCTTAGCCAGCTTTAAACCAGCTAGTAATGCTTCATATTCCGCCTGGTTGTTTGAGGCCGGGAACCCAAATTTGAGGGAAAGCTCAACTTGGGTTCCTTGGTTGCTTTCTATTATCACACCTGCGCCGCTTCCAGTCTTATTCGAGGACCCGTCCACGTAGAGATTCCATTCTGTGGGGGTTTCCAGGGTATCTGTGAATTCTGCAATGAAGTCGGCCAAGTATTGTGATTTGATGGCTGTCCGAGCTTCATATTGGAGGTCGAACTCGGATAACTCGACTGCCCATTGTAAAATTCTGCTTGCTAGATCTGTTTTCTGTAATATCTCTTTTATGGGCTAGTTGGTCCGAACCTTAATGGTGTGAGCCTGGAAGTACGGGCGAAGTCGTCGAGATGTCAGTATGAGAGTATAGGCGAACTTTTTTATTTTTTGGTAGTTCAGCTCGGATCCCTACAGCGCTTTACTAATGAAGTATACAGGTTGTTGCATTTTGTCGTCCTCTCGAACCAGTGCTGAGGCTACTGCCCGACTTCCTACCGCAAGGTACAATACGAGTGGTTCTTCCTCTCGTGGTCGAGTTAGGATAGGTGGTCGTCCCAGAAAATTTTTGAAATCCTGGAAGGCTTGTGATAAACCCATATTTTATGATATATTTTGTGCTTAATCTGAGTGATTTATTCAATCCTTCACCCACTTTTTCATACTAATTGCATGGTTTTACTTTCCCTTCCTTATTATGTGATGTATGTGAAAAACATGTTTCCTATGCTAAAAATAATTATTTTGATTACCCTTTATTTTCATTCGATGCCGTGATTCGTGTTGAGTAGTTTCAGATCTTCTAAGGCAGGAATGACTTAAAGGATGGAAAGGAAACATACAAAATTGGAAGGAAAGCACCTGTTCATACCCTGGGTCGAGCTACCCGACCCGGGATGATTGGCGACAAAGCGACCGACCTCTTCAGGTCAGACTACCCGACCTCTTCTAAAGAGTTCGGCCAAATCGACGGGAAAGCCCAATAAAGGGCCCAAATAGAGGAACACGACCCAAATGCAAAGGCAATCCCAGCCTAAAGAGATAAAGGCGGTTCCTTTAAAAATAAGCTGACTTCATCCAAAATAGGGTAAGATAAGATAAGATAACTAACTTATCTTATCAGAAAGGTCAGCCCACACTACTATAAATACACTGGAGCACCCAGGTATAACTCATACTCTGATTCTACATAAAACCTGCTTAATACCCGTGCTAACTTAAGCATCGGAGTCTCTTGCAGGTACCCCCCACCCTCCGGTGACCAAGAATCAGCAGTGCTATAAATTCAACAAGTCGGATACAACAGCTCTGACCGCCATCAGCCAGCCGGACACGTTATCTCCGACCAGTACAGAAGATCTTGTCCGAGATCGACCTCCAATTTCAGATAACCCTCGGAACATTGGCACCGTTGCCGGGAAACCTAGAAGTCATCCCACCACCATGGCGGACGGCCATGACAACGACCACGATTCAGATCTAGAAAATAGAACGCCACACAAAAATGCAGACACCACATTGAAAGACACCCCGGAATCCAATGGAGACAAAAATTCATCAAATCTGGGAGCAATAGAGGCGCTTCAAGATCGCTTGAAACAACTTGAGAAAGAAACCCAACAACAACGAGAAATCGGAAAGGATCTACAAAGAGAGGTACGGTGACGTCGAGAATTGGAAGAAAAACTACAGCAATTAGAAGCCGATCTCAAATCGAAAACTCCTCGGACTACTCCTGAGGAAAATTCACGCAAAGAACAAGATCCATTCACCAGGGAAATCATGAAAACCAAAATTCCAAAAGACTTCAAACTCTCGGATATGATTTTGTACGACGGCACCACAGATCCCAACCATCATCTCAGCAATTTCAGAAGCAGAATGTACCTTATCAACGCCTTAGATGCCATTCGCTGCAAAGCTTTTCCAACAACCCTCACGAAGACAGCGATCAAATGGTTCGACAACTTACCTCCAAAGTCCATCTCAAACTTTGACAACCTGGCCAAAAATTTCCTGGCCAGATTCTCCATCCAGAAGGATAAGGCCAAGCATGCACCCAGTTTACTAGGGATCAAGCAAGGAGATCGGGAGAGTCTCCGCAACTACATGAAAAGATTCAACAAAACATGCATGGACATACAAAGTTTACCAACAGAGGCCGCCATCATGGGACTCATCAATGGCCTACGAGAGGGACCTTTTAACCAATCTATATCAAAGAAGTACCCCACCTCCTTAGAAGAAGTACAGGAGCGAGCAGAAAAATACATCAACATAGAAGAGAATGCTCGGCTGGGAGAAACCTCAAAATCTGGGGCCTCCTACCGAGACAAAGACAAGGAATCCAAAAGGAAAGAAGATCGACAAGGGGAGAAAATAAAAAAAATACCATAATTACACTCCTCTCAGAGTATCCCTGGTCGATGTATACAAAGAGGTCTGCCATACGGAGAAAATTCCCCCAGCACTGACACTCAAAGGCAACGGACACCAGAAAGACACGTCCACATGATACACGGGGGATTCGCAGGAGGCGGGGTCTCCAAATCATCTCGAAAAAGATATCTCAAAGAAGTATATCATGTCGAGGGAAAGGAGGAAGCACCCGACATCCCTACGATAACATTCACTAAAGAGGACGCATCCGGCATCATCTCGGGACACGACGACCCCATGGTCATCACTATCATACTAGCAAACGCCAATCTACACCGCACATTAGTAGATCAAGGGAGTTCTGCCGACATCTTATTCAAAACAGCTTTCGACAAACTCGGCTTAGACGAAAAGGAGCTTAGAGCATACCCGAATAGTCTGTTCGGACTAGGAGATACCCCGGTACAACCACTGGGATACGTATTGCTACACACGACCTTCGGAAAAGGGAACCAATCTAGGACCCTCAAGATAGACTACATTGTGGTCGACGTAAGTTCATCCTACAATGCCCTAATAGGTCGAACAACACTCAATCAACTCGGCGCAATAGTCTCAACTCCACATCTACGCATGAAATTCCCAACTACAGAAGGGATAGCCACGGTAAAAGCAGATCAAAAGATGGCATGCCGCTGTTATAACGAAAGTCTAAACCTCAGAGGCAGAGGAGAAGAGTTTCATACAATTGAACTTGGCGGAGTTCAGCAACGAGAAGAACTCCATCCGCAGCCGGAAGGCAAGATAGAGAAGGTTCAAATCGGAGACACCTCGGACAAAACAACTAATATCGGAACGATCCTAAGAAAAGACTCAAAAGAATTACTGATACAATTCTTACGCGATAATGTCGATCTCTCCGCATGGAAAGCCGCAGATATGCCAAGTATAGACCCCAAGCTAATGTGCCACAAGTTGGCGGTATATCCGGGATCTCGGCCGGTGCAGCAGAAACGAAGAAAACTTGGGCCAGAGCGATCCCAAGCAGTGGAAGAGCAAGTACAGGCACTACCGAAGGCAAGATTCATAAGAGAAGTCAAGTATCCATTATGGCTAGCCAACGTCATCTTGGTCAAAAAATCAAATGGGAAGTGGCGAATGTGTACCGATTACACCGATCTCAACAAAGCCTGCCCAAAAGATCCTTACCCACTCCCAAGTATCGATGCTCTGGTAGATGCTTCCTCCGGATATAGATACCTCTCGTTTATGGACGCATACTCGAGATACAACCAAATCCCCATGTATCCACCAGATCAAGAAAAGACCTCGTTTTTAACGCCAAAAGCAAATTACTGCTACATCCTAATGCCCTTCGGTCTCAAGAACGCAGGAGCTACTTATCAAAGGCTGATGAATAAAGTCTTCTCAGACCACATTGGAAAGATCATGGAAGTCTATGTAGACGACATGTTGATAAAGACACAAAGTGAAGATACATTATTGTCTGACCTGGCTCAAGTGTTCGACACCATAAGGAAGCATGACATGCGGCTTAATCCGGCAAAATGCACCTTTGCGGTAGAAGCAGGCAAATTCCTAGGTTTCATGCTCACACAAAGAGGAATTGAAGCAAAACCGGATAAATGCCAAGCCATACTCAACATGAAAAGCCCGACCTGTGTTAAAGAAGTGCAGCAACTCAACGGGAGATTGGCCGCCCTATCCAGATTCTTAGCAGGGACAGCGATAAGATCCCTCCCCTTCTATGCTACTTTAAGGAAGGGAAAACAGTTTGAATGGACGAGAGAATGCGAACAAGCCTTCCAAGATTTCAAGGAGTTCTTAGGACGACCGCCTATCTTATCTCGACCACGAGAAGGAGAACCACTCGTACTATATCTTGCAGTAGGAAGCCGGGCAATAGCCTCAGCACTAGTCAGAGAAGACGAAAGTGGGCAACAACCCGTCTACTTCATTAGCAAAGCACTATAAGGATCCGAGCTGAACTACCAAAAAATAGAAAAGTTTGCCTATACTCTCATTCTAACATCTCGACGACTTCGCCCGTACTTCCAGGCTCACACCATTAAGGTTCGAACCAACCAGCCCATAAAAGGAATATTGCAGAAAACAGATTTAGCAGGCAGAATTTTACAATGGGCAGTCGAGTTATCAGAATTTGACCTCCAATATGAAGCTCGGACGGCCATTAAATCACAGTACCTAGCCGATTTTATCGCAGAATTCACAGATGCCTTAGAGACCCCCACAGAATGGAATCTCTACGTGGACGGTTCTTCAAATAAGACTGGAAGCGGCGCAGGCATGATAATAGAAAGCAACCAAGGAACCCAAGTTGAGCTCTCCCTCAAGTTCGGATTCCCGGCCTCAAACAACCAGGCGGAATACGAAGCGTTATTAGCTGGTTTGAAGCTGGCTACAGAGGTTGGAGCTAAAAAACTCAACATTTACAGCGATTCACAAGTAGTCACCTCGCAGATAACAGGGAGCTATCAAGCCAAAGATCCCACCATGAAAAAGTATTTTGATAAAACCAAGGAACAGCTCGGACAACTCGGGGAATATAAAATCTACCACATACCCCGCAAGAAAAATGCCCGAGCTGACGCACTCTCAAAACTAGCCGCACTAAACCAGGGGGCAACAATAGAAGCCTCATCCAGGAAATGCTACAGAACCCGTCAATATCGGAAGCAGAAAAAATCCTAGCCATCACAAGTCAGGACCAAGGATGGATGACCCCCATAATTAACTACCTCAAAGCAGAGACGCTCCCCACGGAGGAAAAAGAGGTGAAAAGATTAAAAAAGGAGGCACAATACTACACTATTATAAACAACATCCTGTACAAAAGAGGGATCTCAATACCACTACTTAAATGCGTGCCGACCAACAACACAAAGGAAGTGTTAGAAGAAGTACACGGCGGCATGTGTGGCAATCATCTCGGAGCACGAGCTCTTGCCAAAAAAGTACTTCGAGCGGGATTTTATTGGCCAACCCTACAAAAGGAAGCTATAGAATTTGTAAAGACATGCCCACCATGTCAAAAATACGCCAACTTCCACATCGCCCCACCAGAAGAGCTCATCAGTGTAACCTCGCCCTGGCCATTTGCAAAATGGGGACTTGATCTTCTCGGACCCTTTCCCCAGGGATCAGGACAAGTAAAATTCCTCATAGTCGGAGTAGACTATTTTACAAAATAGATTAAGGCAGAGCCCCTAGCCAGCGCCACCGCTCAAAGAAGTCGGAAATTCCTATACAAGAACATTGTCACGAGGTTCGAGGTTCCATACTCCATAACCACAGACAATGGCACTCAATTCACAGACGCAGGCTTCAGGAGACTAGTAGCCGACTTGAATATAAAGCACCAGTTCACCTCCGTCGAACACCCTCAAGCCAATGGACAGGCCGAAGCTGCCAACAAAGTCATATTGGGAGGGCTAAAACGGAGACTACAAGATGCAAAGGGAGCTTGGGCCGAAGAACTTTCGCAAGTCCTATGGGCATATCGAACGACGCCACACTCCACGACAAATGAATCACCCTTTCGACTAGCATACGGAGTGGAGGCAATGATCCCAGTAGAGATCGAGGAAGGGTCACCCAGGGTAGTCCACTACAATGAAAAGGCCAACTCTCAACTTCAGAAGGAAGAACTCGACCTACTACCTGAAATTTAGGAAAGAGCTCGGATCAGGGAAGAAGTACTAAAACGTCGAATAGCTTCCAGATATAATCAAAAGGTAGTGCCAAGAAGTTTCACGGAAAATGACCTCATCCTAATCCGAAATGATATTGGAACAACTCGACCAGGAGAAAGAAAGTTGGCAGCAAACTAGAAAGGACCCTACCGAGTTGTAAAAGTACTCGGAAAGGGCTACTACAGACTGTCCGAACTCGATGGACGAGAGCTCCCCAGATCATGGCACGCCTGCAACCTAAGAAGGTACTACAGCTAGAAAAGTAAAAGATCTCACCATTGGATGCACTCTTTTTCCTGAAAAGGTTTTTTAATGAGGCACCAAGTTGACACTCAAACACTATTCGACATAAAGGGATGAAAAATTCTGCCAACTATACATATTTGCACTTTTCTTTGAATAAATATATATTTTAGATATTCTACAAGATTTCAAGATGCATTAATCTGAAGTATTCATCGTCCAATTATAAAGCAACAGATCGGCAGAAAGTGAAAAAAAATAATTTTACTGCACGATCACGATAAAGATAACCGTCTGATAAAGGTGAAAACGCGATTCACCCAAAGGACGATCTAGAGATGACAACCACTTTCTACAAATCGGCAAAGATGAACACAGAATAATGTAAGAAGTTATCGAAAGTGATCTAAAAAAGAACCTGACGAGGTCTTACGGATTGCTAAAATAATAACTTAAAGACTGGCCGACATAAAGAAGTCAGACCAAGTCAACCCAAGTTATAAGTAAACCCTGGAAAGAGGTCTGGCCAACCCTATTAAAGAGGATTACTTTAACTTAGAAGGGCCCGACATAACAAAGTCAGCCCAAAACTAAAAAGTTATACAAGTAGTCCCTGAAAGAGACCTGACACAAGTCCAAAAAAGAGGACTACAAAAATAACTTAAAGGGGACCGACATAACGAAGTCGGACTCCTACTACTAAAAAGTTATTTGCAAAAATAACTTAAAGAAGACCGATATAACGAAGTCGGACTCCTACTACTAAAAAGTTATTTGCATAAATAACTTAAAGGAGACCGATATAACGAAGTCGGACTCCTACTACTAAAAAGTTATTTGCAAAAATAACTTAAAGGAGACCGATATTACGAAGTCGGACTCCTACTACTAAAAAGTTATTCACAAAAATAACTTAAAGGAGACCGATATAACGAAGTCGGACTCCTACTACTAAAAAGTTATTTGCAAAAATAACTTAAAGGATACCGATATAACGAAGTCGGACTCCTACTACTAAAAAGTTATTTGCAAAAATAACTTAAAGGTGACCGATATTACGAAGCCGGACTCCTACTACTAAAAAGTTATTCACAAAAATAACTTAAAGGAGACCGATATAACGAAGTCGGACTCCTACTACTAAAAAGTTATCTGCAAAAATAACTCAAAAGAGACCGATATAACGAAGTCGGACTCCTACTACTAAAAAGTTATAAAAGCAATCCCTGAAAGAGATCTGACAAAGATCCAAGAAAGAGGATTACAAAAAATAACTTAGAAAATAACGACGTAAAGAAGTCGCCTTACTACAAAGCAAGTTACAAAGGTAACCCCTGAGAAAACCGGAACAGGACTACCAAAATAACATGGAAGACAAACTTGAAGAAATCGATTATAGATCGACAGAAATACGAGCAAGAGCAAAAAAACTGAAAAACAAGTTAGACCCACATAACCACAACCACAAAGGATTCAAGCTACAAAAGTACATAGCAAATCCAAAAATGTCGAGCTGCAAGGTTTCAACATTCTCAGAAAACAGAAGAGATACCAAATCAAGCACAAAAGGCATAGTCTACAAAAAGTTATAAAAGCCTTGGAGGCCACCGAAGCCTACCTTAAAAAGCTAAGCGAGCTACCTTTTGTTTTTCAAAAATAAAAGTTGCTAGGCAAGCAACAAGAAAGTGTCAGCAGTTAACAAAATATGAAGAGTTCAAAAAGCCCACAAGCCGGGTCAACTATATAAATATCCAGAATGAATGAAGCTAAGGGTCAGAAGACTTTTTAGCAGGAGACGGAGGGCGAGTCTGGAGAGGAACAACATCCACAGTACCGTCATCTCGGTTCAAGATCTGGCAGTCAGGATCAGAAGCGGGAGGGTCGACCTCGGTAGGAACAGCAGAAGTCGACACCTTAGCAGAGGACACAGGGGAAGATCGACATTATCATCATCCTCGTCATCAGGGACAATATTGCCATCCTTGACAACATTATCCAGGCTGAAGAGGGTCAGGTCGGCCTCGGGAGCAATAACCCGAACTTGTTCCTTCAGGTTCTCATAAGCAGCAGTCACGCTGCCAACAATATGACCTTGAAGTTCAGAATAATCTTCCCGGGCACTCTCCAGCTCCCCCCTCAGGCGCATCACCTCCCGATAGGACGTAACGTAACTATCCTTATGCATCATTGCCGTGTCCTCGGCCAACCGCACAGAAGCTGCCAAAGAAAGGGAACTCGCCTTCTCGTTCTCTAGATCTTTTTCCAGCTTGGCCACCTTCACCTCGAGCTCCTCCTTCAGCCCCTTCATCCGGTCAAACTCTTGCTTTGCCTCCTCCATAAATGCTTTGGTGGCATGAAGAGGTAGGTTCTGAGCAGTTCGGTGCAGAGCAGTCCCCATATACGCCATCTTTATGCTGTTTCGGGTCATAAATTCCAAATGATGAAGGATGGACACATCGTCCATAGAAAGGGCGCCATAGGGGCCGATTTGCTGATCTACAAATTCAATAGCATTAAAGTCGGGAGCATCGAGGTCGAAGGGCTCAACTGTTTTTTGTTTCTTATTGGGAGGAGCGACAGAAGGAGCAGCAGAAGTCGGAAGAGGATCAGCCAGACGAACTCGAGGAGTAGGGATCACCTTCCTCATCCCGGGAGAACTCGGCATGGACGGCTTTACACGCACTTAGGAAGATCCCTCCCCGGCCGCCTTAGCCGAGATGTTTTTGGCAGCAGTCGCCCTCTGTGCCCTCTTAAAAGCCTTCATGGATTCATTATTCTTCATCGCCTCTGCAAATAAGACAAAACAGTAAGAAATTAAGCTACAAGTCGGAAAGGCATTCACAAGCAATATAAACAGATAACAAAGGAAACGCAAAATACCCAGCTCAGTTTGAAGAAGAGAGGGATTGGTTAAAAATTTCTTTGTATCAAGATAGGGGGATTGACCCCAGTGTTCTTCCAAGACAGTCACAAAAGCTCGCTCGGCCTCATCCAACATTTCCCACGTATATCTGGACACTCTCACATCTTTTTGCCATTCCAAGGGAAAGGCGGGCTCATCATTCTCGTCCATGAAAAAGGGCCGAGCTCCTTCTACAGCTCGGACCTTGAAAAAATAGTTCTTAAAATCCCGAAACGATTCATCAAACATGGAAAAGACCTTCTTTCCCTGGGAAGATCGGAAGGAGACCCACGCTGCCTTCTTTTTTACTACTCCAGGCTTTGTCAAGACAAATAGGTAGAAAAAGAGAGATTGCGAGGCAGGGATACCAAAACCATTACACAACAATTGAAAAATTTTAATGAAACCCCAGGAATTAGGGTGAAGTTGAGAGGGAGCAACATTACAGGACCATAACAGGTCGGTCTCAAACTCAGTAAAAGGAAGGATGATACCCAGCTGACCAAAGAAGAAGTCATAAGCGTAGAAAAAAGGGCGATCATTAACAACCCGAGTAGAGAAACAAACTCTCTCCTCAGAAGAGGGAGGGACAAGTTCATAATTCTTCTTATCACCAGGATTACTACAGACCCTATGAAACTGCCTAAGCTACGCGCAAAACTCGGAATCAACCAAACAGACACACATAAGAACCATCGAGTCCACCCAATCGGCCATGCCCTCGGGAACCTGGGAAGACATCTCTACAACGTTATTGCAAGAAAACATGAGGCCAACTAAATCCTACAATAAGAAAAGAAGAGTGGATTACTAACAAAACATCTCGGATGAGGGGGCAAAACAACTCGACAGACGAACAAACAGGAAAGGAAAACCCCAAGACTCAAACCAAAGCCCTAGGGCATCCTTTGAAGGCAGTAACAAAGCAAGATTTCAAGAAAATTCTACAGCTTACGTCCTGGCACTCATCAAAGGAGAAAATAAGGTTTCAAAACGAAAACAAAGTAAAAAACACAAAGTCACTACCTTTCTACAGTCTATCAGCCAAAGCATTGTCAAAATCAAAAATGCCCAGCAGAAAATCACCAAAGACACAAACTTTTTCAGAATCAAACAAAACCACCATCGAAGGCACAAGCAGAAACAACAACAAACATGCAAAAGCCCCAATTTTTAGATTCAGGCAACAAGAAAAGAAAAAAGATTCACACCAAAAACGAAGAAATTCCAGAACACATCAGGTGCAGTAAAAGCAGAAAAGATTCAAACTTTCTCTGAGCAAAATTCAAAAAAATAGACATATAAAAACAGAGGAAGAAAATCGAACCTGGAAAATAAAAAGGAAGATGAAGAGAATAAGCACCAAAGCCACCCCTCGAAGCGGAAAACTGCGAAGATAGAAGGAGAAATCTGGAAATCACCCCTCTTCCTCAGAAAGCAGTAGCAGAACAGGCGTTGCGGGAAGGAACTACGAAAAAAACAGAAAATGAGAGAGTAAAGGAAGAAGTTACGAAGAAGAGCGAAGAAGAGAAATCGGTTTTTGATTGAGAGATTCAAAATAAAAGCCAAGAGAAAATGGGGCAATTAATACCAATTAATGAAGTTATTAAACCCTCTCACATTCCCAAAAAACAAAGCGCTGATATAAAAGCGCGCGCTTTTAGAGGAAAACGTTCTACATTCAAAAAGAGTCTACAAAAGGAAGAAATCGACAATATGCTTGAACTCGGTTTCACCAAAAGATCGAAGTCAAAGGACTCGACCTCAAAAAAGAAGACCGAGCTCAAGCAGGGGCACTGTTCATACCCAGGGTCGAGCTACCCGACCCGGGATGATTGGCGACAAAGCGACCGACCTCTTCAGGTCAGACTACCCGACCTCTTCTAAAGAGTTTGGCCAAATCGACAGGAAAGCCCAATAAAGGGCCCAAATAGAGGAACACGACCCAAATCCAAAGGCAATCCCAGCCTAAAGAGATAAAGGCGGTTCCCTTGAAAATAAGCTGACTTCATCCAAAACAGGGTAAGATAAGATAAGATAACTAACTTATCTTATCAGAAAGGTCAGCCCACACTACTATAAATACACTGGAGCACCCAGGTATAACTCATACTCTGATTCTACATAAAACCTTCTTAATACCCGTGCTAACTTAAGCATCGGAGTCTCTTGCAGGTACCCCCCACCCTCCGATGACCAAGAATCAGCAGTGCTATAAATCCAACAAGTCGGATACAACAGCTCCGACCGCCATCAGCCAGTCGGGCACGTTATCTCCGACCAGTACAGAAGATCTTGTCCGAGATCGACCTCCAGTTTCAGGTAACCCTTGAAACAGCACCAAATGGAGTTTTTAAAGAAACTGGCATCCACGCGATCGCATGGGCAACGCAGCCGCATGCCAGCACGAATCAACACTGACGAGATCGCGCGCCACAAGCAGAACGCACATGATGCGGCCGCATGACTGACGCGACCGCGTGATAAGGAAAACTCCAAATGACGCGACCGCGTGACCCACGCGGACGCGTGACAGAGGCCACGCACCAGAAATTGCAGAAAACGCTCATAGCAAATTCTGAAGCCCTTTTTGGCCCAAATCCAAGTCCAGAAGGCATAGACCAGAGGTTATGAAGTGGGAGAATACATCCATTCAGGGAGAGTCTCCAATTAGTTAGTTTTCCATGATTTAGATTTAGTTTTGAGAGAGGTTCTCACCTCTCTCTTTAGGATTAGGATTTAGATTTAGGATTTTATTCGCTTTCCGGATTACCTCTTTATCAGGTTCAATATTCCTTTTTATTATTTTCTCAATTTTATTTATGAATTCTTCCATGTTACAGATTACTCTTTGAATTAATGTTATTTGAGGTATTTCAGTTTAATATTGCTCTCTTTTATTTAAGTTACTTTTGTCCCCAATCTGAAGACATTTTTATTCCAGTAGATTTACTTTTCCCTTTTGGTCTTGGTTAAGAAACCAGTAACTCAGGAGTTATCAAACTCAACATGATTGATAATTGTTATCTTTGATAATTGAATTGAACTTCAATAATCCCAATCTTTCCTTAGGGATTAACTAGGATTTGAAGATCAAACTAATTAGTCACTTGACTTTTCTTTACTTTAAGTAAAGGCTAACTAAGTGGAATTAAGATTCAATCTTCATCATCATTGATAAGGATAACTAGGATAGGACTTCTAATTTCTCATACCTTGCCAAAAGCTTATTTTACTGTTATTTATTTATTTTACAGTCATTTACTTATTTTAATTGCAATTTAAATTACTTGTTCCTTATCTTCAAAACCTCGATTTACAATCTCCATAACCAATAATAAGAACATACTTCCCTGCAGTTCCTTGAGAAGACGACCCGAGGTTTGAATACTTCGGTTATCAATTTTTAAAGGGGTTTGTTACTTGTGACAACCAAAACGTTTGTACGAAGGGATTTCTGTTGGTTTAGAAACTATATCTACAACGCAACTATTTTTATAAAATTCTTTACTGGCAAAAATCCTAACGTCAGCTTGCTCGCATTCCATTGTCCATTTGAACTTCTTTCCTTTCCTTAAAGTGGCATAGAAGGAGAGAGATCTTATCACTGATCCCGCTAAGAATCTGGATAAGGCTGCCAATCTTCTGTTGAGTTGTTGTACCTCTCTGACACAAGTTGGCCTCTTCATGTTGAGTATGGCCTGGCATTTGTCCGGATTTGCTTCAATTCCTCTTTGTGTGAGCATGAAACCTAAGAATTTGCCCGCTTCTACTGCAAAGGTGCATTTTGCGGGATTGAGTCGCATGTAATGCTTCCTTATAGTGTCGAACACTTGAGCCAGGTCGGACAATAATGTCTCTTTGCTTTGTGTTTTTATTAACATGTCGTCCACGTAGACTTCCATGATTTTTCCGATATGATCTGAGAAGACTTTATTCATTAGCCTTTGATAAGTAGCTCCCGTATTCTTGAGACCAAAAGGCATCACAATGTAGCAGTAATTTGCTTTTGGTGTCAAAAATGAGGTCTTTTCTTGATCTGGTGGATACATGGGGATTTGGTTGTATTCGGAATATGCATCCATAAACGAGAGGTATCTATATCCGGATGAAGCATCTACCAGAGCGTCGATACTTGGGAGTGGGTAAGGATCTTTTGGGCAGGCTTTGTTGAGATCGGTGTAGTCGGTGCACATTCGCCATTTCCTATTTGATTTTTTCACCAAGACGACGTTAGCTAGCCATAGTGGGTACTTGACTTCTCTTATGAATCATGCCTCCAGTAATGCTTGTACCTGTTCTTCCACAGCTTGGGATCGTTCTAGCCCAAGTTTTCTTCGTCTCTGCTGTACCGGCCGAGATCCTGGGTAGACCACCAACTTGTGACACATTAGCTTGGGGTCTATGCATGGCATGTCTGCAGCTTTCCATGCGAAGAGATCGACATTTTCTCGTAAGAACTGTACTAGTAATTCTTTTGCGTCTCCCTTCAGGATCGTGCCAATATTAGTTGTTTTGTCCGAGGTGTCTCCGATCTGAACTTTCTCTGTTTCTCCTTCGGGCTGTGGACGGAATTCTTCTCGTCTCTGAACTCCACCAAGCTCAATTGTATGGAACTCTTCTCCTCTGCCTCTGAGGTTTAGACTTTCGTTATAACAGTGGCGTGCCATCTTTTGATCTGCTTTTATCGTAGCTATCCCTTCTGTAGTTGGGAATTTCATGCATAGATGTGGAGTTGAGACTATTGCGCTGAGTTGATTTAGCGTTGTCCGACCTATTAAGGCATTGTAGGCTGAACTCACGTCGACCACGATGTAGTCTATCTTGAGTGTTCTGGATTGGTTCCCTTTTTCGAAGGTTGTATGTAGTGACACGTATCCCAGTGGTTGTACTGGGGTATCTCCCAGTTCGAACAGGCTGTTCGGGTATGCTCTAAGCTCCTTTTCTTCTAAGCCGAGCTTGTCGAAGGCAGTTTTGAATAAGATGTCGGCAGAGCTCCCTTGGTCTATTAATGTACGGTGGAGATTGGCATTTGCCAGTATGATGGTGATGACCATGGGGTCGTCGTGTCCTGAGATGATACCGGATGCGTCTTCTGAATGTGATTACAGGGATGTCGGGTGCTTCCTCCTTTCCTTCGACATGATATACTTCTTTGAGATATCTTTTGCGGGATGATCTGGAGATTCCTCCTCCTGGAAATCCTCCGTGTATCATATGGACATGTCTTTCTGGCGTACGAGGTGATCGCTCGATTCGTCCGACATCTTCATCCCTTCTTCTCCTTCTTTGCTCATCATCTCGGGTGGCCAGAAACCGATCTAGTTTTCCTTCTCTCACTAATTTTTCTATGATGTTTTTTAAGTCGAAGAATTCATTGGTGGAATGCCCTCGGACTCGGTGATATTCACTGTATTCGTTCTGATTTCCTCCTCCTCTTTTGCCTTTGAGTGGTCGAGCTGGGGTATCTTTTCCGTATGGCAGATTTCTTTGTAGACATCTACCAGGGATACCCTAAGAGGAGTGTAATTGTGATATTTTTTAATTTTTTCCCCTTGTCGATCTTCCTTCTTTTTGGATTCTTTATCTTTGTCTCGGTAGGAGAATCTGGATTTTGAGGTTTCTCCCAACCGAGAGTTTTCTTCCATGTTGATATATTTTTCCGCTCGCTCCTGCACCTCATCCAGAGATGTGGGATATTTCTTCGATATAGATTGGCTAAAAGGTCCCTCTCATAGGCCATTGATGAGGCCTATGATGGCGGCCTCTGTTGGCAAGCTTTGTATGTCTAGGCATGTTTTATTGAATCTCTCCATGTAGTTGCGAAGACTTTCCCGATCTCCTTGCCTGATTCCTAGTAGACTGGGGGCGTACTTGGCCTTGTCTTTTTGGATGGAGAATCTGGCCAGAAATTTTTTGGCTAGGTCGTCAAAGCTTGAGATGGACTTAGGAGGTAAATTGTCGAACCATCCAATTGCTATCTTCGTAAGAGTCATGGAAAAGCTTTGCAGCGAACAGCATTCGAGGCGTCGGTGAGGTACATTCTGCTTCTGAAGTTGCTGAGGTGATGGTTGGGATCTGTAGTGCCATCTTACAGAGTCATATCCGGGAGTTTGAAGTCCTTAAGAACTTTAGTTTTCATGATGTCCCTAGTGAATGGATCTGGATCTTTGCGTGAATTGTTCTCAGGGGTGGTCCGGGTAGCCTTTGCTTTGAGATCGGCTTCGAGTTGTAGGATTTTATCTTCTAGCTCTCGACGTCGCCTTACCTCTCTTTGCAGATCCTTGCCAACTTCTCGTTGATGCTGGCTTTCATTTTCAAGTTGCTTTAAACAATTTTGAAGTGCTTCTATTACTCCTGGATTCGATGAGTTTTTGTCTCCGTTAGATTTTGGAGTATCTTTTGGTGTAACGTCCGCATTTTTGTGCGGAGTTCTATCCTCTAGATCTAAATCGTGGTCGTTGTCATGGTCGTCCGCCATGGGAATGGGATGACTTCTAGGTTCTCCAGCAATGGCGCCAATGTTCCGAGGGTTACCTGAAACTGTAGGTCGATCTCGGATGAGATCTTCTGTACTGGTCGAAGATGACGTGTCCGGCTGGCTGGTGGCGGCCGGAGCTATTGTGTCTGATTTGTTGGACTGGCTGCACTTCTGATCCTTGGTCACCGGAGGGTGGGGGGTACCTGCAAGAGACTCTGATGCTTAAGTTAGCACGGGTATTAAGCAGGTTTATTGTAGAATTAGAGTATGAGTTATACCTGGGTGCTCCAGTGTATTTATAATAGTGTGGACTGACCTTTCTAATAAGATAAGTTAGTTATCTTATCTTATCTTATCTTATTTTGAGTGAAGTCAGCTTATCTTCAAGGGAACCGCCTTTATCTCTATAGGCTTGGATTGTCTTTGGATTTGGGTCATGTTCCTTTACCTGGGCCCTTTATTGGGCTTTCCTGTCGATTTGGCCGACCTCTTTGAGAAGAGGTCGGATAGCCTGACCTGAAGAGGTCGGTCTAAAAACATGTTTCCTATGCATTAAAAATATTAAATTTAATTATCCTTCATTACCATTCAATGCCGTGATTTGTGTGTTAAGTATTTTTAGGCTTCCTAGGGTAGGAATGGCTTAAAGGACAGAAAGGAAACATACAAAAATGGAAGGAAAGCAAAAAATGGAGTTTTGAAGAAAAGGCAGTGATGCGAACGCATGGACAACACGGACGCGTGCCAAGCACAAAATGGCAGCGACGTGAACACGTGACTGACGCGGACGCGTGCCTTGAGCATAACACAAATGACGCGTATGCGTGACTGACGCGTACGCGTGACAAGGAAAAACTCCAGATGATACGAACGCGTGACCCACGCGCACGCGTGACAGACGCCACGTATAGGAATCTGTAGAAAATGCCCCCAGCGATTTCTTGGCTATTTCTGACCCAGTTTTTGGCCCAGAAAACACATATTAGAGGCTATAAAGTGGGAGAATCCACCCATTCATAAAAAAGAAGAAGAAGAGAACAAAATAATAACATTCATTATTCATAATTTTAGGTTTTAGATGTAGTTTTAGAGAGAGAGGTTCTCTCCTCTCTTTTAGGATTTAGGATTACGATTTCTCTTATTTTAGGATTGCTTCTACAATCACAGGTTCAAAGTTCCTTTAATTAATGTTTCTTTTCTACTTTTATTTATTCCAATGCTTTTACTTGTTAATGTTCCAATTTAGCTTATGAACATTTTCATGTCAAGATTTAAATATTCTATTTAATATAATTCGAGGTATTTCAGACTTATGATTGTTTTATTCTATTTATGATGCTTTCAATTTAATTTAGATTTATTTTCTCCTTTTGGCTTTGGTTAAGTAATTGGTAACACTTGAGTTATCAAACTCAGCGGTTGATTGAGATTTGGGAATCGCTGATTAATTTGGATCGCTCTAAAGCTAGTCTTTCCACGGGAGTTGACTAGGACTTGAGGATCAAATTAATTAGTCCACTTGACTTTCCTTTAGTTAGTAAGGGTTAACTAAGTGGGAGCAATAACAATTCTCATCACACCTGATAAGGATAACTATGATGGGATTTCCAGTTTTCATACCTTGCCAAGAGATTTTCTAATTATTAATTTATCTTTCCTTGCTATTTAAATTACCTGTTCACTATTCAAAAACCCAAAAACATACATTTTCCATAACCAATAATAAATCATACTTTCCTGCAATTCCTTGAGAAGACGACCCGAGGTTTAAATACTTCGATTATAAATATTATTGGGTTTGCTTAAGTGACAACCAAAACTTTTGTACGAAAGGATTCTCTGTTGGTTTAGAAACTATACTTACAACGCGATTATTCTTATAAAAATTCTTTACTGACAGAAAATCCGATCGATCAGCCATCGTATAGAGTCATGTTGGGAGGTTTGAAGTCCTTTGGGATTTTGGTCTTTATGATCTCTTTGGTGAATGGGTCTTGGTCCTTACGGGAGCTATCTTCGTGGCTGGATCAAGTAATTTTGGCCTTGAGATCTGCTTCGAGTTTTAGGAGCTTGTCCTCTAACTCGCAACGTCGCCTAGCTTCCCTTCGTAGATCTCTTTCGGCTTCCCGTTGATACTCGACCTCTTTTTTGAGTTGTTTTAGGCAATCTTGAAGTGCCTCTATGGCTCCCGTGTTTGGTGAATTCTTGTCTTTGTTAGGTTGAAAAGTATCGTCTATTGTGACCTCTCCATTCTTATGTGGCATTCTGCTCTCCAAATTAGAATTGTGGTCGTTATCAAGGTTGTCCACCATGATAATGGGATGACTTCCAGTTCCCTGGCAACGGCGCCAATGTTCCGAGGATTACCTGAAACTGTAGGTCGATCTCGGACGAGATCTTCTGTACCGGTCGGCGCTGTTGTGTCCGACTTAATGATGGTGGCCGGAGCCACCGTGTCCGACTTGTTGGACTTGGTGATGGTGTTGATCCTTCGTCACCGGAGGGGGATGGTACCTGCAAGGGACTCCGATGCTTAGGTTAACAAGGGTATTAAGCAGGTTTTTAGAAGAATCAGAGTATGAGTTATACCTGGATGCTCCAGTGTATTTATAATGTTTGTAGAGTGATCTTTCTGGGGATAAGATAGTTATCTTATCTTATCTTTGAGTGAAGTCATCTTATCTTCAAGGAAACCGCCCTTATCCCTATAGGCTTGGGCTGCCTTTGGATTTGGGTCGTGTTCCTCTGTTTGGGCCCTTTTTGGGCTTTCTTGGTGATTTGGCCGAGCTCTTTGAGAAGAGGTCGGATAGTCCTTATCTGAAGAGGTCGGTCGTCCTGTCGTCAAACATCCTGGGTCGGACAGCTCGACCCAGGGTATGAACAGGTGTCCAATCAGTTGTTTCCTTTTTTTGAATTTCTTGGATCAACTCTTATATTTTGACGTTAGGATTTTTGCTAGTAAAGAATGTCATAAAAACAGTCGCGTTGTAGATATAGTCTCTAAACCGACAAAAATCCCTTCGTACAAACGTTTTGGTTGTCACAGGTAACAAACCCCTTTGAAATTGATAACCGAGTATTCAAACCTCGGGTCGTCTTCTCAAGAAATTGCAGGGAGGTATGTTCTTATTATTGGTTATGGAGATTGTAAATTTGGGGGTTTGAGAAAGTAATGGTAGGGTTTTTAGAAATTAAGGGAGCAGTATGTTGAATGGCAAGTAACATAAAATAATAATAATAAAATCTCTTGGCAAAGTATGAAGAACTGGAAGTCCTATCCTTGTCAATTGCGATGAGAATTGGGTTTTAATCCCACTTTGTTAACCTCTAACTATGAAGGTAAATCAAGTGGATTAATTAGCTTAATCCTCAGGTCCTAGTCAATTCCTATGGAAAGACTAGAGTTATTGGAGCAACTCCCAATTTCAACCACTGCTTTATTTGACAGCTCAAGCGTTACCAATAAATCAACCAAAGCCAAAAGGGAAAAATCCAAATTATTTCTATAATAAAAAGGGGCAATCATAAGTCTAAAATACCTCAAGACATATTAAATAGAAAATCAATCTAAACATAGAGAGTCATAAACAAAATTGAGAAAAGAAATAAAAAGAACATTGAACCTGGGATTTGAGAGTCACTCTAAAACTAAGAGAAATCCTAAATCCTAATCCTAAGAGAGAGGAGAGAACCTCTCTCTCTAAAAACTACATCTACTCCTAAAATTGTGAATTGTGAGAGCCCTCTCATGAATAGATGCATTCCTCCACTTTATAGCCTCTAATATGTGTTTTCTGGGCCGAGAACTGGGTCAAAAATAGCCCAGAATTCGCTGGTTGCGAATTCATTTACGCTGATTTCCGTCACTTGCGACGTGGCCACATGGATCACGCGGTCGCGTCACCTAGCGTTCAAAGAACTATAGCATATTATATATCAAATCGAAACCCCAGATGTTAGCTTTCCAACGCAACTGGAACCGCATCGTTTGGACCTCTGTAGCTAAAGTTATAGCCGTTTGAGTGCAGAGAGGTCAGGCTGGACAGCTTAGCAATTTCTCCAACTTCTTGCATTCCTTCCACTTTTGCATGCTTTCTTCCCATCCTCCAAGCCATTCCTGCCTTATAATATCTGAAAACACTTAACACACATATCAAGACATCTAATGGTAATAAGAGAGGATTAATAATAAGCAAATATAAGATCAAAGAAGCATGTTTTCAATCAAAGCACATAATTAAGAAGGCAAATGTAAAACCATGCAAATAATATGAATAAGTGGGTAAAGAGTTGATGAAATCCACTCAATTGAGCACAAGATA
>NC_029790.2:100224404-100248325 GCF_000816755.2 Arachis ipaensis | reverse complement strand
ATAAAAACCACTCAATTGAGCACAAGATAAACCATGAAATAGTGGTTTATCAAACTCCCCACACTTAAACATTAGCATGTCCTCATGCTAAGCTCAAGAGAAACTATAAAGGAATGAAGAGGAATGGTATGAAATGCAACCTATGAATGCAACTACATGCTAAATGCTTTTACTTACTTGGTTAAGAGTAAATAAGTTCTCCAAAACAAATATAAACCAATTTCTACTAATTCAAATCATACAATAAAAAGCAAGTGAACTTGTAAGAAGACAGCTCATGAAAGCAGGGAACATAGAATTTTAAGCGTTGAACCCTCACTGGTAGTATATATCACTCTAATCTCTCTAGTGTCTAGGGTCAATCACTCTACTCTTCTCTAATCATGTTTTTTAAACCTTGTTCTTCATCTAACCAATCAACAAATATTTAGCATACCAATGCAAACATCATGAGGTCTTTTCCAAGGTTGTAATGGGGCTAAGGTGAAAGTAAGGGTATATATAAGGCTAAGTGAGCTAGTAAAGTGAATCCTTGAGTAGTCTAAGATCTCATCTAACATGTACATACTCTATAAAAATTTTAAAATCATACCTAGCTACCCATAATTCCCACTTTTGTATGATTCCCATACTCACGTACCAAATTTTTCTTTTTAATTTATCACATGTGCATTGATTTTTTTCATTAACTTAACATTGGGGTAATTTTTATCCCCTTATTTATTTTATATAATTTTTTTTTCTTTTTCTCTTTTTCTCTCTTTTTTTTTTTTAGAGAAATAAACATAACTTATTAATGCACATGGATTTTCTATTATTTTTCTATTTTGGTTTTTTTTTTCATGAGTAGGTTCCCAAATTCCCAATATTCAAATAAATTAAATACATTCCCTTATTAACCAATGTTCCCACACTTTAGTTGATGCACAATTTCTATCTTAAGCTAACCAAAGATTCACTTGGAATTTTTATTTTGTTTTTCTGCTTAAGGCTAGTAATGTGGTTATAGAACAAGAGGGGATTAAAAGCTCAAGGGGCTAACAAAGGTGATGTAAAAGGTAGGCTTATTTGGGATAAGTGAGTTAATAACAAATAATGGCCTCAATCATATGCAAGCATGTAAATATACTAAATAATGGACATATAGAATGGAACAAAGCAAAGATTGCAATTATAGAGAAGAAAACACAGAGGAATAAAAATTTATGGTTAAATAATGTAACCATATATATAAGCTCAAAATCTCACAGGTTGTGTGTTCTTTAGCTCAAAAACCATGTTCCAAATACAACTTCAAACAAGTTTTAACATAAAAATTTTATTCAAATTAGTGAAATTCTCTAAAAGGTTTTTTGAAAAAGAAAATATTACTTTAACCAGGTGGTAAAATATGCAAAAAATCAAACAAATATGCAATCAAACATGCAAATGCAACAATGAACAAACAAATAAAATAAAAATTTTGGTGTTGAGTCAGGAAATAACTAACCCATGGAGATCGGTATCGCATAGCTCAAGCATCAAGTAATAAATGTGCCAAATTAAAGAGCATGTCTAATGATGATAATCCCAAATACATTGGGTGTGCAAGTTAAAATAGGGATGAAATTAATGTAATCCAAATGTATTTGAGAGCCATAAGTAAATGTCAATTGTCAAATCTCTTCTCCGAGTAGCCACGTGCTCAAATAAAATAAGGCACTTATCCAAATAAAACTCCAACACCAATGAGAATAATGCAATGAATGAAATATGCAAATAAATGAAGTAAAATAAAATAGAGGTGAGAGAAAATAAGAAAGGAAGAAAAAAGAAGTAAGAAAAGATAAGAAGAATAAGGATTCAGAGAAGAAAAGATAAGAAAATTGGCACTAATCTGGATAGGTTGTGCGACGCTGGCGACGCGGTCGCGTGGGTGACGCGGTCGCGTGGTGCGCAATAAGGTTAGGCGACGCGGACGCGTGGGGCATGCGATCGCGTGACTCGATTTGTGCTAGTAGCGCGAGTGCAGCCTCGCGGTCGCACAACTCTCTGTTCGAAACTCTTTTTGCCAAAAATCTGGGTGACGCGGTCGCGTGGTCGATGCGATCGCGTGGATGGCCTTATCTTCAATATGACGCGGACGCGTGGTAGAGTTTGGGCTTCCAGCACGAGTCCAGCCCAACTCCAGCGCAACTTTCGGCCATGCACCCGGTTGACGTCGATTTTCAGGTGACGCGGTCGCGTGGGTGACGCGGTCGCGTGGGAGGCCATTATTCCCAGGTGACACGGTCGCGTCAGCGATGCGGTTGCATGGGACGAATTGTGCCACTGGCACGCCTCCAGCCTTGCTCCAGCGTGACTCTCTGTTCGTTTTATTTTCTCTTCTCTCCTTGTGACGCGGACGCGTCGCTGATGCGGTCGCGTCGCGTGCTCGCTTTTTTTTTTTAAATCTGAAAAAGAAAAATGCAGAATGCAGTGTTAATATGAATGTGATGCAAAACTCTAGGTTCAATATAATAAAATAAAACTCGAAAAAACAGAAACGAAATAAAAATGAAAAAGAACGATCATACCATGGTGGGTTGTCTCCCACCTAGCACTTTTAGTTAGAGTCCTTAAGTTGGACATTTGGTGAGTTCCCTGTTATGGTGGCTTATGCTTGTATTCATCCATGAATCTCCACCAATGTTTGTATCTCTAGTAACCTCCGGGGTCCCAAACTAGGCGCAGAAAGCCTTCAAGTAAGTTAAAGCAAGTGACCAGGCCCCAAGAGTGGTGATTGATAGATTGGATTCTGGGGTCCCAAATCTTGCTTTTACACCCGTCTTTTGGTTGAGCAATATTGTTCCATCCGGGTGGCAAGCAGTCTGAATTCTCACGTAAGTGGCCAAAAAACTTCCTAGACCTATTCAGTTGAGCTCTATACCAACCTTTACGTTTAAACTTAAAGCTTCCAACCATGATGAACCTTGCAGGACAATTCTTACCACTAGCCATTTTTCTCTTACTCTTAATGCCACAAAGAGCTCTAACTTGACCATCCGTCTCCAGTAGCCCATATTCAAGTGGGATTAGAAAGCTCTGGGATATGAATTTTACCCACTTGAATGTTGTGAAGGATGATGGCAACTTAGGGGGAGATATTTTTAATGAAATTGCAAGCTCCACTCCCTTGTGCTCTTCTTTGACATCTTCTACCTCTTGATCAACCTCTACAAAATCTTCAACCATGATCTGCCTTGGAGGTTGTACGCTCTTCTCAACATCAACGTCAAACACCGTGGAAGGAGGCTCTGTGACTGGACTTTCCAATGGAGGTACAGCATCTCTTAAGTCCGCAACCACTTCTTCCTTTTTAATAATTGCTGCTTTGTCCAGGTATTTAAGTATAAAATCGTACTCATCCTCGATGTTTTTCTTTCCATGACAACTCCTTTCAACTATTCTTTCATCTTCAAGGGTCTCTCCTACCCTTACCCGTAGGGCCTCCTCTAGCTCTTTATGAAGTATGGATTCGCGAAGATGATTCCTTCTTTCCTGTTCCATATCAATAGCATAATTGGGATCATCTTGCTCTTGGATTGATGGATGTAGGTGCTCTTCCATGGATGGTAGTGATGGAGTGGAGAGATCATTCTGTGGTTGAAAAGGAAGTGCACTAGAGCTTGAGGGTTGATTATTGAAGGTATTTGGTGGTCTGATTTGGGCGACGAGAGCTTGTATAGTAGAGTTTAGATTGGCAAGTGCTTTCTCTATGGAGGTTTGGGGTGGATCTATGTATGGTTCATTTGGTTCATAAGGTGGTTGGTATGGTGGATGTGGGTTAGGGTCATATGGAGGTGAATGGTGGAAAGGGGCTTGTGAGTGTGGTGGTCCAAAGCCATGTTGAGGAAAGGGTTTATAGGCATATGGTGGTGGTTGTTGATAGTCCATTGGAGGTGGTTGTTGCCATGAGGGTTGATCAAATCCTTGTGACTCCTCCCATCTTTGATTGTTCCAACCTTGATGCCTATTCTCATTGTAATTTCTTCTTCCTGCAACATTATTGTAACCAGACTCATAGCCAAAGGGGTGAGAGTTCATAGTAGCAAATAAAAATTAAAAATGAAAATAAAAACAAATTTAAATTAAAAGATTATTTAAATTTTGAATTTGAAAATTAAATTTTGAAATTTGAATTTTGAAATTTGAATTTTAAATTTTTGAAATTTGAATTTTGAAATTTGATTTTTGAAATAAGATAAGATAAGATAAGATAAAAATTTTAAAAATAAAAATCTGAATTTTTTTTTTCGAAAAAAAATTAATTAAAAAATATTTTTAAAGAGAAAAACAATAAAATGACACCAAATTTCAAATTTTTAGATCAAAACGAAGAAAACAACTAAGAACAGCTTGAAGGTGAAGATGAACACGAAGAACAGCTTGAAGATCAAGATGAACACTGGTGCACAAATTGTGAATCACACTTTTCACAACTCGTACCACTAACCAGCAAGTGCACTGGGTCGTCCAAGTAATACCTTACGTGAGTAAGGGTCGAATCCCATGGAGATTGTTGGTTTGAAGCAATCTATGGTTATCCTGTAAATCTTAGTTAGGAAGTCAATTATATTTATCAGTTGAATTGCAAATAGACAAGAGAGCATGAATTAAAGGTTACTTGTTATGCAGTAATGGAGAATATGTTGGAGTTTTGGAGATGCTTTGTCTTCTGAATCTCTGCTTTCCTCTGTCTTCTGAATCACGCACGCATGTCCTCCTATGGCAAGCTGTGTGTAGGTGGATCACCGTTGTCAATGGCTACTATCCATCCTTCCAGTGAAAAGGGTCCAAGTGCGCTGTCACCACACGGCTAATCATCTGCAGGTTCTCAGTCATACCGGAATAGGATCTACTATCCTTTTGCGTCTGTCACTATGCCCAGCACTCGCGAGTTTGAAGTTCGTCACAGCCATCCAATCCCATAATCCTACTCGGAATACCACAGACAAGGTTTAGACTTTCCGGATTCTCATGAATGCCGCCATCAATCTAACTTTTACCACAGAGATTTCAATTAAGAAATCTAAGAGATATTCATTCATTCTATAGTGGAACATAGGTGGTTGTCAGGCACGCGTTCGTGGAGGAATGATGATGATTGTCACGTTCATCACATTCATATTGAAGTGCAAATGAATATCTTAGATAGGAACACGCATGTTTGAATGGAAAACAAAAATACTTGCATTAATTCATCGAGACACAGCAGAGCTCCTCACCCCCAACAATGGGGTTTAGAGACTCATGCCGTCAGAGAATACAAAGTTTTGATCTGAAATGTCATGAGATACAAAATAAGTCTCTAAAAGTTGTTTAAATACTAAACTAGTAACCTAGGTTTACAGGAAATGAGTAAACTATGATGGATGGTGCAGAGATCCACTTCTGGGGCCCACTTGGTGTGTGCTGGGGCTGAGACTTAAGTAATTCACGTGCATAAGGCTGTTTTGGGCGTTCAACGCCAGGTTTGGATCCATTTCTGGCGTTGAACTCCAACTTTTAATCCTTTTCTGGCGCTGGACGCCAGAATTGGGCAGAGAACTGGCGTTGAACGCCAGTTTATGTCGTCTATCTTTGAGCAAAGTATGGACTATTATATATTGCTGGAAAGCCATGGATGTCTACTTTCCAACGCAATTAGAAGCGCGCCATTTTGAGTTCTGTAGCTCCAGAAAATCCACTTTGAGTGCAGGGAGTTTTTATTACCCTTGCCTTTTGGTTTTAAGGGCTATTGGCTTTTTCTGCTTGCTTTCTTTCTTTCTCTCTTCTCTTTTTTTTTTTGCTGCTTTTTCTTTCTTCAAGAATCATTTTTATGATTTTTTAGATTATCAATAACATGTCTCATGTTCATCATTCTTTCAAGAGCCAACATATTTAACAGTCTTAAACAACAAATTCAAAAGACATATGCACTGTTCAAGCATTCATTCAGAAGACAGAAAGCATTGCCACCACATGTAATTAATTAGAATTTCTTTTATTAAAACTCGAAATTTTATTGCCTCTTATTCCAAAGATCTACTATTTTATTCATGTTTGCTGATGATGAGAAAAATAAACTATAGCTTAATTGGAGATAAAATCAAAATAGATACTAATTACTACTATATGACTCCTAAGGTAATTTCTATAATGACACTATCACAGAGTTAAAGCAGGAATAGGAATTTAACAACCTTTATTCTGGGGAACGGGTGTTCCTCGGATCTTTGGGGTGTTTGGTCCTTCAAGAGATAACTTCTGGCGCTTCAAGTCCCTCAAGTCACGCCCTTGCTCCTCTTGTTCTTTAAACATATAGGTAAGAATTTGACTTTGTTCCTTTTGTTCTTTTATTATTTGTTCCATAGCTTCCCGTATCTTGGTAATAGATGTCTCAAGATACTCCCAGTATTCAGATTGAGGGATTTCTGGGAGAAATTCCTGCGTTTTCTTCTTGATGGGATCATCCTGTGCTTGTTGTTTGTCCATTAATGCTTTGGTGATTGGTTTCTCAAATGAGATATACTCAGTTATTCCCATCCTTACTCCAGCGTCCTTGCAGAGCAGAGAAATCACGCTTGGATAAGCTAACATGGCCTCTTTAGAATTTTTGTTAGCAATTTCGTAGAGTTCAGCTGAGATCAGCTGATGAACTTCCACTTCTTTTCCCATCATGATGCAATGGATCATCACTGTTCTTTTAATAGTGACTTCAGAACGGTTGCTAGTAGGCAACAGAGAATGCCCAATGAAGTCCAGCCATCCTCTGGCGACTGGTGTGAGATCTTCTCTCTTGAGTTGATTTGGGACACCCTTTGTGTTGGTGGTCCATCTGGCTCCAGGGATACATATGTCCTCTAGAATCTTATCCAGGTCCTTGTCTGTTCTCATTATTCTCCTGTTGAAGGAGTCTGGATCATCTTTCAGCTGAGGTAGCTTTAAGATCTCTCTGATCTTGTCAGGGGTGGTATGAACAATCTTTCCTCTGACCATGGTCCGATATTCATAGAAAGCAGTTCCAGATAGTTTTTGCTTGTCAGTCTGCCACATATTAGCATAGAACTCCTGGACCATGTTCCTTCCCACTTTCGTTTCAGGATTAGCTAGGACTTCCCAGTTCCTGATTCGAATTTGCTCCTGGATCTCCGGATATTCATCTTCTTTCAGATCGAATCTAACTTCCGGGATCACTGATCTCAGACCCATTATTTTGTTATAATGGTCTGAATGTTCTTTAGATAAGAACTTCCCTTGATTCCAAAGTGGTTCGTTTCAAGATTAGCTAGGACTTCCCAGTTCCTGATTTGAATTTGCTCCTGGATCTCCGGATATTCATCTTCTTTCAGATCGAATCTGATTTCCGGGATCACTGATCTCAGACCCATTATTTTGTTATAATGGTCTGAATGTTATTTAGATAAGAACTTCCCTTGATTCCAAAGTGGTTTTGGAACGCTCTCTTTCTTGCCTCTTGGAGTGGGTTGTTTTCCTTTAGGAGCCATGATCTTAGTGATCGCGGATAAACACACCAAACTTAGAGGTTTTCTTGTCCTCAAGCAAAAGAAAAGAAAGGAGAGGGAAAGAATGAAAGCTAGGTGGAATTGTTGATGGGAGGGGAGGGAGGCCGAACTCAATTTTAAAGGGAGGGAGGGTGGGTTTTCGAAAAAAAGATAAAGATATGATAAAAAGATTGATTTGGAAAAGATAAGATAGAAGATATGATAAGAGAGGATATAGTTTAATTAAAAAGATATGAAAGATTTTTGAAAAAGATAGATCTAGATTTTGAAAAAGATAATGTGGAGATTTAAAAAAGATATTATTTGGAAAAAATTAGATTTGTTTTGAAAATAGGATTTGAAAATAGTTGGATTGAATTTGCAAAGAGGCTTGGTGCTTATGGATTAAGATACATTTGATATTTTGAAAGTAGAATTTTTAGAAATTATGGATTTTAGAAATCAGGGTTCTGAACATGTTTATGCAAGAAATCATGAATTGAAGTATGAAAATCAAGATTAGAATGAAAAAATATGAAGAAAAAATGAGTTTGCCTCCTCCCTGCCATCTTGGCGTTTGAACGCCCAAACACTGCCTGTTTTGGGCGTTCAACGCCCAAATGCTGATCTCCTGGGCGTTCAACGCCCAGTTGTTACCCTTTTCTGGCGTTGAACGCCAGATTGCTACCCTTACTGGCGTTCAGCGCCCACTGGCTGCCCCTTTTGGGCGCTAAACACCCAAAATAGGCTCTTACTGGCGTTTTCTTGCCAGTGAGCTCTTTTTCTCTGTTTTGTGTGCAGATTCCTTCTGTAACCCTGTGAACTTATGCAATTGATTTTTTACCTTGTCATCAATGAACTTTATATAAACAAATAAAAATAAAAATATAAATAGGGCAAAATTCTTAGAGGATTGATGCCCCATGGCTGGGTTGCCTCCCAGCAAGCGCTTCTTTATTATCTTTAGCTGGACTTTGCTGAGCTTTTAGTCTAGCTTCAGCCTTGAGCACTCTTGCTCAATGTTGCCTTCAAGATAGTGTTTGATTCTCTGTCCATTGACAATGAACCTCTTATCAGAATCAATATCTTGAAGCTCCACATAACCATATGGTGATACACTTGTAATCACGTATGGTCCCCTCCACCGGAATTTCAATTTCCCGGGGAATAGCCTGAGTCTAGAGTTGAACAGCAGAACCTTCTATCCTTCACAGAGCATCATCCAAGCTCCTTGCCCAATCCTTTCTACGGGTATTTACTGTCCGTTCTAGGATTCTCTTTAATTCTCTGTTAGAGACTTCAGCCTGCCCATTAGTTTGTGGATGATATGGAGTAGCCACCTTATGGCGAATTCCATACCGAACCATGGTAGAGTAAAGCTGTTTATTGCAGAAGTGAGTGCCCCCATCACTGATGAGTACTCTAGGGACACCAAACCTGCTAAAGATATGTTTCTGGAGGAACTTCAGTACTGTTTTAGTATCATTGGTGGGTGTGGCAATGGCCTCAACCCATTTTGATACATAGTCAACTGCCACCAGAATATAAGTGTTTGAGTATGATGGTGGGAAAGGTCCCATAAAGTTGATTCCCCATACGTCAAACAACTCGATTTCCAAGATTTCTTGTTGAGGCATGGCGTAACCATGAGGCAGATTACCAGCTCTTTGGCAACTGTCACAGTTACGTACAAACTCTTGGGAATCTTTATAGAGTGTGGGCCAATAGAAGCCACATTGGAGGACCTTGGTGGCTGTTCGCTCACCTCCGAAATGGCCTCCATATTGAGATCCATGGCAATGCCATAGGATCCTTTGTGCTTCTTCTCTAGGCACACACCTACGGATTATTCCGTCTGCACATCTCTTAAAGAGATAGGGTTCATCCCACAAGTAGTACTTTGCATCAGTAATTAATTTCTTCTTTTGTATCCTGTTGTACTCCTTGGGTATGAACCTTGCAGCTATTATAGTTTGCAATATCGGCAAACCATGGTGTTTCCTGAATGGCAAATAAATGCTCATCCGGAAAAGTCTCAGAGATCTCAAGAGAGGGGAGGGGCGTCCCTTCTGCTGGCTCTATCCGGGACAGATGATCAGCCACTTGGTTCTCTGTCCCTTTTCTGTCTCTTATTTCTATATCAAACTCTTGCAGAAGCAACACCCATCTGATGAGCCTGGGTTTTGAATCCTGCTTTGTGAGTAGATATTTAAGAGCAGCATGGTCAGTATACACAATCACTTTTGATCCTACTAAGTATGATCTGAACTTGTCAATGGCGTAAACCACTGCAAGTAATTCTTTTTCTGTGGTTGTGTAATTTTTCTGGGCATCATTTAAAACGCGACTAGCATAATAAATGACATGCAGAAGCTTGTCATGCCTCTGTCCCAGTACTGCACCAATGGCGTGATCACTGGCATCACACATTAGCTCAAATGGTAATGTCTAGTCTGGTGCAGAAATAACTGGTGTTGTGACCAGCTTAGCTTTCAGCGTTTCAAACGCCTGCAGGCACTCTGTGTCAAACACAAATGGCGTGTTAGCAGCCAGCAGATTGCTTAGAGGTTTTGCGATTTTTGAAAAATCCTTTATAAACCTTCTATAGAATCATGCATGCCCCAGAAAGCTTCTGATTGCCTTAACATTGGCAGGTGGTGGTAATTTTTCAATTACCTCTATTTTTGCTTGATCCACCTCTATTTCCTTGTTAGATATTTTATACCCAAGGACAATCCCCTCAGTCACCATGAAGTGACATTTTTCCCAGTTTAAAACTAGGTTGGTCTCTTGGTATCTCTTCAGAACAAGTTTCAGGTGATCAAGACAGGAGCTGAATGAGTCTCCATATACTGATAAGTCATCCATGAAGACTTCCAGAAATTTTTCCACCATATCAGAGAAAATAGAGAGCATGCATCTCTGGAAGGTTGCAGGCGCATTACACAGCCCAAATGGCATCCTTCTATAAGCAAACACTCCAGATGGACATAATTTAAAGCAGAGCTTATGATCACTGAAAAAGTGTCACCGTCTCCCAGAAATGCATATTTCAAGGATGGTGGTAGTGGCTTGAGCTCGAGTTTAGGAGGTTTTTCCTCTTCCAGAAGAAATTTCAGAGGCTCTTTCATGTCCTCTGAATCCTCCAAATCAGGCTGAACATCTTTAAAGATATTTTCCAACTCTGATTCGAGACTCTCAGCCATGTTGATCTCTTCTACCAAGGAGTCAATAAGATCAACTTTCATGCAGTATGTTGATGTGTCTGGATGCTGCATGGCTTTAACAGCGTTGAACTTAAACTCATCATCATTGACTCTCAGGGTTATTTCCCCCTGTTGGACGTCAATGAGGGATCGTCTAGTTGCTAGGAAGGGTCTTCCTAGAATGAGAGTAGCACTCTTGTGCTCCTCCATTTCCAGCACAACAAAGTCAGTGGGAAAGGCGAATGGCCCAACCCTGACAATCATGTCTTCAATCACGCCTGATGGGTATTTAGTGGAGCCATCAGCAAGCTGAAGACATATCCGGGTTGGTTTAACTTCTTCAGTTAAACCAAGCTTTCTGATAGTGGATGCAGGTATTAGGTTGATGCTTGCCCCAAGATCACATAAAGCTATCTTGATGCAATTACCTTCTAATGTGCATGGTATCAGAAAACTCCCAGGGTCTTTAAGCTTTTCAGGAAAGCTTTTCAAAATGACTGCACTGCATTCTTCAGTGAGGAGAACTCTTTCTGTTTCTCTCCACTCCTTTTTATGACTCAAGATCTCTTTCATAAACTTCGCATAAGAAGGTATTTGCTCAAGTGCCTCTACAAATGGAATCTTTATTTCAAGAGTCCTAAGATAATCTGCAAGGCGAGCAAATTGCTTATCCTGCTCCTCTTTCCGGAGTTTTTGAGGATAAGGTATCTTGGCTTTATATTCCTCAACCTTAGTGGTTAAAGAAGCCTTTTTAGAGGGGTTATTATCAGCACTTGTGTGTGTCTGATCCCTCACTGACAATTGAGTGCCAGAGTTAGAAACTGGAGTGACGTCAGATGCCAACTCCTTGTCTATTCCTGGTGTCTGAACGCCAGAACTGTGCCCATTTTGGGCGTTCAGCGCCAAATCCTGCCCATTTTGGGCGTTCAGCGCCAGATTCTTGCCCATTTCTGGCGTTGAACGCCAGTTCTTGCTTGTTTCTGGCGTTGAACGCCAGTCTTGGGCATGGTCTGGGCGTTCAGCGCCAGCCTTCCACCAAATTTCTGGCGTTTTAGTGCCAGAGTTATTTTTCCCTGGGCTCTTACTGTCCTCAGGTAAATTTTGGGTGGTTTGCTCATTTCTTGGCTTTTTGCTGCCTTGAGGTGGGGTATTTAATGTTTTCCCACTTCTTAATTGAACTGCTTGGCATTCTTCTGTTATTTGTCTTGACAGCTGCTGCTTTGTTTGCCTAAACTGTTCTTCCATATGTATATTAGCCATCCTTGTCTCTTGTAGTCTATCTTTGAATTCGGCTAACTGTTTTGTTAGAAAGTCCAATTGCTGATTGAATTCGGCAGCTTGTTTTACAAGATTGAGTTCAGCAGTTGCTGTTTTAACCTCTTCTTTCATGGAAGGGTTACTGCTTAGGTACAGATGCTGATTCCTGGCAACTGTATCAATGAGCTCTAAATACTGGCAACTTTGCTGCACCATGATAATGAGCTGAGGATTCAACTCAAAGCTACTGACTCCAATGGAGGGTATGCAGATGCTACACCCATATGAAGCAGTAGAGGGGTTAGAATATGACCCCAGAGTCCTCCTGGACTGTTCATTTCTGCTTAGGTCCATGATGGAGAAAGGGAGATGATGTAAAATAGAGAAAATATTTATTTATTTATTTATTTATTTATTTCGAAAATAAAATAAATTAACAAAATAAATAAAAATAGGTGAAGATTTTCGAAAAAAAATGGGGGGAGAGAAGATGGTAAGGAAGTTCTGAAAAAGATATGATTTGGAAAAGATTTTAAATTTTTGAAAAAAAATCTGAATTTTTTTTAAAAATAATTTTCGAAAATTTGTTTTAAAATTAGAGAGGAAAGATATTTTTGAATTTAGTGAGGAAAGAGAAAAACAATAAAATAGCACAAAATTTAAAATTTTTAGATCTAATGCTCCTTGTTTTTGAAAATTTTGATGGAAAACACCAAGGAACACCAAACTTAAAAATTTTAAGATCAAGACACAAGGAAAACTCAAGAACACTTTGAAGACTCACAAGAACACCAAACTTAAAATTTTTAGAAAACCAAAATAAAATTTTCGAAAACCAAAGGGAAATCAACAAGAAAACACCAAACTTAAAGTTTGGCATAGAATTTAATAGAGAAATTATTATTTTTGAAAAATTTTTGAAAAGAGAATAAAAGACTCTGACTCCAAAAGACAAAAATTTCCTAATCTAAGCAACAAGATTCACCGTCAGTTGTTCAAACTCGAACAATCCCCGGCAACGGCGCCAAAAACTTGGTGCACAAATTGTGAATCACATTTTTCACAACTCGTACCACTAACCAGCAAGTGCACTGGGTCGTCCAAGTAATACCTTACGTGAGTAAGGGTCGAATCCCACGGAGATTGTTGGTTTGAAGCAATCTATGGTTATCCTGTAAATCTTAGTTAGGAAGTCAATTATATTTATCAGTTGAATTGCAAATAGACAAGAGAGCATGAATTAAAGGTTTCTTGTTATGCAGTAATGGAGAATATGTTGGAGTTTTGGAGATGCTTTGTCTTCTGAATCTCTGCTTTCCTCTGTCTTCTGAATCACGCACGCATGTCCTCCTATGGCAAGCTGTGTGTAGGTGGATCACCGTTGTCAATGGCTACCATCCATCCTTCCAGTGAAAAGGGTCCAAGTGCGCTGTCACCACACGGCTAATCATCTGCATGTTCTCAGTCATACCGGAATAGGATCTACTATCCTTTTGCGTCTGTCACTACGCCCAGCACTCGCGAGTTTGAAGTTCGTCACAGCCATCCAATCCCAGAATCCTACTCGGAATACCACAGACAAGGTTTAGACTTTCCAGATTCTCATGAATGCCACCATCAATCTAGCTTTTACCACGGAGATTCCAATTAAGAAATCTAAGAGATATTCATTCATTCTATAGTGGAACGTAGGTGGTTGTCAGGCACGCGTTCGTGCAGGAATGATGATGATTGTCACGTTCATCACATTCATATTGAAGTGCAAATGAATATCTTAGATAGGAACACGCATGTTTGAATGGAAAACAGAAATACTTGCATTAATTCATCGAGACACAGCAGAGCTCCTCACCCCCAACAATGGGGTTTAGAGACTCATGCTGTTAAACGCCAGTTTATATCGTCTATCCTTGAGCAAAGTATGGACTATTATATATTGCTGGAAAGCCCTGGATGTCTACTTTCCAACGCAGTTGGAAGCGCGCCATTTTGAGTTCTGTAGCTCCAGAAAATCCACTTTGAGTGCAGGGAGGTCAGAATCCAACAGCATCAGCAGTCCTTTTTCAGCCTGAATCAGATTTTTGCTCAGCTCCTTCAATTTCAGCCAGAAAAATACCTGAAATTACAAAAAAAACACACAACTCATAGTAAAGTCCAGAAATATAAATTTTTCCTAAAAAATAATAGAAATAAACTAAAAACTAACTAAAACATACTAAAAACTATATGAAATTAACCCCAAAAAGCGTATAAAATATCCGCTCATCAAACACTAAGAACAAATTTTTGAAAAATTTTGTAATAAAAACCAATAACCTCTTAATTTATGAAAAAGCAAAAATAAAAACAAATAAACAAGCAAAAATAAAATATTTACAATAACCAATAATAAGGCACACGTTTGCAATTCGGAGCAACTCCCAATTTCAACCACTGCTTTATTTGACAGCTCAAGCGTTACCAATAAATTAACCAAAGCTAAAAGGGAAAAATCTAAATTATTTCTATAATAAAAAGGGGCAATCATAAGTCTGAAATACCTCAAGACATATTAAATAGAAAATCAATCTAAACATAGAGAGTCATAAACAAAATTGAGAAAAGAAATAAAAAGAACATTGAACCTGGGATTTGAGAGTCACTCTAAAACTAAGAGAAATCCTAAATCCTAATCCTAAGAGAGAGGAGAGAACCTCTCTCTCTAAAAACTACATCTACTCCTAAAATTGTGAATTGTGAGAGCCCTCTCATGAATGGATGCATTTCTCCACTTTATAGCCTCTAATCTGTATTTTCTGGGCCGAGAACTGGGTCAAAAATAGCCCAGAATTCGCTGGTTGCGAATTCATTTGCGCTGATTTCCGTCACTTGTGACGCGGCCGCATGGATCACGCGGTCGCGTCACTTAGCGTTAGGGGAACTATAGCATATTATATATCAAATCGAAGCCCCAGACGTTAGCTTTCCAACGCAACTGAAACCGCGTCGTTTGGACCTCTGTAGTTAAAGTTATAGCCGTTTGAGTGCAGAGAGGTCAGACTGGACAGCTTAGCAATTTCTCCAACTTCTTGCATTCCTTCCACTTTTGCATGCTTTCTTCCCATCCTCCAAGCCATTCCTGCCTTATAATATCTGAAAACACTTAACACAGATATCAAGGCATCTAATGGTAATAAGAGAGGATTAATAATAAGCAAATATAAGATCAAAGAAGCATGTTTTCAATCAAAGCACATAATTAGGAAGGCAAATGTAAAACCATGCAAATAGTATGAATAAGTGGGTAAAGAGTAGATAAAAACCACTCAATTGAGCACAAGATAAACCATGAAATAGTGGTTTATCATATTTCTATTTTAATAAATTTTTCATCCTTATTATTATTATTACTTTAATCTATTGCATAATTCTGTGGAACATCTCACTGGAAAATTTAAATATGAATCCAATTGAGAATCCATAGCTCATCACTCTAGTATAGCATAACTGCCAATTCCAGAGACTCCCACAAGAGGAGCCCACCTGGAATAAGCTGGTGGATAAATTTTTTAGCCAATACTTTCCCCTAAATAAGTTAACCCAGCAAAGACTGGACATCCAACATTTCAGGCAAGAAGAGAGTGAGTCTCTTTATGATGCTTGGGGAAGGTACAGAACGATGCTATGGAAGTGTCCTACAAAATTGTTTTCCGAATGGGTCAAGCTAGACATCTTCTATTACAGACTTAATGATATAGCTAAGATGTCTTTAAATCATTCTGCCGGTGGTTCAATCCACATGAGAAAGACTATTGAGGAAGCTCAGGAGCTTATTGAGACAGTTGCCATCAACCAGCACCTATACTCATCTGGTGAAACTACAATGCACAGAGAGGTCAGAGCAGCGTACACTGACTCAGACCCTCTAAAACAGGGTGAATCGCTAACCCAGCAACTACACTCCCTCACACAACAATTGTTAAGCCTGTAGGAAGTGCTACAAGAGACTCGTGCCTCTAATAAGAATATAGAGGCACGATTGAACCAGGCTAAACAACACTTATCTAGACAGATAAGAGAAGAGTGCCAAGCAATCCAATTGAGGAGTGGAAGGACACGAAACAGCCACTCTCACAACCAAGAGAGGCAAAGAGGAGAGGAAATATCAGAAGGCAAAAAAACAACAACACAAGGCATACCCTTGGGCGTCCAATGCCCAGAAGGGGGCAAAGAGGGCGTCCAATGCCCTGAAGGGTCTACCCTGGGCATCCAACGCCCAAAAAGGGGCAAGCATGGCGTTCAACGCCAGGAAGGGACCAGCCTGGGCGTTGAACGCTCAGAAGGGAGAGGTCAAATAGGTGCAAACCCAAGAAAAATCCCTCCTAAGCTAGCTGATGGTTCTCCCTCTGATAATATAGATAACAACTCTGCACCTCTCAACATATCTGAGTATAAGACCAGGATGCCATATCCTCAGAAACTCCATCAAGCAGAGAAAGATAAGAAATTTGCTAAGTTTGCAAATTATCTCAGGATTATGGAGATCAAGATCCCATTTATAGAAGCTCTTGAGAAAATAGCTTCCTATGCAAAATTCATGAAGGATTGGAGGGAAGTAGAAACAGTCCTCCTTACCGAAGAGTGCAATGCATTCATCCAAAGGAACCTTCCAGAAAAACTACAAGACCCTGGAAGCTTTATGATACCATGCAACCTTGGAGTCGCCAAGCCAAGGAGGGCTCTATGTGATTTGGGGGGCAAGTATCAACTTAATACCTGCCTCACTGATAAAGAAACTCGGCCTACTGATGACTTGAATTTACTGTATCTCTACAATAATTCCTTCGGCAAGTTTACCGGATTATTGTCAAGTAAAAACTCACTGAGAGTGAGGCCGATCTCATAGGATTGATTGATTGAACAACTTTAGGTACTGGGTAATTTATTCAAGCTAATCAAGAATAAGTATTGAGTGCAGAAATTTTAACAACTGAATCATAAATGACTTGAAGGAAAAGAAAGCAGTAAAGTGCTGGAATGTAAGAGCATGAAGATAAATTACTAGAATGTAAATGACATAAATATAAATGACTGAATTATAAAAGGGAGTGGTTGATTGACATAAATTAAACAAATCTATAAAGAATAGGGAAGATAAGAGTGGGGAAGATTCATTGGGATTAGGAGATGTTGCTCTCTTTGGATCAAATTCAGATCATCTCATGTTCAATCATGCAACTCATTGACCTCTTGGCAATCATGATTGATTGAACCCTAATTCCTTGGTAATTCAATCTCTCAAATCTTGATAATAAGCCAATTCCTTGGTCTAATTACTCATGAAGAGAGATAAACTTGGTCCCTGATTTTGCCACACATTCTCATAGATCCAAGTAATTGGGCAGATTTCATGTCACCATATCCAATCCCAAAACCCAGATCTATTCTATGTGAGAAGGGATTTCAAGTATGATTCCATGTTTCCTTTTCCAAGGTTCCCATGAAACCTAAATTGCATTCAATCTCTTTTCCAAGATAATTAAACACTAAGCATGAAGAATGAAATTCCTTCTAGAAAATCAAAGAGAGATGAAAAGAAGAAGAAATTCACTATCAATTAATCCATCAAGTACAACAGAGCTCCCTCCCCCAATGAGAGGGAGTTTAGCAACTCATAACTTAGAGAAAAGTACAAGAGATGGAAGAAGATGAAGTAAGTAAAGTAAAAGTTCCAAAAGTCCCTTTTCAGTACTTTTCAAGGGGTATTTATACTACTCCTATTCTAGAAAATAAAAAATTATAAAAAGAAAAGAAAATTACAATTGAAAAATAAAGAGAAAAACCATTCATTAGATACATGTGACTGGCGTGTGAGCGGTGTGTGAGTGGCGTGCCACGCCTAGATCCCAAGTGACACACCCATGATTCAAATTGGCTTGGCGTGCCATGCCCCAAACTCAAGTGGCACGCCCCATAGTGAAGCTAGCTTGGCGTGCCACGCCCAGAACTCAAGTGGCACGCCCCATAGTGAGGTCTTCCTTCCTCTTCTCTGGTGAATTGAACTAGCGTGGCACGCCCAGACCTGGCGTGCCACGCCCTCAACAAAACCTTCATCCCCTTCTCTGGAAAGCTGAACTGGCGTGCTACGCCCATGGTGCGAGCAAGGTTGGCGTGCCACGCCCAAAGTCTCAAGTGGCACGCCCATAATGGAAGTTGAATTGGCATGCCATGCCCAAGGTCCAAAGTGTAAGAACCAGAGTTTTCACGAACAAAATAGTTTAAATGCCCAAATTAAGTTCCGGAAAGTTAGAATGAGAATTTGGGGATTTAAATATGATTTTTGGACTCAGTAGGTCTTTCTGAGTCAAAAAATGTGTTTTCTGCGAAAAATAGCAAACCGGCAGTTGAAATGGTCGAACCGGTTTAAGTCTATCCGGTACTGTGCGTGAAAAAGTGAAAACAGTCGAAAACCTTAGAAAAATATTAGAAATGGAAAACCGAGCATTAGTGTTAAAGATTTGGCCCAAAGTTGGGCCGAACGGGCTAAAAACACTAATGGGTTAGACCGGGCCCAAGTTTGGCCCAAGCCCAACATATATAAGGGTTCAATTTGACCTATTTTGAGAGAAGAAGGAGAAGGGAGAAGAAGCACTATTCACCTCCCCACTCTTTTCATCATATCTTGAGCTACGGTGCTCCGATTCGCGTGCCGTCAGCGACTACGCGAAGCTCTTACCAAGCCCATCGTTTCTATCAAAGCTTTGTGGTAAGTCTCTCGAGTTTCCCTGCCTAGTTTTCGTGCTCTTGTGCATTTCGAGTTTTAGGGTTTGATTTTGAGGGAAATCTTGTGTCTTGGGTGTTTTAGGTACACTCTAGCACTTGATTGTTGGTTATTTTGGCTCCAAAAACTGTTGAAAAAGGTAAGAGCTCTTGAAAACCCTTGTGAGATTATGTTTATGTTGAGCCCTAGTTTGATTAGTGGTGTTCGGTGTGTATATAGCTTGTTTGTTGTGAGTTTGGAAGCTTGCTTGTGGTTGGAAGCTCAACTTGTGCTATTTGGGGTTTTGGTTCATATTGGAAATCAGCCAAAGTATGATTTTAGTTTCCTCTATATAGCATATAATATTCATGGATACTTAGGCTAGTGACCCATAGGATAGGAATGAATTATAATGGCTGTTAAGATGTTGAATGTTGATGTATGATGAATAATATTGATATGTTGAGGATGAATGATTGTATCTGATTTTGATGTGTGAGGATAACTTGCATGAAGATGATGATGATATGGAGTTTTGAGATGAGGAATATGTGAATTTGATAATGATTGTTAGTATTTAAGGATTATGATATTTGATGTTGGATATGTGATTTATTGTTGTTGATATGGTTGATGATTGATGATGGTTAGTGATGTTGTTGGTATATTGAAGGTGAGTGTTGAGATTGTTGATAAATGATGTGAATTATGATGAGTTGATGATTTTCAGAATATGTTGATAAATCATAGCACAAAAGATTGGGCCATGTTAGTATATTTCAAATAAAAAAGCCTGTTAAAAGAGATTTGGTGAAAGGTCTTCCTATGATCAAGTTTGACAAAGACATCATGATAAACCCCAATTTTAGGGTTTATCTTGTGTTGAATTTGGTGGATTTTATCAACTTATCTCACATTTATTCAATGAAATAGCATGATTTTGTGAATTTCTTCTAAATTGTGCTTAAGAGTAAAAACATACTTTTTAGACCCTTAATTTGCTAAATTTTATTCACTTTAATTCCATTTGATACCTTGATGTGTTTGTTAAGTGATTTCAGGCTTAGACGGTAAAGATTGGATTGAAGAAATGAAGAAAAAGCATGTAAAAGTGGAGAATTCGTGAAGAAATGAAGTTTTGAAAATCTTCCCGGTTGCGCAGATGCTTGACCTTGCGCGTACGCATGACCTGAGATATCGCCATGTTGCGCGTATGTGTGACCTTGCACGTACGCGTGACACAAGCACGTGACTCACTTAAAGAAAATGTGGCTGGTGATTTCTAGACCTCTTCAAGTCCAGATCCAACTCATTTCTAAAGTATTTGAGGCCAAATTCAAGAAAGAATAAGGGGAGAGCAATTAGGTTTAGTTTAGTAACATGTTTTAGGTTATATTCTAGAGAGAGAAGCTCTCTCTTCTTTCTAGAATTAGCTTAGATTTAGGTTAAATCCATCTTAGATTTAGGTTTTAATTATTGTTTTAATCTAGTTTTATTTACTTTTCCTTGTTGAATTGTCTTAATTCTCTTAGTTCTCTTATTAATTTCTCTATTTTGTTACTTCTAATTTTATGAACTCTTATTAATTTGGATTTTTTTAATACAATTTGATATTTTTATGTTTATTGATATTTAATTGAGTTGTTGTTATTAATCTCTTGCAATTAGTAGCTATAGATTTTACTTATTCTTGCAATTTAATATGCTTTTCTTTTTATGCAGACCAAGTGTTTGATAAAATACTTGGCTTAGTTTTAGAGTAGATTTTTGAACATTCTTGACTTGAAAAGAGAAGTTTGGTAATCTTGAGTCATTAATACCCAATTTGGATTAATGATCTAGAGCTGTTAGTTAACCTTGTTTTTATTGATACTACTTACGGGTTGGGGTTAACTAGGCCTATTTGACTTTCTCTCAATATAGGGATAACGTAATAGGCTTAACTCTTGGTAATTATTGTGTTATGATTAATGACTAGGATAGAAAACCTTGATTCTCAATCTTTGCCATGAATGCCTCTTTAGTATTTGTTATCTTTAGTTGTTTTCTTTATTTTATTATCATTTAGATTATTGTTCTCTTATCTGCAAACCCTCTTGAACTTTATAACTGATAATATGTATACCTCACTGCAATTCTTTTGAGAGACAACCCGAGGTTTAAATACTCTCGATTTTTATTAGTTTGTACTTGTGACAAACAGAATTAAACTCTAATGTGAGTCAATTACCAGTTTGGAACTATACTTGCAATAAAGCGATTCTTTTATTGAGAAAAAATTCCAAACTGACATTTAGTTTGCATCACATTACATGTGATGCTTGTCAAATAAAAAAATAAACAAAGAGTTCTTTTAAACAAAAGGAAGACATTTCTACTAAAATGCCACTTGAATTGCTACATATTGATCTCATTGATCCAACTAGAACTCAAAGTTTGGGTGGTAAACACTATGGTTTGATGATTGTGGATGATTATAGAAAATTTGGTTCGGTTTTATTTATTGCACATAAAAATGATGCATTTTCGGCCTTTGAGATTTTTAGCAAAAGAATTCAAAATAAAAAAGATTTAAAGATAACTTCCATTAGAAGTGATCATGGTAAAGAGTTTAAAAATCAATTATTTTTTAATCTTTTTGTGATGAACTTAAAATTTCACACAATTTCTCTTATCCAAGAACACCCCAACAAAATGGTGTTGTGGAAAGAAGAAATAAAAGTCTTCAAGAAATGGCTAGGGCCATGTTATGTGAAAGTAAAGTTCCTAAGTTCCTTTGGGTTGAAGCTGTGAATACGGTATACTACATTGTAAATAGAACAAGCATAAGAAAATTTTTGAAGAAAACCCTTATGAACTTTGAAAAGAAAACCCACAAATTTGAATTACTTTCGTATCTTTGGATGCAAATGCTTTGTTTTAAACACAAAAGAAAATTTAAGAAAGTTTGATCCAAAAGCATATGAATGTATATTTGTAGGTTACATCACAACTAGCAAAGCATATAGAGTTTACCATCAAGATGCTAGAATCATTAATAAGTCCATACATGTTATATTTTGTGATTCTAACATTGTTCAAAATATTTTGGAAGACTGTGATTCAGAAAATCAAGTGGAGAACAACAAAAACGAAGCCAAAAATCAAGAAAAGGATAATTTTGGGGAACCTGAGCCTGATTCAGCTACTACAGACGATTTTGCAGGAGACAATTCCATTTTATCTCCCGTAATTGGTGAAATCCATAGGAATACCAGTTCCATTAATCCTAGCTTACCCGAATCTATTCCTAAATCCTCAAGACCCTGTGAATGAATATTTTCGAAGAACTATCCACAAGAATTCATCACTTGGGATATTTCTTAAGGTGTCACAACTTGATCCTCCTCTAGAAAGTATATTAAAGAAATGAATTTGACCTTTCTATCACAAATTGAGCCTCAAAATATCAAAGAAGCACTTGAAGATCCTTATTGTGTAAAGGCTATGGAGGAAGAACTTAAACAATTTGAGAAGAATCAAGTGTGGACTCTTGTTCCTAATCCTATTGGAAAGAAGATGCCCAGAACTAAATGAATTTTCTGGAACAAATTGGGTGAAGATAGAGTCACTTCTAGGAACAAAGAAAGATTGGTGGCGAAAGGATATGATCAAGAAGAATGGATAGACTTTGATAAATCCTTCACTCTTGTGGCCCGAATGGAAGCTTTAAGGCTTTTTCTAGCATATGCTGCCCACTGTGGCTTTAAACTATTTCAAATGGATGTGAAATATACATTTTTAAATGGTGTGATTGATAGAGAAGTGTATGTGGCACAGGTCCAGGTTTTGAAAATAAAAAATCTCTAAATCATATTTTTAAACTTTCAAAAACTCTTTATGTGTTAAGACAAGCTCCAAGAGCTTGGTATGCAAGACTTAGTTCTTTCCTTTTGAAAAATGGTTTTCAAAGAGGCACCATAGACACTACTCTATTCATTAAAAACTCTACTGATTCTTTCATCCTAATTCAAATTTATGTTGATGACATAATCTTTGGCTCAGCAAATGAATCACTTTGTGCTGATTTTGGAAAAATCATGACTAGTGAATTTGGCATGAGTATTATGGGTGAACTTAATTTTTTTTCTTGGGCTTCAAATTAAACAAACTCAAAATAAAACTTTTATTCACCAAGAGAAGTATGCCAAGAAACTTGTTAAGAAGTTTGGTATGGAGAATGTCAAACCCATGAAAACTCCCATGCACCCTAATTCTAAGTTAGAAAAAGGTGAAACTGAGAAAGATATTGATGAGACTAGGTATAGAGGCATGATAGGCTCCCTTAGGAACTTAACATCCTCTATACTTGATATTGTGCAAAGCGTTGAAATTTGTTCAAGGTTTCAATCACAACCAAAAGAGTCACATCTTTCTACAGTTAAAAGAATCATTAGATATGTTCATGGCACATCCAACTTTGGTTTATGGTATCCTAGGTCTGATGAATTTTCTATAGTTACTTATTGTGATGTAGATTTTGCCAGAGATAGAGTTGATAAAAGGAGTACTTCTGGTATTTGCTATTTTCTGGGCAGATCCTTGAATGTTTGGTCAAGCAAGAAGCAGTCTACAGTGACACTTTCCACTATTGAAGTCAAATACATTGCTACTTTGTCTTGCTGTTCACAATTGTTATAGTTGAAAACTCAATTGGCTAATTATAAATTGAAAGTTGATAACATTTTCTTGTTGTGTGATAATATGAGTGCAATTAATATTTCCAAAAATCCAGTTTTGCACTCCAGAACAAAACACATTGAAGTGAGATTTTACTTAATAAGAAAATATGTTCAAAAGGGTAATATTAATATTTAATTTGTTAAATTAGAGGAACAATTAGCTGATATATTCACTAAACCACTGGCTGAGGACAAGTTTTGTAAATTAAGAATTAATTTAGGCATTCTTAGTTATCATTCTTTGTTCTAATATTGCTAATATGCTGTTTGAGATTTTTTGTCTCTCAGGTCAGGATGAGACAATTTTGAGCAAGTGAAGAGCCATCATCTTGGAACGTGGTATTTGGTATTTGGTTTTAAGTTCAAATTCATATGGGCCAATTATTCTTTTCAGATTTCATGTGGTCCTTGTGTTTTCTTAAACACAACCATTTTTGGGCCAAATAAGAGTTAAGTTACATGAAAGTGGGCCTCATTGGTTTTGTTATATATT
>NC_029790.2:100196560-100224285 GCF_000816755.2 Arachis ipaensis | reverse complement strand
AAACCCCATAAATTTAACAGATAATTAATTAATAAATTAATTTTTAATAAAAAAATTAAAAATATGAATTTTATAGTTTAATAATATAGAGCTAATTAAAATAAGAATTTTGACACTAATTTTAAAGAATTTGGCTAAAGATTGGGCCAAACAGACAAAACTGGAAGAACCGGGCCCATATTGGACCCAAGGCCTAACCCATCACCCTAATAACTTAAAGAAGAATCATTCTTCTTTCCTCATTCAGCAAGAACACTGAAAGCAAGCTCAAGAACAAGGGAAAGAAAACAAACCCTTGGTTCCACTTCAAAGCACCATATCTTCTCACTCCGAGCTCTGATCGCCGCATCATTTGCGGCCACACGTCCAGTGCGTCGAGCTCTACAAAGTCCGGTAACCAATTTCGGTAAGAAAACCCATCTCTCATCTCAGCCTCTCAATTCCCATGATTTTCAAAATTTTGGGGGTTTAGTTGTTAAAACTTGATGTCATGATGTTTAGGCTCAAATTAAACTTGATGGATTAGCGGGTTTTGCTCATTTGAGGCACGGGTAAGGTAAGGGCTCTCTAAACCTTGTGGATTCTTGGATTATTGTGTGTTAGGTATTGAAAATTTGTATATGGATGTGGTAATGTGCATAGGTAGTGTGTAATTGTGTTTTGGAGCACCATTGAGGAGATGAAAACTTGATTGAGTCATTGGATTGTTGATTTTGGTGGTGAAGCTTGAGATCTTGCTTATTTGTGTTGCCTTGGGTTATACGAGAAAAACGGCCAAGGTATGATTTTGGTTTCTTGTATTTAATATATAATGTCTTGTGAAAACTTAGGCTAGATGACCATAGGATATGTTGGAATGCATGAGTATGTTAAATGCTTAGTACCTTTGATGATATTTATTGATATGGATTGAGTAATTATTGGGTGATTATTGTTTATGACGAAAATAGGATGCTAAGTGACGAGTTAATGATGATTTACATGTTGATATGAATAAATATGAGTAGGTGGTGATATATTGATAATCTTGTTGGTATAATTGAGAAATTGATGCAAAAGATCGTTTAAAATTGAGGAATGGTTGAGTATGATAGGATGTGGAGGTTTTGGTGCTATTTCATTTGTGTATGGAAGGTTGATTTTTGAGTTTGGTTTTGGTGAAAATAGAAGTTTAAGAACTTTTGTGAAAAACTGATTTTTGGCCGAGGGCGAGTCATAACTGGGCTTCCGGATCCCCAAATTGTTTCAAACTTATTTGATATGAAAATTGGGTCCGTGAAGTTTATGCCGTTCTAAGAACGGATGGAAAATGTTTTATAACCAAAAAGTTATGTGTGTCGGAAGTTCGGAGGACAAAATTGAAATTCTGCAGCATTCAGCATTTTTGCCACTCTGCATACCATGCGTACGCGACCACTGCACGCGACGCGATCAACCCCTGGGTTTGGCATCTCGCGTATGCAAGCGCGAGTAGTGACTTTTGAGGGTTGTGTACGCGACCACCTGCACGCGATGCAACCAACCCTTCTGGGTTTGGCATCTCGCATACGCGTGGCCCATGCGTACACGTGATCCCTGTATTTAGCAAAATGAATTTTGTATTTTAAAACCTAATTTTGAACCTCTAAACCTCTATTTTCACTCATTTAGCCCCTAGATCTTAGTGGTATGCCTAGTAATGAGATGAAGCTAGGAAAAGATGATAACTTAAGGGTGAAGTAAGGTGGAAAAATGATGAATTATGTATGAAAAGTATAAAGAAGTGAAGTATATGTGATGCCATGGCTATAATGAATAGTTGTGCAATGATTATGAATGGATATGAATGTTTTGAAGGCTTATGCTCTTTATTTATCTGAGATACGAGTTTTCCTGGGTAAAGTATCGTGGCTTGCCACCACGTGTTCCAAGTCGAAACTCGATACTCTGTTGATCCTACGTCGTAAGGGTGACCAGGCACGTATAAATTCCCAGGAAGGATACTGATGAGCGGATATTTTAGACGCTTTTTCGCATTATTTTCATATAGTTTTTAGTATGTTTTGTTTAATTTTTATTAATTATTTATAGGTTTTAGTGTTAAATTCATAATTTTGGATTCTGCTTTGAGTTTGTGTGTTTTTGTACAATTTCAGGTATTTTCTGGCTGCAATTGAGGAGCTGGAGCAAAAGTCATATTTAGAGACCAAATTGAGCATTCTCAATGGCTATGGAAATCTGACTTCCAGGGCTTTTCAGCAATATAGAATAGTCCATACTTTACTTCAAATTAGAAGGCCCAAAACTAGCGTCCAACGCCAGCTTCCTGCCCCCTTCTAGGCGTCCAGCGCCCAAGGAGCAGAGACCAGTGTCCAAACGCCCAAATAGGACCCCCTAGCCAGCATTCAACACCCTAGAGGCCTTCTAGCACGTGGATCTCATCAAAGCTCAACCCAAACACTCACCAAGTGGGCCCCAGAAGTGGATTTTAGCACTAAAAAGACTGTTTTACCCTTACTAGTCATTAGTTCAGTATTTAAGGGATATTTTACATAACCCATGCAAATAATTTAGACAGCCCATCATTTACCATAATTTCGTTTCTATCATTGTATTTTCTTATCAGTATGAGTTTCTAAACCTCCTAGGTTGACGGGAGGAGCCCTATTGAGTCCTATGAATTAATAAAAGTATTACTGTTTCTCTTTGATCTGTGTTTGATTTAATTCTAAGATGTATACTTGTTCTTCAACATGGTGAATAGGATGATCAGTGACAATCAGCTCTGTTCATCATACTAAGACAGCGTGCCTGAAAACCACCCGTGTTGACTTGGGTTTGTGTGAATACGTGACTGGAAAGTACGAACCGCCAGCTATGTTTATACATCTCTCAGACGGGTAATCCACGACTTCGTTGGGGACTTCTCGAGACACTAGTTCAGCCAATTTCTGGGGAGATTAAGGTCTTTGTGGTAGAGGCTAGAACCCAAAAGAGCAGCATTCTCTGATCCGGAATATTCGACCTTGTCTGTGGTGTTTTGAGTAGGATCGTCAAGAGAATGAACTGCTAGAGCTTCACCCTCGTTCAGATTGGATGACTGCGGCCATTGGTGCACAAATTGTGAATCACACGTTTCACAACTCGTACCACTAACCAGCAAGTGCACTGGGTCGTCCAAGTAATACCTTACGTGAGTAAGGGTCGAATCCCACAGAGATTGTTGGTTTGAAGCAAGCTATGGTTATCTTATTATTCTTAGTCAGGATGCCAATAACAGTGTTTTTCAAGTTCAATTGTAAAAAGAGAGAGAACATAAATATAAGTACTTATTGTGCAATGGTGGAGAATATGTTGGAGTTTTGGAGATGCTTTGTCTTCTGAAATTCTGCTTTCCTCTGTTTCTGATTCACGCACGCATGTCCTCCTATGGCAAGCTGTGTGTTGGTGGATCACCGTTGTCAATGGTTACCATCCATCCTTCCAGTGAAAAGGATCCAGGTGCGCTGTCACCGCATGGCTAATCATCTGCAGGTTCTCGATCATACCGGAATAGGATTTACTATCCTTTTGCGTCTGTCACTACACCCAGCACTCGCGAGTTTGAAGTTCGTCACAGTCATTCAATCCCAGAATCCTACTCGGAATACCACAGACAAGGTTTAGACTTTCCGGATTCTCATGAATGCCGCCATCAATCTAGCTTATACCACGAAGATTCTGATTAAGAGATCCAAGAGATACTCATTCATTCTAAGGTAGAACGGAAGTGGTTGTCAGGCACGCGTTCGTGGGAGAATGATGATGATTGTCACGTTTATCACATTCATGTTGAAGTGCGAATGGATATCTTAGATAGGAACACGCATGTTTGAATAGAAAACAGAAATACTTGCATTAATTCATCAGGACACAACAGAGCTCCTCACCCCCAACAATGGAGTTTAGAGACTCATGCCGTCAGAGATTATAAAGTTCAGATCTAAAAATGTCATGAGATACCAAATAAGTCTCTAAAAGTTGTTTAAATACTAAACTAGTAACCTAGATTTACAGGAAATGAGTAAACTATGATAGATAGTGCAGAAATCCACTTCTGGAGCCCACTTGGTGTGTGCTGGGGCTGAGACTAAAGCTTCTCACGTGCATAGGGCTGTTTTGGGCGTTCAACACCAGCTTTGGATCCTTTTCTGGCGTTGAACTCCAACTTGTAACTTGTTTCTAGCGCTGGACGCCAGACTGCAGCATGGAACTGGAATTGAACGCCAGTTTACGTCATCTATCCTTGAGAAAAGTATGGCCTATTATATATTGCTGGAAAGCCCTGGATGTCTACTTTCCAACGCAATTTGAAGCGTGCCATTTGGACTTCTGTAGCTCCAGAAATTCCATTTTGAGTGCAGAGAGGTCAGAATCCAACAGCATCAGCAGTCCTTTTTCAGCCTGAATCAGATTTTTGCTCAGCTCCCTCAATTTCAGCCAGAAAATACCTGAAATTACAGAAAAATACACAAACTCATAGTAAAGTCCAGAAATATGAATTTTGCCTAGAAACTAATGAAAATAAACTAAAAACTAACTAAAACACACTAAAAACTATATGAAATTAACTCCAAAAAGCGTATAACATATCCGCTCATCACAACACCAAACTTAAACTGTTGCTTGTCCTCAAGCAACTAGATAAATAAAATAGAATACAAATAATTTAAGAAGCAATAATATCTCAGAGTTTTTGAGTGAAGCTTAGATTCTAATTAGATGAGCGGGACTAGTAGCTTTTTGCTTCTGAACAGTTTTGGCATCTCACTTTATCCATTGAAGCTCAGAGTGATTGGCATCTATAGGAACTCAGAATTCAGATAGTGTTATTGATTCTCCTAGTTCAGTATGTTGATTCTTGAACACAGCTACTTTATGAGTCTTGGCCGTGGCCTTAAGCACTTTGTTTTCCAGTATTACCACCGGATACATAAATGCCACAGACACATAATTGGGTGAACCTTTTCAGATTGTGACTCAGCTTTGCTAAAGTCCCCAATTAGAGGTGTCCAGAGTTCTTAAGCACACTCTTCTTTTTGCTTTGGACCTTGACTTTAACCACTCAGTCTCAAGTTTTCACATGACACCTTCACGCCACAAGCACATGGTTAGGGACAGCTTGGTTTAGCCGCTTAGGCCAGGATTTTATTCCTTTAGGCCCTCCTATCCACTGATGCTCAAAGCCTTGGGATCCTTTTTATTTACCCTTGCCTTTTGGTTTTAAGGGTTATTGGCTTTTTGCTCTTGCCTCTTGGTTTTGAGAGCTTTGGCTTTTTCTGCTTGCTTTTTTTTTTCTACAAGCTTTTGTATTCACTGCTTTTTCTTGCTTCAAGAATCATTTTTATGATTTTTCAGATTATCAATAACATGTCTCATGTTCATCATTCTTTCAAGAGCCAACATATTTAACAGTCTTAAACATCAAATTCAAAAGACATATGCACTGTTCAAGCATTCATTCAAAAGACAGAAAGCATTGCCACCACATGTAAATAATTAGAATTTTTCTTATTAAAAACTCAAAAAATATTGCCTCTTATTCTAAAGGAATTCTTCTATTTTATTCATGTTTAATGATGATGATAAAATTAAATTATAGCTTAATTGGAGATAAAATCAGAATATAGATACTAATTACTACTACTCATTTTTCCTTTAGGGGCCATGATCTTAGTGGGTATGGTTTAGTGATCACGGATAAACACACCAAACTTAGAGGTTTTCTTGTCCTCAAGCAAAAGAAAAGAAAGGAGAGGGATAGAAGGAGAGCTAGTGTAGGATGGTGGATGAGAGCAAGGAGGCCAAATGGGTTTTTAAAAGGGAGGGGGGGTTTTCGAAAATTGGGAGAAAGATAAGATAGAAGATATGATTTTAAAAAAAAATTAAGCATGATAAGAAAAGATATAGTTTAAAATTGAAGAGATACGAAAGATATTTGAAAAAGATAAAATTGGATTTTTGAAAAAGATAATATGGAGTTTTGAAAAAGATATTGATTAGTTGAAAAGATTTTGAATGAAAAGAGATAGATTTGCTTTGAAAATTTTTTGAAAAAGAGTTGAATTGGATTGAAAAAAGGATTTGTGCTTATGAATTAAGATACATTTGATATTTTTAAAATAGGATTTTTAGAAATTAGGGATTTTAGAAATCAGGGTTCTTAACATGTTTATGCAAGAAATCATGAATTGAAACATGAAAAATGTAGTTTAGAATGAAAAATGTGAAGTAAAAACGAATTCACCTCCTCTCCACCATCCTGGCGTTTGAACGCCCAAACGCTGCATGTTTTAGGCGTTCAACGCCCAAATGCTACCTCTCCTGGGCGTTCAACGCCCAGCTGCTGCTTCTTTCTGGCGTTGAACGCCAGGAACTCCTTTGTCACTGGGCATTTTTCTGAACGCCAAGGACGCTGTAAATCTGGCGTTAAACGCCCAGAATGAGCTTCTTTCTGGCGTTTAACGCCCAGATGGCTATCCTTACTGGCGTTCAACGCCCAGTGGATGCTTTTTTTGGGCGTTGAACGCCCAAAACAGACTCTTACTGGCGTTTTCTTGCCAGTGAGCTCTTTTTCTCTGTTTTGTGTGCAGAATCCTTCTGTAACCCTGTGAACTTATACAATTGACTCTTTACCTTAGTATCAGTGAACTTTATATAAACAAATAAAATCAAGAATAGGGCAAAATGCTTAGAGGAAGTGATACCCCATGACTGGGTTGCCTCCCAGCAAGCGCTTCTTTATTGTCTTTAGCTGGACCTTGCTGAGCTTTTAATCTAGCTTCAGCCTTGAGCACTCTTGCTCAACATTGCCTTCAAGATAGTGCTTGATTCTCTATCCATTAACAATGAACTTCTTGTCAGAATCAATATCTTGAAGCTCCACATAACCATATGGTGATACACTTGTAATCACATATGGTCCCCTCCACCAGGACTTCAGTTTCCCAGGGAATAGCCTGAGCCTATAGTTAAACAACAGAACCTTTTGTCCTGGTTCAAAGATTCTAGATGACAGCTTTCTGTCATGCCACTTTTTTTATTTTTCTTTATAAAGCTTGGCATTTTCGAAAGCAGTGAATATGAATTCCTCTAGCTCATTTAGCTGGAGCAATCTTTTTTCTCCAGCTAATTTGGCATCAAAGTTTAGGAATCTGGTTGCCCAGTAGGCTTTATGTTCCAGTTCCACGGGCAGGTGGCATGCCTTACCATACACAAGTTGGTATGGAGAGGTCCCTATAGGAGTCTTGAATGCTGTTCTGTAAGCCCACAGAGCATCATCCAAGCTTCGTGCCGAATCCTTTCTACGGGTACTTACAGTCTGTTCCAGGATTCTTTTTAGTTCTCTGTTAGAGACTTCAGCTTGCCCATTTATCTGTGGATGATATGGAGTCGCTACCTTGTGGCGAATCCCATACCGGACCATGGCAGAGTAAAGCTATTTGTTGCAAAAGTGAGTGCCCCCATCACTGATTAGTACCCTGGGGACACCAAACCTGCTGAATATATGTTTCTGGAGGAATTTCAGCACTGTTTTAGTATCATTGGTGGGTGTGGCAATGGCCTCAACCCATTTTGATACATAGTCAACTGCCACCAGAATATAAGTGTTTGAGTATGATGGTGGGAAAGGCCCCATGAAATCAATTCCCCATACGTCAAACAACTCAATCTCCAAGATTCCTTGTTGAGGCATGGCGTAACCATGAGGCAGATTACCAGCTCTTTAGCAACTGTCATAGTTACGTACAAACTCTCGGGAATCTTTATAGAGTGTGGGCCAATAGAAGCCACATTGGAGGACCTTGGTGGCTGTTCGCTCACCTCCGAAATGGCCTCCATATTGTGATCGATGGCAATGCCATAGGATCCTCTGTGCTTCTTCTCTAGGCACACACCCACGGATTATTCCGTCTGCACATCTCTTGAAGAGATAGGGTTCATCCCACAAGTAGTACTTTGCATCAGTGATTAATTTTTTCTTTTGTTGCCTGTTATACTCTTTAGGTATGAACCTTGCAGCCTTATAGTTTGCAATGTCGGCAAACCATGGTATTTCCTGAATGGCAAACAAGTGCTCATCCGGGAAAGTCTCAGAGATCTCAAGAGAGGGGAGGGACGTCCCTTCCACTGGCTCTATCCGGGACAGATGATCAGCCACTTGGTTCTCTGTCCCTTTTCTGTCTCTTATTTCTATATCAAACTCTTGCAGAAGCAACACCCATCTTATGAGCCTGGGTTTTGAATCCTGCTTTGTGAGTAGATATTTAAGAGCAGCATGGTCAGTATACATAATCACCTTTGATCCTACTAAGTATGATCTAAACTTGTCAATGGCATAAACCACTGCAAGCAATTCTTTTTCTGTGGTTGTGTAATTTTTCTGGGCATCATTTAAAACGCAGCTAGCATAATAAATGACATGCAGAAGCTTGTCATGCCTCTGTCCCAATACTGCACCAATGGCGTGATCACTGGCATCACACATTAGCTCAAATGGTAATGTCCAGTCTGGTGCAGAAATAACTGGTGCTGTGACCAGCTTGGCTTTCAGCGTTTCAAACGCCTGCAGGCACTCTGTGTCAAACACAAATGGCGTGTCAGCAGCTAGTAGATTGCTCAGGGGTTTTGCGATTTTTGAAAAATCCTTTATAAACCTCCTATAGAATCCTGCATGCCCCAGAAAGCTTCTGATTGCCTTAACATTAGCAGGTGGTAGTAATTTTTTAATTACCTCTATTTTTGCTTAATCCACCTCTATTCCTTTGTTTGAAATTTTATGCCCAAGGACAATCCCTTCAGTCACCATAAAGTGACATTTTTCCCATTTTAAAACCAGGTTGGTCTCTTGGCATCTTTTCAGAACTAGTTTCAGGTGATCAAGACAGGAGCTGAATGAGTCTCCATATACTGAGAAGTCATCCATAAAGACTTCCAGAAATTTTTCCACCATTTCAGAGAAAATAGAGAGCATGCATCTCTGGATGGTTGCAGGCGCATTACACAGCCCAAATGGCATCCTTCTATAAGCAAACACTCCAGTGGACATGTGAATGCTGTTTTCTCTTGATCCTGGGGATCTACTGCAATCTGGTTATAGCCTGATTAGCCATCCAAAAAGCAGTAATAATCATGACCTGCCAATCTTTCTAGCATCTGGTCTATGAATGGTAAAGGAAAATGATCCTCCCTTACTGGCAACTGAGTGCCAGAGTTAGAAGCTGGAGTGACGTTAGACGCCAGCTCCTCATCTGTTCCTGCCGTTTGAACGCCAGAACTGTGCTTCCTTTGGGCGTTCAACGCCAGATCCTTGCTTGTTTCTAGCGTTGAACACCAGTCCTGAGCATGGTCTGGGCATTCAGCGCCAGCCTTCCACCCAACTTCTGGCGTTTTGGTGCCAGAATTATTTTTCCCTGGGCTCTTACTATCCTCAGATGGATTTTGGGTGGTTTGCTCATTTCTTGGTTTCCTGCTGCCTTGAAGTGGGGTACTTAGTGCTTTCCCACTTCTTAATTGAACTGCTTGGCATTCTTCTATTATTTGTTTTGACAGCTGCTGCTTTGTTTGCTTTAATTGTACTTCCATGTTTATATTAGCCATCCCTGTCTCTTGTAGTTTATCCTTGAATTCAGCTAACTGCTTTGTTAGAAAATTCAATTGCTGATTGAATTCAGCAGCTTGCTCTGCAAGACTGAGTTCAGCATTTACTGTTTTAACCTCTTCTTTCATGGAAGAGTCACTGCTTAGGTACAGGTGCTGATTTCTAGCAACTGTGTCAATGAGCTCTTGAGCTTCTTCAATTGTCTTTCTCATGTGGATAGATCCACCAGCTGAGCAATCTAAAGAGGGAAGTTTTGAAAAAGATATGATTTGAAAAAGATTTTAAATAAAATAAAAAAAATCTGAATTTTTAAAATAAATTTCGAAAATTTGTTTTAAAAATAGAGAGAAAAGATATTTTTGAATTTAAAGAGGAAAGAGAGAAACAATAAGATAGCTCAAGATTTAAAATTTTTAGATCTAATGCTCCTTGTTTTCGAAAATTTTGGAGGGAAAATACCAAGGAACACCAAACTTAAAAATTTTAAGATCAAGACACAAGGAAAACTCAAGAACACTTTGAAGACTCACAAGAACACAAGAACATGAAGAAATAACACCAAACTTAAAATTTTTAGAAAACCAAAATAAATTTTCGAAAAACAAAGAAAAATCAACAAGAAAACACCAAACTTGAAGTTTGGCACGAGATTTAATAGAAAAAATATTTTTGAAAAATTTTTGAAAAGAAAATAAAAGACTCTGACCCAAAAGACAAAAATTTCCTAATCTAAGCAACAAGATTCACCGTCAGTTGTTTAAACTCAAACAATCCCCGGCAACGGCACCAAAAACTTGGTGCACGAATTGTGAATCACACGTTTCACAACTCGTACCACTAACCAGCAAGTGCACTGGGTCGTCCAAGTAATACCTTACGTGAGTAAGGGTCGAATCCCACGGAGATTGTTGGTTTGAGGCAAGCTATGGTTATCTTATTATTCTTAGTCAGGATGCCAATAACAGTGTTTTTCAAGTTCAATTGTAAAAAGAGAGAGAACATAAATATAAATACTTATTGTGCAATGGTGGAGAATATGTTGGAGTTTTGGAGATGCTTTGTCTTCTGAAATTCTGCTTTCCTCTGTTTCTGATTCACGCACGCATGTCCTCCTATGGCAAGCTGTGTGTTGGTGGATCACCGTTGTCAATGGTTACCATCCATCCTTCCAGTGAAAAGGATGCAGGTGCGCTATCACCGCACGGCTAATCATCTGCAGGTTCTCGATCGTACCGGAATAGGATTTACTATCCTTTTGCGTCTGTCACTACGCCCAGCACTCGCGAGTTTGAAGTTCGTCACAGTCATTCAATCCCAGAATCCTACTCGGAATACCACAGACAAGGTTTAGACTTTCCGGATTCTCATGAATGCCGCCATCAATCTAGGTTATACCACGAAGATTCTGATTAAGAGATCCAAGAGATACTCATTCATTCTAAGGTAAAACGGAAGTGGTTGTCAGGCACGCGTTCGTGGGGGAATGATGATGATTGTCACGTTCATCACATTCATGTTGAAGTGCGAATGGATATCTTAGATAGGAACACGCATGTTTGAATAGAAAATAGAAATACTTGCATTAATTCATCAGGACACAGCAGAGCTCCTCACCCCCAACAATGGAGTTTAGAGACTCATGCCGTCAGAGATTACAAAGTTCGGATCTAAAAATGTCATGAGATACCAAATAAGTCTCTAAAAGTTGTTTAAATACTAAACTAGTAACCTAGATTTACAGGAAATGAGTAAACTATAATAGATAGTGCAGAAATCTACTTCTGGGGCCCACTTGATGTGTGCTGGGGCTGAGACTAAAGCTTCTCACGTGCATAGGGCTGTTTTGGGTGTTCAACGCCAGCTTTGGATCCTTTTCTGGCATTGAACTCCAACTTGTAACTTGTTTCTGGCGCTGGACGCCAGACTGCAGCATGGAACTGGCATTGAACGCCAGGTTACGTCGTCTATCCTTAAGAAAAGTATGGACTATTATATATTTCTGAAAAGTCCTGGATGTCTACTTTCCAACGCAATTGGAAGCGCGCCATTTGGACTTCTGTAGCTCCAGAAATTCCATTTTGAGTGCAGAGAGGTCAGAATCCAACAACATCAGCAGTCCTTTTTCAGCCTGAATCAGATTTTTGCTCAGCTCCCTCAATTTCAGCCAGAAAATACCTGAAATTACAGAAAAATACACAAACTCATAGTAAAGTCCAGAAATATGAATTTTACCTAGAAACTAATGAAAATAAACTAAAAACTATATGAAATTAACTCCAAAAAGCGTATAACATATCCGCTCATCAGCCATACGTCGTTTGATTTGAAGCAGAGGAGCTTGATGACCATGGCCAATGGCATTGATCACATACAGCCTGCCATAGAAGAAGTCATTCACAAGTAAAGAGACAGTAATACCAGAGTTAATTCAGAAAGACAAAGCAACTCCAATCCTTAACCATATTCCTATTACTGATTCCATTTAATTTACAAAGTATTTTATTTTATTCCTTTCACGTTAACCTAGTTTAGATCTCACAAATCCAACCTTCTAATTTCACGTGAACCATAGCTTGCTTCAAACCACAATCCTCATGGGATCGACCCTGACTTGCTCAGGTATTACTTGGACGACCCAGTGTACTTGCTGGTACAGTTGTACAGAGTGTAGGGATTCGTGCACTAAGTTTTTGGCATCGTTGCCAGGGATTGTTCGAGTTTGGACAACTGACAGAATTTTTTGTTTCCTAAATCAGGTAATTTTTATTTTATTTGAGTCTTTTATTCTTATTTTCTTCTTCTCTATTTTCGAAAAATCATAAAAATATTGGTTCTTGGTTTAATCTTCTCTATTTTCTTTTATTTTCTTTATTTAATCTTTGTTCATGGTTTGAGTCTTACCTGTTTTTTATTTTCTTTTCCAAAAATTTTAAAACTTCTTCAAAAACCTTTTTCAAAAATTTTTATTTTCAAGAATCCTTAGCTTTCTTTATTAAATCTTTGTTTTTGGTTTGAGTCTTTTTGTTTTTGTTCTTGGTAATTTTCATTTTCTTTGAGTCTTTCTTTCAAAAATAGTCTCTTTGGTTAAATCTTGTGTCAAATCTTTAAGTTTGGTGTCCTCTTGTGTTTTTCTTTGAATTTTTCGAAAATTGTATGTGTTGTTTTCAAAAATTTTAAGTTTGGTGTCTTTTACATGTTCTTGTGTTCTTTGAGTCTTTTGAGTTTTGTTCTTGGTGTTCTTCTCAATCTTCAAAGTGTTCTTGTGTTTTCTTTTTGTTTTGATCTTAAAATTTTTAAGTTTGGTGTCCCTTTGTGTTTTCCTTTAAATTTTCGAAAATTTGGTGTATTAGATCTAAAAATTTTAAGTTTTGTGTCTTTTACTTGTTTCTCTCTTTCCTCATTAAATTAAAAAAAATATCTTTTCTATCTTTATTTTAAAATAATTTTCGAAAATTTTCATTAAAAATTCAGATTTTAATTTCAAAATTTCAAAAATCAAATCTTTTCAAAATCATATCTTTTTCAAAAATCTTATCTTTTTCAAAATCTTATCTTATCTTTTTCAAATTTCAAATTTTAAAATTAAATCTTTTTCAAAAATCAAATTTCAATTCTTATCTTTTTCAAATCTTTTTAATTTCTTATCTTATCTTTTCTAATATCAATTTTTAAAATCAAATCTGTTTCAAATCTTTTTAATTTCTCATCTTATCTTTTCTTATCTTTTCTATTTTCAAATTTTAAATTCAAATATTTTCTTATCTTATCTTATCTCTTATCTTATTTTATTTTCAAATCTTTCTTAATTAATCACCTATATTCTCTCTCTTTTTTTTCAAAACTTCCTAACTACTTCTTCTCTCTCTTAATTTTTGAAAATTCCTTCTCCTTCTCTCTCTTCTATTTTCGAAAATTCACTAACTAATTTTCAATTCTTTTTAATTTATTAACCTTATTTTTGAAAATAATAAATAAATAAAATAAAAACAAAAATATTTTAATTCTTATTTATCTTTTCTATTTCTAATTCTTCTCCTATTTACTTCTATTTATTCGAACTCCTCTTCCCCTATTTTCAAAGTATTCTTCTTCCCCTTCTTCCATCTTCACTTCTTCTATCTTTTTCTTCTCTCTTCACATCTCACAAGGAGTCCTCTGTTCTTGAACAAAGAACTCCCATTTGGCTTCTATTTTGTCATTTTCTTCTTTTCTTATTTATGACCAGGAATAGAGATAAAAAATCCCTCTTTAATCTTGATCCTGAACCTGAAAGGACTTTAAAGAAAAGCTTACAACAAGCTAGAGCACAACACTCCGGAAGGAACCTTTCAGAAAATCGTGAACAAGAAATAGGAGACATGGCCGAACCTGAAGGAGATGCCAGAAAGGTTCTTGGTGACTTCACCATGCCTACCTCTGACTTTTATGGCAGAAGTATCTCTGTACCTACCATTGGAGCTAACAATTTTGAGCTTAAGCCTCAGTTAGTCTCTCTTCTACAACAGAACTACAAGTTCCATGGACTTCCAAAGGAAGATCCACATCAGTTCTTAGCTGAATTCTTGCAAATCTGTGATCCTGTGAAGATCAATGGGGTAAATCCTGAAGTCTACAGGCTCATGCTTTTCCCTTTTGCTGTAAGAGACAGGACTAAGATATAGTTGGATTCTCAACCAAAAGAGAGCTTAGACTCTTGGGAAAAGCTGGTTAATACTTTTCTGGCTAAATTCTTTCCTCCTCAAAGGATGAGCAAGATTAGAATAGAAGTTCAAACCTTCAGACAAAGAGAAGGTGAATCCCTCTATGAAGCTTGGGAAAGATACAAGCAATTGATCAGAAGATGTCCTCCTAACATGCTCTCAGAATGGTCTATCATAGGCATATTCTATGATGGTCTATCTGAGATATCCAAAATTTCATTGGACAGCTCTGCAGGTGGATCACTCCACTTGAAGAAAACGCCTACAGAAGCAAGAGAACTCATTGAGATGGATGCAAACAACCAATTCATATAAACTTCTGAAAGAAATCATGTAAACCATGGGACCTCTCAAAAGAAATGAGTCCTTAAAGTTGATACTCTGAATGCCATATTGGCTTAGAATAAGATCTTGACTCAATAGGTCAATATGATCTCTCAGCATCTGACTGGAATGCAAACTGCAGCTGGCAGTACCCAAGAAGTATCTCCTGATGTAGATGCTTATGATCCTGACCATCCCACCATGGAAGAGGTGAATTACATGGGAGAACCCTATGGAAACACCTACAATCCTTCATAGAGGATTCATCCTAACCTTTCATGGAAGGATCAACAGAAACCTCAGCAAGGTTTCAATAACATTCAAGGTGGAAGGAACCAGAATAGGTTCAACAATAGACCACCATTTCTATCTTCTCAAGGGAACATGGAAACCCTTAAGCAGAGCCTCTCTAACTTAGTTACTCTGGTTTCTAACCTCTCTAAGATAACTCATAGTTTCATGAATGAAACAAGGTCCTCCATTAGAAACTTAGAGGTACAAGTTGGTCAAGTGAGCAAGAGAATTCCTGAGACTCCTCCTGACACTCTTCCAAATAACACTGAGGTAAACCCAAGGAAACAGTGCAAGGCCATCACCTCTGAGGTTGAGGCCGAATTTGGAGAGAATGGGATGGCGTTGAATGCGAGTGAAGAGTATATTACTGGGTGTTCAACGCCCAATCATGCAGCAAAGCTAGCACTGAACGCCAGTGAGAAACCCCTCACTGGGCGTTTAACGCCCATCCTAGCAGCAGAGCTGGCATTGAACGCCAGCCAGAAAGCACTGGTTGGGCATTCAACGCCCAAACATACAAGAATCCTGCGCTGAACGCCAGTGAGGAACCCCTCACTGGGCGTTCAACGCCCAAACAGGCAGGCACTCTGGCACTGAATGCTAGTGAGGAACCCCTCACTGGGCGTTCAACACCCAACCAACCAGGGAAGCTGGCGTTAAACGCCAGCAAGGACATCCCTGCTGGGCGTTCAACGCCCAAAAGGATAGAGGAACTGGCGTTTAACGCTAGTAAGGGTGCACAACATGGGCGTTCAATGCCCAAAGAGATATCAGAGCTGGCGTTGAACGCCAGTAAAAGTACACCTTCTGAATGCTCAATGCCCACTAAAGAAACCCCTATCCAAGAACTAAAGGAAACCAAGGCTCACATAAAGACCATAGAGGTTCCTTTAAATGCACTTTTGCAGCGCATGAGTTCTGATGAATACTCATCCTCTTATGAGGATGAAGATACTAGGGATGAGTAAGTTGCTCGGTACCTAGGAGCTCTTATAAAGCTGAATGCCAAGCTAATTGGTACAAAGCCTCTGGAGGAAGAACCTCCATTGCTTTCCAAAGAACTCCATGCTTTGGTTCAGTAGAAGCTACCTTAGAAGCTTCCAGATCCTGGACACTTCCTGATCCCTTGCACCATAGGCAACATGACCTTTAAGAAGGCTCTATGTGACCTAGGGTCAAGCATAAACCTCATGCCACTCTCTGTAATGGAGAAGCTGGGAATCCTTGAGGTACAAGCTACAAACATCTCACTAGAGATGGCAAACAAGACAATGAAGAAGTCATATGGCTTAGTAGAGGATGTCTTGGTAAAAGTTAAAAACCACTACATCCCTGCAAACTTCATAGTCCTGGATATTGGAGAGGATGAGAATGACTCTGTCATCCTTGGAAGATCTTTCTTAGCCATTGCCAATGCTATCATTGATATGGCTAAGGGAGAACTGACTTTACAACTAGGGGAGGACTACATCTTGTTTAAGATGCCTCATCCCAATTCTCCCTCTAAAAGAGAGATAATTGTGCAACACCTAGTATTCTAACCTTCTCTTTCTGTGCAGAGCTTTACAGAGCCCCCAAGCATCAATTCTAAGTTTGGTTTTGGGCAGCCATCAACAAGCTCTAAGCACAAAAGTACTAAGAAGAAAGTACCTAAAGGCTGGAGGGAAAAAAAAGTCCCAACTGAAGGCCTCTCACCTGTTATGAGAGTTGTCTTCACCAAGAAACCAGTCATACCACATACAATGAGTCGTGTCGTAACTTTAGAGCATGTGGAGCTCATTCATGATAAGACAGGAAGAAAGTTCACTATAAGGGGCGAAAATCTGAGCCCATACTCACCTCCGTAAGAAGCTAACCGTCAAGCTAATGACGTTAAAGAAGCGCTTGTTAGGAGGAAACCCAACCTTAATTAATTATTTATTATTTCTATTTCTTAATTTTATTTTTCTTTGAAGTTATTTTCTTAGGTTCATAATCATGTGCAACAGTCAGAACAGAGACAGAATAGTTCAGCAGTGAAAACAAAACACTCTAGATGGAGTGTGTTGAAGTTGAACGCCAGCCAGGGAGCAGCCCCTGGGAGTTCAAACGCCAGTGCAGATGGCAGGGAATCTAAATTCCTTAGCCTATTAGGACCAGTAGGCCCCACAGTATCTTCATCTACCCCACTTACTTTCACACTTCCCCATACACACTTCCCTAAAAACCCTAGCCCAATCACATCCATATCACTTCTCCAAATCCATCATAACTCCCACTAACTCCCACTCAATTCAAAATCAAATTTCCACCCAATTCCCCACCCATGGCCGAACCTAACCCTACCCCACTCCTATAAATACCCCTTTTCATACCCCTCCATACACACACCTCTCATACACTCATAAATCCCACTTGGCCGGGCCTTCTCTCTCCTTCTATCTCCTTCTATTTTCTTCTTCTTCTACTCCATTCTTCTCTTTTCTTTATTTTTGCTCAAGGACGAGCAAAGTTTTAAGTTTAGTATTAGAAAAGCCTAACTTTTTTTCTTTCCATTACCATTCATGGCACCCAAGGTTGGAGAACCCTCTAGAAAGAGGAAAAGAAAGACAGTAGCCGCCACCTTTAAATCTTGGAAGATGGAGAGATTCATCACCAAAGCCCATCAAGACCACTTCTATGGAGTAGTGGCAGAGAAGAAAGTGATCCCTGAGGTCCCTTTCAAGCTCAAGAAGAATGAGTATCTGAAAATCCGAAGAGAGATCCGGAGAAGAGGTTGGGAAGTCCTAACCAATCCCATTCAAGATGTTGGAATTTTAATGGTGCAAGAGTTCTATGCTAATACATGTGTTACTAAAAACTATGACACTAGTGTGAAACCAAATCCAAGGAATTGGAGCACCATGGTCTGAGGGAGAATCTTAGATTTCAGCCCGGAAAGTGTGAGATTGGCATTCAACTTGCCTCTGATACAAGGAGATCCTCATCCTTACACTAGGAGAGTCAACTTTAATCAGAGATTGGATCAAGTTCTCTCAGACATCTGTGTGGAAGGAGCACAGTGGAAAATAGATTCCCAAGGCAATCCCATTCAACTAAGAAGGCTTGACCTGAAGCCCATAGCTAGAGGATGGTTGGAATTCATCCAACATTCCATCATCCCTACTAGCAATCGGTCAGAAGTGACCATTGAAAGGGCTATCATGATCCATTGCATCATGATTGGAAGTGAGGTGGAAGTACATGAGGTGATTCCTCAAGAATTGTACAAGATAGTTGAGAAACCTTCCACCTATGCAAGGTTGGCATTCTCACACCTCATTAGTCATCTATGCAATTCAGCTGGAATTGTCATAGTGGAAGATATCTCCATTGGGGAGGACAAGCTCATCACTAAGAAAAAGATGGAGCAAACTAGAGAGCATGCACAAGAGCCTGTGCAGCCACCTCAACATGAGATCCCTGAGATGCCTCAAGGGATGTATTTTTCTCCTCAAAGCTATTGGGATCAATGGCAGACTTCTCTTGGAGAACTAAGCACTAACATGGCACAATTGAGGGTAGAGCATCAAGAGCATTCCACCACCCTCAATGAAATAAGAGAAGATCAAAGAGCTATTAGAAAATATCAAAGGGCTATGAGGGAAGAACAACAAAGGCAAAAGAGTGACACTGAAGAGATCAAGCATCACATTGGATCCTCAAGGAGGAGCACTAGCTGCCACCATTAAAGATGGACTCATTCTCTTTATCTCCCTTTCCTGTTATTTTTTTTGTTTTCTGTTATGTCTTATCTGTTCTCTTGTTCTTGTTGCAAGATCATTTGCATTGATGTCTTAAGATGTAAAATGTTTCATATATCTCTCACCTCACTTAAAAGAAAATTTTATTTGAAAAGAATTGAGAGACACGTGAATTTCAAGTTTAAAATAAGAATAGTTCAATTATCTTGATGTGGTGGCATTGCTTTTATTTTTTGAATGTATGAATAAAAAGTGCATATTTGAAGTTAGAATTTTAGAATGTTGGCTCTTGAAAGAGTGATAAAAAAGGAAAACTATTATTGGTAATCTGAAAAATCCAAAAATTGATTCTTGAAGCAAGAAAAAGCAGCAAAAAGAAAAAGCATATTGCAAAAGAAAAAAAAGAAAAAAATAAGCAGAAAAAGCCATTAGCTCTTTAAACCAAAAGGCAAGAGCAAGCAAGTAACCCTTTAAACCAAAAGGCAAGGGTAAAAGGATCTAAGGCTTTGAGCATCAATGGTTAGGAGGGCCTAAAGGAATAAAATCTTGGCCTAAGCAGCTCAACCAAGCTGTCCCTAACCATGTGCTTGTGGTGTGAAGGTGTCAAGTGAAAAGCTTGAGACTGAGCGGTTAAAGTCGTGATCCAAAGCAAAAAGAGTGTGCTTATGAACTCTAGACACCTCTATCTGGGGATTCTAGCAAAGCTGAATCACAATCCGAAAGGGTTCACCCAGTTAAAGTGTCTGTGACATTTATGTATCCGGTGGTAATATTGGAAAACAAAGTGCTTAGGGTCACGGCCAAGACTCTGAAAGTTCTTTTCAAGAATAAAAAAGAACTGAACTAGGAGAGTCAATAATAGCATCTGGATTCTAAGTTCCTAAAGAGGCCAACACTTCTGAGTTTCAATGGATAGTGAGATGCCAAAACTATTCAGAAGCAAAAAGCTACTAAGTCCTGCTCATCTAATTGAAACTGAGCTTCATTGGAAACTTTGAAATTTATTTGTATCTTACTTTTATTTGTATCCTACTGTGTTTTTAGTTTCTTGGGAACAAGCAACAGTCTAAGTTTGGTGTTGTGATGAGCGAATATTTTATACGCTTTTTGGCATCATTTTCATATAGTTTTTAGTATGTTTTGTTTAGCTTTTATTAATTTTTTATAGGTTTTAGTGTTAAATTCATATTTTTGGATTCTAATTTGGGTTTTTGTGTTTTTGTACAATTTCAGGTATTTTCTGGCTGCAATTGAGGAGCTGGAGTAAAAGTCTGATTTAGAGACAGAGAAAGCACTATAGATGTTATCTGGATCTGACCTCCTTGCACTCAAAAGAGCTTTTCTGAAGCTACAAAAATCTAAATGGAGTGTTCTCAACGGCTATGGAAAGCTGCCTTCCAGAGCTTTCCATCAATGTATAATAATTTATACTTTGCTTCAGATTAAAAGGCCCAAAACTGGAATCCAACGCCAGCTTCCTGCCCCCCTTCTAGGCATCTAGCGCCCAAGGAGCAGAGACCAGCGTCCAAACGCCCAAAGAGGACTCCCTAGCCAGCATTCAATGCCCTAGAGGCCTTCTAGCACGTGGATCTCATCAAAGCTCAGCCCAAATACTCACCAAGTGGGCCCCAGAAGTGAATTTTAGTACTAAAAAGACTGTTTTACCCTTACTAATCATTAGTTTAGTATTTTTAAGGGATATTTTACATAACCCACGCATATACTTTACACAGCCCATCATTTACCATAATTTCATTTCTATCATTGTATTTTCTTATCAGTATGAATTTCTAAACCTCCTAGGTTGAGGAGAGGAGCCCTGCTGAGTCTTGTGAATTAATAAAAGTATTACTGTTTCTCTTCGATCCATGTTTGATTTAATTCTAAGATGTATACTCGTTCTTCAACATGGTGAATAGGATAATCAGTGACAATCAGCTTTGTTTATCATACTAAGACAGTGTTCCTGACAACCACCCGTGTCTACTTGGGTTCATGTGAATACGTGACTGGAAAGTACGAACCGCCAGCTATCTTTATACATCTCTCAGACGGCTAATCCATGACTTCATTGGGAACTTCTCGAGACACCAATTCAGCCAATTTTTGGGGAGATTAGGGTCTCTATGGTAGAGGCTAGAACCCAAAGGAGCAGCATTCTCTGATCCAGAAGATTCAACCTTATTTGTGGCGTTTTGAGTAGGATCGCCAAGAGAATGAACTGCTAGAGCCTCACCCTCGTTCAAATTAGATGATCGCGGCCATACGACGTTTGATCTGAAGCAAAGGAGATTGATGACCACGGCCAATGGCATTGATCACATACAGCCTGTCATAAAAGAAGTCATTCACAAGCAAAGAGACAGTAATACCAGAGTTAATTCAGAAAGACAAAGCAACTCCAATCCTTAACCATATTCCTATTACTGATTCCATTTAATTTACAAAGTATTTTATTTTATTCTTTTCACGTCAACCTAGTTTAGATCTCACAAATTTACAACCTTCTGATTTCACCTGACTAAGACCTGCAAGGTAACCATAGCTAGCTGATGAGCGGATAATTTATATGCTTTTTGGCATTATTTTTAGTATGTTTTTAGTATATTTTAATTAGTTTTTATTATATTTTTATTAGTTTTTAAATAAAAATCATATTTCTGGACTTTACTATAAGTTTGTGTGTTTTTCTGTGATTTCAGGTATTTTCTGGCTGAAATTGAGGGACCTGAGCAAAAATATGATTCAGAGGCTGAAAAAGGACTGCAGATGCTGTTGGATTCTGACCTCCCTGCACTCAAAGTGGATTTTCTGGAGCTACAGAAGCCCAATTGGCACGCTCTCAATTGCGTTGGAAAGTAGACATCCTGAGCTTTCTAGAAATATATATAGTCCATACTTTGCCCGAGATTTGATGGCCCAAATAGGCATTCTAAGTCAACTCAAGAATTCTGGCGTTTAACTCCAAAACTGGCACAAAAGCTGGAGTTAAACGCCCAAACTGGCACAAAAGCTGGCGTTTAACTCCCAGAAAAGTCTCTACACATGGAAGTTTCAATGCTCAGCCCAAGCACACACCAAGTGGGCCCGGAAGAAGATTTCTACATTAATTACTGATTTCTGTAAACCCTAGGCTACTAGTCTCTATAAATAGGACCTTATACTATTGTATTATATAGATCTTTTACTCATACTTTCATACACTTGATCACGTTTTGGGAGGCTGGCCTCACGGCCATGCCTATTCTTATGTATTATCAACGGTGGAGTTTCTACACACCATAGATTAAGGTGTGGAGCTCTGCTTTTCTTCATAAATTAATACAAGTACTATTGTTTTTCTATTCAACTCAAGTCTATTTCTTCTCCAAGATATTCATTCGTTCTTCAACTTGATGAATGTGATGATCCGTGACACTCATCATCATTCTCACCTATGAACATGTGCCTGACAACCACCTCTGTTCTACTAGCAAATGCTTGAATGCGTATCTCTTGGGTTTCTAATCTAAGATTGGAATCTTCGTGGTATAGGCTAGAATTATTGGCGGCCATTTCTGAGATCCGGAAAGTCTAAACCTTATCTGTGGTATTCTGAGTAGGATCTGGGAAGGGATGACTGTGACGAGCTTCAAACTCGCGATTGTGGGGCGTGTGACAGACGCAAAAGGATCAATGGATCCTATTCCGACATGATCGAGAACCGACAGCTGATTAGCCGATGTTGTGACAGAGCATTAGGACCATTTTCACTGAGAGGACGGGATGTAGCCATTGACAACGGTGATGCCCAACATAAAGCTTGCCATGGAAAGGAGTATGAATGATTGGAAGAAGGAAATAGGAAAGCAGAGGTTCAAGGGGAACAAAGCATCTTCATACGCTTATCTGAAATCCACCAATGAATTACATAAGTATCTCTATCTTTATTTTATGTTTATTTTCATCACCTTAAACTCCATAATCATTTGAATCTGCCTGACTGAGATTTACAAGATGACCATAGCTTGCTTCTAGCTGACAATCTCCGTGGGATCGACCCTTACTTACGTAAGGTTTATTACTTGGACGACCCAGTGCACTTGCTGGTTAGTTGTGTGGAATTGTGACAAAGTGTGATTCACGTTTGAGAGCTCCAAGTTTTTGGCGCCGTTGCCGGGGAAGGAACGAATGAAAGAACAATAATTTCGCATTTGTTTCCGGCAACAACAGTGCCAAGTTTGGTTCGGCAACAACACCAAGTTTTTGGCGCCGTTGCCGGGGATTGTTCGAGTTTGGACAACTGACGGTTCATCTTGTTGCTTAGATTAGGTATTTTTTTTTTCAGAATTTTTAAGAATGAATTCTAGAGTTTCAAGGTGATGTTCTTATCATCACAAAACCTGATTGATTCTCATCAATTTAGTTATTGAATGTAATGTCCTGCTACTTGCATGCATTGTTTATTTGATCTTAGTTGCATTTTTTATTGTTTTTCATCATTAAAAATTCAAAAATATTTTCAAAATTATGTCTTTTCAAGTCAATAATACAGAGAATTGAAGATTCAAAACATTCAGCAGAGGAATCAAACAGAAAAAGCTGGGCGTTCAAAACGCCCAGTGAAGAAGGAAAACTAGCGTTTAAACGCCAGCTAGGGTACCTGGCTGGGCATTTAACTCCCAAAAAGGTAGAGATTTGGGCGTTAAACGCCAGAATGGGCACCATTCTGGGCGTTTAACGCCAGGATGACACTAGAGGGAAGATTTTGTTTTTAATTCACATTTTTTCAAGTTTTCATAATTTTTCAAAATCAAATCTTTTTCAAATCATATCTTTTCAATCATATCTCTTTCAAAATCAATTTCTTTCCATTTTGTATTTATTTTTACTATTTTGAAAAATCCTTGCTTCAATTAAAGATTTACTTCAAAATTTTTAAGTTGTTACTTGCCTATTAAGAAAGGATCAAACTTTAAATTTTAAAATCATATCTTTTAATTTCTTGATAGTCAAGTAATCAACTTTAATTTTAAAAATTTTCTTTTTCTAAATTGATTTTCAATCATATCTTTTCAAACATATCTTTTCAATCACATCTTTTTCAAAATTAAGTTTCAATCATATCTTTTTAATTTCTGATTTCAAAATCTTTTTCAAAAAAATCACTTGATTTCTTTCCCAATCTTAGTTTTCGAAAATCTCAACCAAATTTTCAAATTTCTTTTTTATTATTTCAAAATCTTTTTAATTTATTTTCGAAAATTCTTCCCTCTTTTCACATCCTTCTATTTAAGGGACTAAGACTCCTCATCAAGGTGCAATTCGAACTCTATCCCTCTTGATAAGTTCGAATTCCCTCTTCTCCACCTCCTCCTTCTATTCTTCTTTTCTTCTGACACTTCAAGGAATCTCTATACTGTGATATAGAGGATTCCATACTTTCTTGTTCTCTTCTCTTTCATATGAGCAGAAGCAAAGATAAAGGCATACTTGTTCAAGCTGATCCTGAACCTGAAAGGACCTTGAAGAGAAAGCTAAGAGAAGCTAAAGCACAATTCTCTCTAGAGGGCCTAACAGAGCTTTTCAAAGAAGAAGAAGCAATGGCAGCCGAAAATAACAATGCCAACAATGCAAGGAAGGTGCTTGGTGACTTTACTGCACCTACTCCCGACTTCTATGGGAGAAGCATCTCAATCCCTGCCATTGGAGCAAACAACTTTGAGCTTAAGCCTCAATTAGTTTCTCTAATGCAACAGAATTGCAAGTTTTATGGACTTCCATTGGAAGATCCTCATCAGTTCTTAGCTGAATTCTTGCAAATCTGTGACACTGTCAAGACCAATGGGGTTGACCCTGAAATCTACAGACTTATGCTTTTTCCTTTTACTGTAAGAGACAGAGCTAGGACATGGTTGGATTCACAACCTAAAGAAAGCCTGAACTCTTGGGAAAAACTAGTTAATGCCTTCTTGGAAAAGTTCTTTCCACCTCAAAAATTGAGCAAGCTTAGAGTGGAAGTCCAAACCTTCAGACAGAAGGAAGGAAAATCCCTCTATGAAGCATGGGAAAGATACAAGCAATTGATCAGAAGGATAGAGTTATTGTAGTTTGTATTTTTGGCAGAATTTGTGTGTGTATTGATTGTATAGAGTTAGTGTAGTTTGTATTTTTGAACAATTTAGTGTAGTTAGTGTACTTATTGCCCCCTTTTTCGCTTAGCTATTATCTTGGAGTTTAAATTATGCTTGAAATTGCACAATCATGCGTACATTCTAGCAGAAGAGATGATGAATCCAATCCTTTGGACTATCTGTAACTCTATCTTCATGCTCAATATTAGATAGAATGCATAGCTAAATTTATCTGGATTTTCTTTATTCATTTGTTCCATTTTCTACTTTTTATGATATCTGCGTTAATTTACTGTTCCCATTTTTCTTCTTCCAGATTCCAGAACTGTGATGGCAATTCTTGGTAATGGTCTCCTCTAATTATCACTCTTTTTTTTATCCCCCTCTCTTGTCATCACTATATCTATCTATTATGATGGCCTATAATTTATGTTATTGTACCCTGGTAAATCTTAACTCTTCATGTTTCTAGCTGCTACCACGAGCAACTTAGTATTTTTTTTATCCCCTGTTGTATTTATTTTTATTCATTAGGGTTCATTGATTTTTTTTTGGGGGGGGGGTAACAGTTTTGACTTTTGAGCACTTCTTGTTTACTGTTTTAAGGTGACTCCTAAAGATGTTCGGAAACTTAATCTCCCTCCGGAATCAGTGAACAAAACTCCATCTAGGGAAACATTTGTTAAATCAAATTTGCTGAAGGTCTGTTGCTTTTAGTTTGGTATTTTGAGCATAGTTTAGTTTCGTGTTATTGTACTTTTAGATTTGCATTTACCAATCAGTGAGCATCGTTTAATTTCTGTTGCTTTATTGTTCTTGATGTTTTGCTGCAGGCTAGTATTGGAATGGATAACTTGAACGCTTAATGCACAAAGTGGAGCAGTTTTAGGTTGATTCTGATCTTTTACTAAGTATTCAGGCTGATGAGCATCTCTATTAGTGTAATTTTATATATTATGAGCAGTTCTAACTTGTATTATTTCTGTATTTTTCTTCGGTTTTTAGTTTTGGAATTTGAACTCGAGATTTATTTTGTATTTGAATATTAGTTTTTTAATGTATAAAATAATTATAGTAAATTATATATGTCACTAATTATTGTTTGATATGTCTTGTAATAAAAATTGCATACTATATTAGTAGGTTTGGTAATAAAAACAGATTGAAAATTTATATTGTGTAGCAATGAAGATCAAATAAGGAAAAGAAATTTTTTTTTAATTTAACAAGGCTTTCGCCACGCTTTTAAAGCGTGGCTGTATATCTTACTATGGCCACGCTTTTGAAGCGTGGCTGTATCTCTTCCTATCGTCACGCTTTAAAAGCGTGGCCATACCTCCCCTTTTGCCACGCTTTAAAAGCGTGGCCATATCTCGTCTACTGCCACGGTTGTAAAAGTGTGGCCAGATCTGCCCTATCGCCACGCTTTAACAGCGTGGCCATATCTCTACCTATCGCCACGCTTTAAAAGCGTAGCCATATCTCCCACCTACAGCCACGCTTTTACAAGTGGCAGTTTGTAAAAAAGCGTGGCAAATGAAAAGCGTGGCGGTAGCTCAAAAAGCGTGGCGAAAAGCTATTGCCACGCTTTTTTCAGCTTTTCGCCACGCTTTAAAAACGTGGCAAAAGACGTGTTTTCTTGTAGTGAAAGGTCCGAACTCAAGCAAGGGCAAAATCGTACAGGTCGACGTCAGCTAAGAAGAGGCGCAAGCACGATCTCAAAAAAGAACAAGCCAAAAGGTTGCGAAACAACCTAAAGCTCAAAGGTGCTTAGCTAAAAGGGATACAACTCCACTCAAAGAAGGCACAATCTCAAACAGGGCTACGTACGTCATCCGAGACTAAAAAAGTTTCTATATAAAGAACACTGAAAAGTCATTAGACAAGTCACTAAAAGCCCGGATATCAAGCCGCAAGGATAACTTCGCCAAAGCAGAGGGTTGTCAACACAAACTTAAAAGCAAGGCGTGATCCAGAAGGCAAGGGTAGAAAACCTACACTACCACTCAAAAGAGGTTGGACTGTGAAGTACCAAACCTCTAGAAAATCTGCAAAGATTGCAAAGCAATGAAGAAACAAGCCAGACAAATGCTTGAGCACGACTTCCAAAGAGATCGAAGCTCTGAAAAGCACAATCTCACGGAAAGATCAAACTCAAGCAGGGGCACTGTTCATATCCTGGGTCAAGCTGTCCGACCCGGGATGTTTAGCGACAAGCCGACCGACCTCTTCAGGTCAGACTATCCGACCTCTCCTCAAAGAGCTCGGCCAATGTCCGACTTCTTCACAAAGAGCTCGGACAAAACGCCACAGAGGCCCAAGTAGGCCCGAACGAAGGAACACAGCCCAATCTAAAGGCAGCTAAAGCCCAAAAAAGATAAAGGTGGTTCCCCAGAAGATAAGATGACCTCACTCAAAGATAAGATAAGATAAGATAAGATAAGATAACTAACTTATCTTATCTAAAAAGGTCACTATCATACCATTATAAATACACTGGAGCACCCAAGTATAACTCATACTCTGATTCTACTAAAAACCTGCTTAATACCCTTGCTAACTTAAGCATCGGAGTCCCTTGCAGGTACCCCCCACTCTCCGGTGGCGAAGGATCAGTAGTGCAGCCAGTCCAACAAGTCGGATACGACAGCTCCGGCCGCCACTCACCAACCGGACACGTCAGCACCGACCAGTACAGAAGATCTCGACCGAGATCGACCTCCAGTTTCAGGTAACCCTCGGAACACTATCCTTCAAGGATCCTCGTATATTATATTTTTTCAAGTATTATACGTATATATGTTATATTTTAGAGGTCATAATACCACACCACCTCTGTTTTACGACCTAAACGTAAAGCTCTGTGTGGTAGAGTGTTACATTATGTTACAGAGCAGTTCGTTCCTGTAGAGCCTGAGGGATGTACTGACTATGCTTTTGTGCATTTTGTGCA
>NC_029790.2:100180930-100196260 GCF_000816755.2 Arachis ipaensis | reverse complement strand
TAGGGTGTTACATTATGGTATTAGAGCAGTTCGTTCCTATAGAGCCTGAGGGACGGACTGACTATGCTTCTGTGCATTCTCTGTGTATGTGTCTATCTGCTATTAGGATATCTAACTAATATATGTGGCATAAATGTTCATGAGCATGCATTTGGGACTTTGAAGCACTAGACTTGCGATATTGAGACTAATCAACTTGATATCACTTGTTTGGTGTGTATAGGAACCAGATGTCGACTCGTGGACGTGGTCGTGGGCTAGGAAGAGGTAGATTAGGCAATGCAAACTTTGAACCGACAGGGAATAAACCTGTAGACTTTATGGCTTCCCTGGAGAATATGGCTGCGGCTATGCAGGCGACGACCGAGGTATTAGGGAATCAAATGAATAACGGGAATAATGGGATAATGCGTAGAGGGTCCCATGTCGCTCCCCTCTTTTCTAAAGGTGCACCCTCTGGCCTTCAGGGGGACCTCAAACCCTACTGAAGCGGATAACTAGCTTTAGGCAATGGAGCAGGCACTGCAGGCTCAGCAAGTTCCCGAGGAATAGTGGGTCGAATTCCAGACCTATCAATTACAAGGTGAGGCCCAGTACTAGTGGCAGGAAACACGACGTATCCTGCAACCAGATGGTGTTGTGGTACAGTAGGAAGTGTTTCGAATAGAGTTCTATAGAAAGTACTTTCTTATTTTGGTTAGGAACGCAATGGAGCTTGTGCTGCTGCAGTTAAAACAAGGCCAAATGACTGTTATTGAGTACACTAACAAGTTCGAAGAATTGTGCCGATTCTCTCGAATCTGTCAAGGTGCTCCTGAGGATTTTGCTGAATGGAAGTGTATGAAATATAACGGAGGCCTTCGTAGTGACATTCTGAGCTCTGTTGCACTGATGGAGATTATGGTGTTTTCTGAACTTGTGAATAAGAGTAGGGCGGTTGAGGAGTGTGTGAGGAAGGCAGCAGTAGAGAAGGGAAGTCAGAGGATGCTGATAAACCACTATTTTATGGTCTATCTTGTGCTCAATTGAGTGGTTTTATCAATTCTTCACTCGCTTATTCATACTAATTGCATGATTTTACATTTCCTTCCTGATTTTGTGCTATGATTGAAAACATGCTTCTTTGGCCTTCAAATTAATAACTTTAATCCTCTCTTATTATCATTAGATGCCGTGATATGTATGTTAAGTGATTTCAGAGATTACAGGGCAGGAATCGCTCAGAGGATGGAAAGAAAGCATGCAAAAGTGGAAGGAATACAAGAAGTTGAAGAAATTGCTAAGCTGTCCAGCCTGACCTCTTTGCACTCAAACGATCATAACTTGAGCTACAGAGGTCCAAATGAGATGGTTCCAGTTGCGTTAGAAAGCTAACATCCGGGGCTTCGCAACAATATATAATTTGTCATAGCTGCTCCAAAGCCATATGACACAAACGCGTGGATCACGCGGACGCGTGACCTGGCAGAAATGCAAATCCACGCAAACGCGTGGACGACACTTCCGCGTCACTTTCCCACAACCTGTACGTACCAGAATACGCTTGGGGTGATTTCTGGGTTGTTTTTTACCCAGTTTTCGGCCCAGAAAACACAGATTAGAGGCTATAAAATGGGGGAATGCATCCATTCATTAACAAGTCTTCCATTATTCACTTTTCATAATTTAGATGTAGTTTTTAGAGAGAGAGGTTCTCTTCTCTCTCTTAGGTTTTAGGATTAGCATTCCTCTTAAAGGATTTAGGATTTCAACTTCTTCTCAAGTTCAATATTCCTTTTATATTTTTATTTATTCTAATGCTTTTATTCGTATCTGACTTATGTTACCAATTTGGCTTATGAACTCTTTATGTTTAGATTGATTTTCTTTTATTAATGAAATTGAGGTATTTCAGATTTATGATTTTTATTTAGCTCTTCATATTCTTGGCTTTAATTGATTAATTAGAGACTCTTGAGTTATCAAACTCATCGTGATTGATAATTGTTATTTTTGCTAATTGAATTGAATTCCGATAACTCTAGTCCTTTCTTAGGAGTTGGCTAGGACTTGAGGATCAAACTAATTAGTCAACTTGACTTTCCTTTGCTTTAGTAAAGGTTAACTAAGTGGGATTAAAACTCAATTCTCATCACCATCAATAAGGATAACTAGGATAGGACTTCCAAATTTTCATACCTTGCCAAGAGTTTTATTAGTTATTAATTTATTAATTCCTGCAATTTATTTCCCTTGTTCAAACCTTTTAAAACCCAAAAACACTGTTTTCCATAACTAATAATAAGAACACCTCCCTGCAGTTCCTTGAGAAGACGACCCGAGATTTGAATACTTCGGTTTATAAATTTTATTGGGTTTGTTACTTGTGACAGCCAAAACTTTTGTACGAAAGGATTTTCTGTTAGTTTAGAAACTATACTTACAGCGCGATTACTTTTATTCTTTATCGATAGAAAATCAGTTCGTCAAAATGGCGCCGTTGCTGGGGAATCGCAAACGTGTGCCTTATTATTGGTTATTGTAAATATTTGCTTTTTGCTTATTTATTTATTTTTTATTTTTGTTTTTATTTTTGCTTTTTCGTAAATTAAGAGGTTATTGCTCTTTATTTTAATTGATTTTTTTTTCGAAAATCACAAAAAAAAAATTTATCTTTTTCAAAATCTTATCTTATCTTATTTCAAAAATCAAATTTCAAATTTCAATATTTAAATTCAAAAATTCAAAATCTAAATTTTAAATTTTAAATTTTAAATTTTAAAAATCAAACCTTTTCAAAATTTAAATCTTTTTCAAATCTTTATCTTATATTGTTGACTTTTTCAAAAATCAAAATTCAAAATTTAAAATTCAAATTTCAAATTTCAAATTTCAAATTTCAAATTTCAAAATTTAAAATTCAAAATTCAAAATTTAATTTTCAAATTCAAAAATTTAAATTTCAATAACCTTTTAATTTAAATTTGTTTTTATTTTTGTTTTTAATTTTTATTTGCTATTATGAGTTCTCACCCCATCTCTTTAAGTTTGGTTCCAATGTTGTTGTAAGGAATGGAAACTATAATGAAAATAGGCATGAAGGTTGGAATAATCAAAGATGGGAGGAGCCACAAGGATTTGATCAACCCTCTTGGCAACAACCCCCTCCAATGCACTATAACCAACAACCATTCTGTGATGCATACTAAAATGATGACTATGGTAGACCCCCTTGTAGTTACCAACAAGTCCCGCCATATGCTTATGAACCATCTCGTCAACACAACTCTGGACCATCATACTCACAAGCCCCTTACCACCAAACACCACCATATGACCCTAACCTATATCCACCACATCAACCACCATATGAACCACACCCAGAACCACCACCTCAATATTCACCATCTCCATATCCTTATCAAGAAGAACCACCTTCCTATTATAAACCCTTTCTCCAAAATAATGAACCCTCATATCCACCCCAATCTCCAATGGATGACTTCCTTCGTGGTCTTCTTCAAGGGCAAGCGAAGATGCAAAGGGACGTACTAGAACTCATGACTGCCTTAACCGAGGTAGTAAATAAATTAGCTTCTCAACATTTGAGCACTCTAAGTACTCCCATTGCTATATGTGGAGAATCAAAAGAAGAGCGTAGCATGAAGGAGACACTAGAAACTTCGGTGGACAATGAGGAACATGGCTTTGTATTGGAACAAGTGGAGGAAGCCATAATAGTTGCAGAGGAAGAAATGGTTGAAGATTTAGGAGATGCGAAACCTCCATGGGAAATTCAAATCACAGAACCTCCTTCCAAGACGTTTGAATTTGATGTTGAAGAGGGTGTACAACCTCCGAGGCATATCATGGTTGAAGACTTGGAAGCGGTTGATCAAGAGATGGAGACTAAAGAAGCAGAAGCACAGCCTCCCATGCCCTTGGTAAGCAATGAAGAAGAGATTAAATTGGAAGAAAGCTACCAAGAAAAAGAGGTTGATATTAAAGAAGCTTGCAAAAGGATGGAAAGTGTCAAGAAAGCACTCACGGGAGTAAAGCCTGCAATTACCTTGCCAAAGTTGTTGGAGATCCCCCCTAAGTTGCCATCATCCTTCACAACATTCAAGTGGGTAAAATTCATATCCCTTAGCTTTCTAATTCCACTTGAATATGGGCTACTGGAGACGGATGGTCAACTTAGAGCTCTTTGTGGCATTAAGAGTAAGAGGAAGATGGTCAGTGGTAAGAATTGTCCTACAAGGTTCATTATGATTGGAAGCTCAAAGTTTAAATGCACAGGTTGGTGTAAAGCTCAACTGAATGGGTCTAGGAAGTTGTTTGGCCACTTTAGTAAGAATTCTGATTGACTGCCACCCGGTTGGAACACTAATGATCAACAAGAAGACGGGGCAAAAGCAACGTTTGGGACCCCAGAATTCAGTCTAGAAATTAACACTCTTGGGGCCTTGTCACTTGCTTTAACTAGCTTGAAGGCTTTCTGCGCCTAGTTTGGGATCCCGGAGGATACTGGAATTGCAAACATTGGTGGAGATTCAAGGATCAGTACAAGCACAAGCCACCATAACAAAGGACTCCCCAAATGTCCAACTTAAGGACTTTAACTAAAAGTGCTAGGTGGGAGACAACCCACCATGGTCTGATCGTTCCTTTTCAATTTTAATTTTATTTCGTTTTGTTTGTTTTTAAGTTTTATTTTATTCCATTTTATTGAACCTGGAATTATTCATAACATCCATATCAGCACTGCATTTGCATATGCATATTGCATAAAAAAAACACGCACGCGACGCGTAAGTGTCGCTGACGCGTCCGTGTCACACGTGCATTAGGAAGAAAAGAAAAGTGAACAGAGAGTCACGCAAAAGCGTGGCTGGAGGCGTGCCTTAGGCACAAATATGATCACGCGACCGCATCGCTGACGCGTTCGCGTCGTTTGGAAATAGCCTCCCATGCGTCCGCGTCACCCACGCGAACGTGTGGCTCTGTAAAATCGACGTAAATGGGTGTATGACAGTATGTTGGGCTGGAATGGGGCTGGACTCATGCTAGAAGCCCAAGCCCTCCCACGCAAACGCGTGCCCGACGCGTTCACGTCGCTTTTCAAAAATGGCCATTCACGCGACCGCATCACCCTAAATTTTGGCAAAATGAATTTCAAACAGAGAGCTGCGCGAACGCAAGGCTGCACTCGCGCCAATCACACAAATCAAGCCACGCGATCGCATGACCCACGCATCCGCGTCACCTGATAATTATTGCACACCACACGACCGCATCACTCAATTCTTCAAAATGAGTGGTTTTTATCAATTCTTCACTCGCTTATTCATACTAATTGCATGATTTTACATTTTCTTCCTGATTTTGTGCTATGATTGAAAACATGCTTCTTTGGCCTTCAAATTACTAACTTTAATCCTCTCTTATTATCATTCGATGCCGTGATATGTGTGTTAAGTGATTTCAGAGATTACAGGGCAGGAATGGCTCAGAGGATGGAAAGAAAGCATGCAAAAGTGGAAGGAATACAAGAAGTTGAAGAAATTGCTAAACTGTCCAGCCTGACCTCTTTGCACTCAAATGGTCATAACTTCAGCTACAGAGGTCCAAATGAGATGGTTCCATTTGCGTTGGAAAGCTAACATCCGGGCTTCACAATGATATATAATTTACCATAGCTTCCCCGAAGCTAGGCGACGCGCAAACGCGTGGACGACGCTTCCGCGTCACTTTCCCGCAACCTGTACGTACCAGAATACACTGGGGGCGATTTCTGGGTTATTTTTGACCCAGTTTTCGGCCCAGAAAACACATATTAGAGGCTATAAAGTGGGAGAATGCATCCATTCATTAACAAGTCTTCTATTATTCACTTTTCATAATTTAGATGTAGTTTTTAGAGAGAGAGGTTCTCTCCTCTCTCTTAGGTATTAGGATTAGGATTCCTCTTAAAGGATTTAGGATTTCAACTTCTTCTCAGGTTCAATATTCCTTTTATATTTTTATTTATTCTAATGCTATTATTCGTATCTGACTTATGTTACCAATTCGGCTTATGAACTCTTTATGTTTAGATTGATTTTCTTTTATTAATGCAATTGAGGTATTTCAGATTTATGATTTTTATTTAACTCTTTATATTCTCGGCTTTAATTGATTAATTGGAAACTCTTGAGTTATCAAACTCATCGTGATTGATAATTGTTATTTTTGCTAATTGAATTGAATTCCGATAACTCTAGTCCTTTCTTAAGAGTTGGCTAGGACTTGAGGATCAAACTAATTAGTTCACTTGACTTTCCTTTGCTTTAGTAAAGGTTAACTAAGTGGGATTAAAACTCAATTCTCATCACCATCGATAAGGATAACTAGGATAGGACTTCCAAATTTTTATACCTTGCCAAGAGTTTTATTCGTTATTAATTTATTAATTCCTGCAATTTATTTCCCTTGTTCAAACCTTTTAAAACCCAAAAACACTATTTTCCATAACTAATAATAAGAACACCTCCCTGCAGTTCCTTGAGAAGACGACCCAAGGTTTAAATACTTCGGTTTATAAATTTTATTGGGTTTGTTACTTGTGACAACCAAAACTTTTGTACGGAAGGATTTTCTGTTGGTTTAGAAACTATACTTACAACGCAATTACTTTTATTCTTTACCGATAGAAAATCAGTTCGTCAGATGCCTTTTCAGAGGACTCGTGGAAGAAGCTTCGCACCGAGGGGCAGAAACTTTAAACGTGGAGGCTTTGTCCCACAAGCGAATCAAGGTCAGGGCAACCTCAGAAGGCCAAATAACACTAGTAATCAAGGGAGAAGATTTGGGAAGCAGTCACAGTAGGACTTGAGTTGTCAGAAGTGTGGGAAGTATCACCTTGGAGTCCCGTGCAGAGTAGGATCGGGAGTATGTTACTTTTGTGGACAACCCAGGCACTTGGCCTAGAATTGTCCAAAAAAGAAGAAGTGTGAGACTGGTAGGGTACACCAACTGGGAAGAGTGTTCACCACTTCTACAGCAGGTGCCGAGGGATCCGAGACATTGATTAGAGGTAATTATAAAGTAGCTGGTAAAATTTTAAGTACTTTGTTTGATTCTGGAGCGACGCATTCATTTATAGAATTTTGATAAACCCTAATTTTGTGGTTTATCTTGTGTTGAATTTAGTAGATTTTATCAAATTATCTCACATTTATTCAATGAAATAGCATGTTTTGTGAATTTCTCCTAATTTGTGCTTAAGAGTTAAAAACATGCTTTTTAGGCCCTTAATTTGCTAAATTTAATTCACTTTAATTCCATTCGATGCCTTGATATATTTGTTGAGTGATTTCAGGTTTATAGGGCAAGGATTGGATTGGAGAAGTGAAAAGAAAAACATGTAAAGTGGAGAATTCATGAAGAAATAAAGATTTGCAGAATTCATGGCGACGCGTATGCGTGAGAAAATCTGCCAGGTGACGCGCACGCGTCACCTATGCGCACGCGTGACGTTGGTCACATGACCTCATTAAAGTGAATACGCTGAGGGCGATTTCTGAGCCATCCAGGTCCAAATCCAACTCATTTCTGAAGCTATTAGAGGCCAAAATCAAGAAGGAACAAATGGGGAGCAATTAGAGTAGTGTAGGAAACATGTTTTAGGTTAGTTCTAGAGAGATAAGCTCCATCTTCTCTCTAGAATTAGGGTTCTTAGGTTAATTTTCTCTTTAATTTCAAATTTTAATTCTTGTTTTAGTGCAGTTTCATTTATGTTTCCATGCTCTAGTAGTTTAATTCTCTTAGTTCTTCTTGCTAATTTCTCTTTTACGCCACTTTAGTTTTATGAACACTCTTGTTGATTTTCATTTCCTTTAATTCAATTGATGTCTTTTTATGTTTCTTATTGTTTAATTGAGTCATTTTCTTGTATTTGGTAGTAGTATATTTTATTATTTTTTTACAATTTAATATGCTTTTCTTTTTATGCACACCAAATATTTGGTAAAATGCTTGGCTTAGTTTTAGAGTAGATTATGTGCATTCTTGGCTTGGAAAGAGAAGGTGCTCTTGAGTCATTAATACCCAATTTAGATTGGTGATCTAGAGTTGTTAGTTAATCTTGTTTCCATTGACATTACTTATGGATTGGGATTAACTAGGCTTATTTGACTTTTTCCCGTTGTTGGAGATAACGAAATAGGATTAGCTCTTGATAATTATTGTATTATGATTACTGACTAGGATAGAAAGCCTTGATTCTCAATTCTTGCCATGAATGTCTCTTTTTAGTAATTGTTATCTTTAGTTGTTAATTTACTTTATTGTTTACTTTAATTTTCTTATCATTTAAATTCTTGTCTTCTTATTTGCAAACCGCCCCCTTGAACCTCATAACTGATAACATGCATACCTCACTGTAATTCCTTTGAGAGACGACCCGAGACCTAATACTCTCAGTTATTTTTATTGGGTTTGACTTAAGTGACAAACAAAATAAACTTTGATTGAGGGTTATTTGTTGGTTTGGAATTATACTTCAATGGAATTATTTTGTGAAAATTCCAGACCCACGATAATCCTCTTTCACATTTGAAAACGCTAACGAGATAGGATTAAAAATGGAAGTGTTGGGTTATGATCTGAAGGTGCATAATGCCACTTCTGAAGCCGTTGTGACTAGGTTAGGCTGCCCACAAGTGTCATTCCGAGTTAAAAAGCAAAATTTCGTCCATGATCTGATTTGTTTACCAATGACTGGTTTGGATCTCATTTTGGGACTGCATTGGTTATCTAGGAATCATGTGTTGCTTGACTGTTCTGAGAAGTCATTGTATTTGATGTCGGAAGGATCGGAAGGGATGGTTGTAGTGAATAGCTACTATTTGAATTTTATGACAGTAAACTGTTCTGGATATGAATGTCAGGGTGTTATACTATTAACTGCAGGTGTTTCGGGGGAGGAACAAAGCTTAGAGCAAACTCCGGTTGTTTGTGAATTTCCTGAGGTATTTCCGGATGACATTGATGAATTTTCTCCTGCTCGAGAGGTCGAGTTTGCGATTGAGTTGGTGCCTGGAGCAGGTCCGATCTCAATTGCCCCTTATAGGATGTCACCTTTAGAAATGGTCGAGCTTAAGGCTCAACTGGAAGACTTAATGGGTAAACGCTTTATCTGGCCAAGTATTTTTCTGTGGGGAGCACCAGTGTTACTAGTAAAGAGGAAGGATGGGAGTATGCATCTGTGTGTCGATTACTGGCAGTTGAACAAAGTTACCGTGAAGAATAAATATCCATTACCAAAGATCGATGACCTAATGGACTAACTTTAGGGAGCCGAAGTATTTTCCAAGATTGATTTGTGATCCGGTTATCATCAGATAAGGGTTAGAGACGAGGACATTCTGAAAACTTCTTTCAAAATGCGAAATGGTCACTACGAATACACAGTAATATCTTTCGAGTTAACCAATGCCCCGGCGGTATTTATAGACTACATGAACTGAATCTTTTGTCCATTCTTAGATAGATTCATTGTCATCTTCATTAATGACAATTTCATTTACTCCAAAACTGAAGAATGCGGATCACTTGTGGACTGTGTTACAAATCTTGACAGAAAGAAAATTGTACGCTAAGTTATCTAAATACAAATTTTGGAAAAGTGAGGTAAAGTTTCTTGGCCATGTGATAAGTCAACAGGGGATTGCTATGGATCCTGCTAAGGTGGAGGCGGTGATGGATTGGGGGCGACCAACTTCTGTGACAGAGATTAGGAGTTTTCTAGGTCTAGCAGGCTATTATAGAAGATTAATCAAAGGTTTCTCATAACTCGCTTTGCCTTTAACTAAGCTGACCAAGAAGGATGCGTCTTTTGTCTAAACTTTTGAGTGCGAGGAAAGTTTTCAAGCGTTAAAGCAAAGGTTGATCACTGCACTTGTGTTAGTGTTGTCCAAGCCGAGTGAACCATTTGAGGTATACTATGACACATCACCGAAAGGTCTGGGGTGCATGCTGATGCAGCACTATAATATCATGGGATACGCCTCACGGCAGTTAAGGCCGCACGAGATGAATTATCTGACTCACAACTTAGAGCTTGCTGCCATTGTGTTTGCTTTAAAGGTTTGGAGGAATTACCTCTATGGCGTCAAGTTTCAAGTTTTCTCAGATCACAAAAGCTTTAAGTACCTCTTTGAGCAAAAAGAACTGAATATGAGTCAGAGGAGGTGGATGGAGCTCCTAAAGGATTACGACTTTGAGTTGAATTACCACCCTGGAAAAGTGAATGTTGTGGCAGACTAACAAGCGAGATTTAATGTCGGTAAAGAATGAAAATAATCGCGTTGTAAGTATAGTTTCTAAACTAACAGAAAATCCCTTCGTACAAATGTTTTGGTTGTCACAAGTAACAAACCCCTTTAAAATTGATAACCGAAGTATTTAAACCTCGGATCGTCTTCTCAAGGAACTGCAGGGAAGTATGTTCTTATTATTGGTTATGAAGACTGTAAATTGGGGTCTTTAAAAATAAGGAATGAGTAATTTAAATGGCAAATAAAATAAATAAATAACTGTAAAATAAACTCCTGGCAAGGTATAAGAAATTGGAAGTTCTATCCTAGTTATCCTTATCAATGGTGATGAGAATTGAGTCTTAATCCCACTTAGTTAGCCTTTACTAAAGCAAAGGAAGATCAAGTGGATTAATTAGCCTGAACTTCAGGTTCTGGTCAATCCCTAAGAAAAGATTAGAATTATTGAAGTTCAATTCAATTAACAAGATAACAATTATCAATCACGTTGAGTTTGATAACTCTTGAGTTACTGATTTCTTGACCAAGACCAAAAGGAGAAAAAGTAAATCTGCTGGAATAAAAAAAATGTCTTCAGATTGGAAATAACAATAATGTAAATAAAAGAAAGCAATCATAAGCTGAAATACCTCAAATATCATTCATTAAGAGAATTATCTGTAACATAGAAAAGTTCATAAATCAATATTGAGAAAATAAATAAAAAGGAATATTGAACCTGATGAAAAGAGATAATCCTAAAAGCAAAAGAAATCCTAATTCTAAATCCTAAAAGAGAGAGGAGAGAACCACTCTCTAAAAACTACATCTAAATCATCGAAAGTAACTAATTGGAGACTCTCCTTTGAATGGATGCATTCTCCCACTTCATAACCTCTGATCTGTGCCTTCTGGACTTGAATTTGGGCCAAAAAGGGCTTCAGAAATCGCTGGGAGCGTTTTCTGTAATTTCTGGTACGTGGCCTCTGACACGCGTCCGCGTGGGTCACGCGGTCGCGTTATGTGAAGTTTTCCTTATCACGCGTTTGCTTCGGTCAAGCGCCCGCGTCATCTGCGTTTTGCTCGTCACGCACGATCGCATCATTCACGCGTTCGCGTCGCTACCTTTTCGTGCTAGGCATGCGGCCGCGTCGTCCATGAGTTCGCATCGCTGCCAGCTTCTTCAAAAACTCCATTTTGTGATTTCCTTCCATTTTTGTATGTTTTTTTTCCATCCTTTAAGTCATTCCTTCCTTAGAAGATCTGAAACTACTCAACACACAAATCACGGCATCGAATGGTAATAAAAGGGTAATTAAAATAATTATTTTTAAAGCATAGGAAACATGTTTTTCACATACATCACATAATAAGGAAGGAAAAGTAAAACCATGCAATTAACATGAATAAGTGAGTGAAAGATTGAATAAATCACTTAAATTGAGCACAAAATATATCATAAAATATGGGTTTATCAACCTCCCCACACTTAAACAATAGCATGTCCTCATGCTAAATCCAAGATAAAGAGTAAGGTTAAAGTGGTGGAATCTCATGCAATGCAATCTATTCTAAATGCAGCTACCTAAATGAATCATGCAATTCTAATTGTCATTTACTTTTATATAAAACTTACATGTAGTTGAATTAATTCACATTCTCAAGGAATCATATATACATAGCCAAACCGTAGATAATGTTAAAGCACTTTTACAATTGAGATGGGAAAGAAAAATATTGTACAAACTTGCAAGACAATTAACAATTTAAGCAGAGATATATGTTGATGAGCTATTGAACCCTCACTGAATTTTGTGTTTACTCTCTAGTCACTCAGTGTTTATTGGGTTAATCACTCTATTCTTCTTTTTATCCTTACTTTCTATAACTTTGTTCTTCATCTAACCAATCAACAATTATAGAATATAGGCATACAAAAATCATGAGGTCTTTTCCAAGGTTGTAATGGGGCCAAGGTAAAGGTAAAGGTATATGTATAAGGCTAAGTGAGCTAATAAGTGAATCCTTGATTAGTCTAAGATCTCACCTAACATACATATTTTGTAATTCAAAGGTTTCTTTACCTATTTACCCAATTTTTTCCACTTTTTATGTTACATGCTCATGCCTTAATTTTAATTTTTATCACATGTGCATTGATCTTTTTTTTGCATTTGGGGAATTCTTTTGTATCCCCTTATTTAGGTACTTAAATAATATATATATAATTTTTTTTAACGCACATGGTAATTTAATTGCTTTGATTTCACATGAGCATGCTTCCCAAAATTTTATTTTGAAATATTTTTATTCTTTTTAACTTTCTACCTTTGTTTCTATCATCCATGTTCCCATAAGGTTCCCCACACTTAAACAATTACACAATTTCTATCTTAAGCTAACCAAGGATTCAACTTGGGATTTTTATTTTATTTTTCTGCTACAGGCTAGTAATGTGGTTTATAGAACAGGAGGGGTTTTAAAGGCTCAAGGGGTCTAACAAGGGTGATATAAAAGGTAGGCTAATTTGGGATAAGTGAGCTAGAATCAAACAATGGCCTCAATCACTTTCTTGGTATGTATCTATATTCTATAATCGGACATATAGATTAAAACAAAGTAAAGAACACCAGAATAAAAAAGAAGGACGAAACACACAGGAATAAAATATTATGGTTTGAATGTAACCATACAATTAAGCTCAAAACTCACAGGCTGTGTGTTCTCTAGCTCAAAAATCATATATCAGTTATGTATGTCATGCAAGTAAAAATTAAGAGTTCCCATTATTCTTAATGTAAATCTTAGGGTGGCTTTAAAGTTTTAGTGTTTCTCCTTGATGAAATGTTGTTAACTAACTAACATGTAATGCTATATATACAAGGTGTGTGGATTGTTTCTGTTCTGTTTAAGTCTCTAGTTTACTTCCTTTTTGTATTTTCAATTCGAACTAAGCTATCTTATGCTAAAAAGGGTAAACTATACTAATTAATCCACATTTTCTATAACTAATAAGTTAGAATTGCAACTAAACTAAATGGCTAAAATATGAACTAAAGTGCAAAATGCAAAAATAGAGTACAAATACATGAAAAGAGTAATGTATAAGTACTGAGAAATAAAAATAAAGATCAAAATACAGAAAAATAACAAAATAAAATAAAAAGAGTCTGTAGTGGTTCACCAAGAAAAATACGCTAGAGATGGCGACCTCCCCACACTTAAAATAAAGCATCGTCCTCGATGTTCACTCAAGCAGGGTGTAAAGGAGTGTCATCACTGGAAGGATGGGTGGCTGGAGTCTCTGTAGTGGTGGTCTAAGGATCTGTCTGTTGTAGAGGAGGTGCTAACTGAATAGGAACCTCTGGGTCTGCAGCCTGAATCTGATGCGGGGCATCCTGCTGTGATGCAGCCTGCTCCGGGCCTGCCTGCTCAGTCTCTCTCTGTGGATGGGTCTCTGCCTCATGATCATCCGCCTCCTCCTCAGATGGCTCTGATGGTGTGTCAGGCTCGGAGGGGATGTCGCCGCCAGAACGGATCATCAGCTTCAGGTGCTCATAGCGTCGCTTGCTGCGATGCTCAGATCTCTCATATCGGCAATGGTTGCGGCGCTCCATCTGGTCTAGCTACTGAAACAGGCGGTATACGAGGTGATAAACGGGCTCTGAGGTAGGTGGAGGTGTAGTGGTGGTAGCTGGGGTAGCTGTAGATGAATAAGGTCCGGCGGAAGGTGCGGCTATCTCATCAGTAGCAGTGAGGAATGGAGGTCTGTAGCCCAAAGCCAGAAAGTTCCTACTGTGAGGGATAATCTTCTTGCATTCTGCAGCAGGTGGCTTCTCATCAGCATCCTCCCAAGGCACGTCAGCTCGACGGCCGAGCTGGGTAATCAGATATGGAAAGGGGAGAGTTCCTCGGACGTGGACCAGGGCCATGTAGTACCGGATGAATCGTGGTAGGTACATGTCCTTACCCTCCATCACACATCATAGGAGGGTGATCATAGCAGCAGGTAGCTCGGTCTCGTGAGTACTCAGCATAACAAAGTTGCTCAAGATCTGGTGCCAGAGCCGAGCCTCATCGTTCAAGTATATCCGCTTGATTTCTTTAGGCATGGTGGTGTTCTGACCCATGACCCAGGGGACAGTCGGGTCAAGGGCTATCCTTGCTTTAACCGCATCCCAGTCAAACCTCATGAAGCGCATGTCCTCCTCAGCCTTTTGGTAACCATCAAGCTGATCAGATTTAGGTTGAAGCTGCAGAATATCCTCAATGGCCTCTTCAGTGACCAGTATCTGCTTCCCTCTTAGGCTCACTGCATCTAGGGAAGTTTTGAAGTAATTGCAGTAAAACTCTCTTACCCAAGAAGCATTGACCTCTGTCAGGTTTCTCTCCAGGAAGAACCAGCCTCTATGTTTGATCTGATCAGAGGTGTATTGTTGGAGTTCTTCTGGAATTTTCAGAGTCTGCTCTAGGTACAGGTTTCTGGAGGTTGCAAACACCGGATACTTCAACTCGCAATATCTGTTTGCAAACTTGATGGGGTCATTAGCAGGGAGTAGCTGGTCAGCCTTCTCCTGTGGGGTAAAGTGTTTCTCCCGCCAGAAGTCATCGTGCATGATGTCCAGGATGGACATAGAGGATTCTCCTCTTTTCCGTTTGCCAGTTGTTGCCTTTCCTTTTCCTTTTCTTTGAGTGTCAGATATCCTGAAAAATAGAAATCCAAGATATAATAAAAACAGGAAAACAAGTAGGCAAATAACAAAATAAGCACATAGTGGCAAAGGAGCAGTAGAATAATGAAATGAGTTGAGTAAATGTGCATTATGGATTGTATAGGAGTTAGAAATTTGAGAAAAATTTCACAATCCAAAATGTGATATAAATAGAATTCATGTTAATTAGGAAAAATTATCATCATGCCTTGGTTAGAAGGTTAAAGAGAATAGTGAAAAACCAAGAAGAGATGTTGTGAAAGTTAGGTTGGTTAGGAATGAAAAAGAGGTTAGGAAGTTGAAATCAGTGAGTTAGTAAAAAGAAGGTTAGAGTAAGTGGT
>NC_029790.2:100177024-100178494 GCF_000816755.2 Arachis ipaensis | reverse complement strand
TTGTGAAAGTTAGGTTGGTTAGGAATGAAAAAGAGGTTAGGAAGTTGAAATCAGTGAGTTAGTAAAAAGAAGGTTAGAGTAAGTGGTTTGATGATCATTTTCTAAGTAACAAGAATTTACAATTAGAAGCTACAGTCAACTCACATTCAAACAAGGAAGTTGATGATGATTCATATAGATATGTAAATAGCAAAAAGTGGAATTGAATCATCCAAAAGGCAATTTATTAACCAAGAAATCGAAAAGAATAAGAAAGCTTGCCCGTGCATACATGAATTGGTTTGGTAAAAGCTGAGTAAAGCAGAATTCAAATTGCCAAAACCAAAACATGAATGAAAATCAGAATAGTTTACAGAAATTTGGGCAGCATTCCGGCTAAAAGTGGATGGTCTCGGAAAATAAACAACAAGCAGAATAGTTCATATAAATTAAAAGAAACTGCAAAAAGATATAAATAATTTGAACATGAAAGAGTAGTCGCAATAGCAGCATGAATAGTAAGAACAGCATATGAACAAATGAAAAGAATAAGAAAGCTTGCCCGTGCATACATGAATTGGTTTGGTAAAAGCTGAGTAAAGCAGAATTCAAATTGCCAAAACCAAAACATGAATGAAAATCAGAATAGTTTACAGAAATTTGGGCAGCATTCCGGCTAAAAGTGGATGGTCTCGGAAAATAAACAACAAGCAGAATAGTTCATATAAATTAAAAGAAACTGCAAAAAGATATAAATAATTTGAACATGAAAGAGTAGTCGCAATAGCAGCATGAATAGTAAGAACAGCATATGAACAATACTTAGATCACAGCAATAGCAGAATTGTGAAAATTATAAAACAAGTAGCATGAACAGCGCAATTAATCAGGCCTAAATCCACTAACCACATCCTATGCTACCTAACCACCTAGAATCCACTACAACATGCATATCTAACTAGCCTAATTTTGAACATAAACGAGAAAAAAATTCAAATAACTGCGAAAGAAAAGAAGAGTGGCGTTCGGCGGAACCTGGTAGGTGAATGAATGAAAGTGGGGCAGAGAGATGGCTGGGGGGTGGTTGCGGTGGTGGCTGATGCAGCGGTTGAAGCGGTTGGCGTGGCGGTGAACGGCTGTCCGGTGGCAGGGGGGTTTCGGGTAGGGTAATGGGGATAGGGGTTAAGGAGGAAGGATGGGAGGGGGTGAGGGTGGTGGTGGCTGGCGCGGAGGCGCGGCGGTGACGGTGCGGTGGTCGGTGGTTGGCCGCGGCGGTGGAAGAAAGGGAAGGGGGTGGAAGAAGAAGAAGGAAGAATGAGGGGGATGTGGCGTTGCGGTGGGGTGATGTGATGCCAGGGCATCTTGGCCAGTTTCACTGACCTTTTCTTTACTGTTTTTAGGTTAGTTTCATGCATTTCTTTAGGAAATAAGCTAGTTTTGGGTAGATATTCACTTATGCCTTGATTCAAGCATACATTGTGCATTTTACAT
>NC_029790.2:100169090-100175618 GCF_000816755.2 Arachis ipaensis | reverse complement strand
GGTGGAAGAAGAAGAAGGAAGAATGAGGGGGAGGTGGCATTGCGGTGGGGTCTAAGGGGGGTTGGCGGTGCGGCGGTGCAGTGGTCGGAAGTGGTGGCTGGGAGTGATAATGGTGGTTAGGTGGTGGAGGGTTGCAGAGAAGAGAGAAAGGAGAAGGGGGTTGGGGGGCGCGAATGGGTAAGGTTTCGCGTGGCTGAGGGGGTTAATGAATTTGAACCCACGCGATCGCGTGGGGCACGCGGTCGCGTGGCTGGGGTAGAATGGGGGTTGACGCAATCGCTTGGGTAGCGCGATCGCATAGGATGGAAAAAATGGTGAATGACGCGGTCGCGTGAGGCACCCACGCTATCGCATGGAATGGAAAAAATGGTGAATGACGCGGTCGCGTGAGGCATGCGACCGCGTCGCTGGAAATTGGGCGAAACGCACAATTCCAGCGTCGTTTTAGTGCAACTCTCTGTCTCCTTTGGGGTGTTGAGCAATCCACGCGACGCGATCACATCGCTCACGCTTTCGCGTGGGATGGGTGTTGTGCAAGTGATGCGATCGCGTCAAGGATGCGACCACGTGGGTCATTTTGTGCTAAACGCACAACGGCCGTACGATTCCAGCCCAATCTTTCTGGGCGTTGGATCTTTACGCTGATCTCCAGGTCACGCAGCCGTGTGAATGGTACGGACGCGTGGGGAGTGTTTTACGCAACTAACGCGATCGCATGAGCGATGCGGTCGCGTCGCACGCCCTACTCTCTTTTTTTTTTTACTGAAATGCAATCATGCAATTATGCAGTGTGCAATGCTAATGAATAATATTCAGGTTTAATTTGAAAAAGAATAAAAATAAATAACACAAAATAAAACTGAAAACGAAACGACCATACCATGGTGGGTTGTCTCCCACCTAGCACTTTTAGTTAAAGTCCTTAAGTTGGACATATGGCGAGCTTCCTGTTATGGCGGCTTATGCTTAAACTCGTCCAGAAATCTCCACCAATGTTTGGAATGCCAACGGCCTCCGGGGTCCCAAACTAGGCATGTAAAGATTCTGAGCATCTTCAAACAGATTCTCAGGCTCCCGGGGTGACGAATGTCAGAATAGATTCCAGGATCCCAAACTTTGCTTTTAAATCTGCCTCCGTCTTGATCTATATTTTTCCATCCAGGCGGTTTAAAAATTATATTCTCACCAAGATGACCAAATATTTTCCGAGATCCATTCGATTGATCATGATGCCAATCCGTGCACTTCGAGTTGAAGCGTAGAACCTTATTAAACCTTGTGCACCAGCTCTGAGTACGAGTCATTTTCCTCTTACTCTTAAAGTCGCTGAGAGCTCTAAGCTGGCCATCTGTTTCAAGCAACCCATATTCGAGTGGAAAGATAAAGTTAAAGGTTAAGGATTGTACCCACTTGAAGCTTGTATTGGGTGATAATGGCCTTGGAATAGGTGTTTCCAGTGGTTCTGTGAGTTCTACTCCCTTGTGCTCTTCTATGAATTTCTCCACTTCTTTGCAAAATTCTTCAAATGCATCCATGTCCTGATCAAAGCCTTTTATGTCTTCCTCATCACTTAAGTCATAAAATGGAGGTTTTGAGAAATTTACCTCCGCATCATCTTCGTATTCACTTGGGGAAGATTCTTCGATCCCAAAGAATTCACTCGCGGATGCAAGTTCATTACTAGGAGAACTTGACTTGAGATTATTATCATCAAGGAAACTTGCTTCTTGGATTATTTCGTCTAGTTCTTCATAAAAGATTTGCCTTGGGGGTTGTGCACTATCCTCCTTAGCATCAATTGTAACGTCCTTGACAGAATTCTCCACAACTCTAGATTCCCATGGAAGTTCAGCATCTCCTAAGTCTTCAACTAACTCTTCTTCTTCTATAATGACAGCTTCCTCTACTTGTTCCAGTACGAAGTCATGCTTTGTCTTGTCCACTGGAGTTTCTAGTATCTCCTTCATGCTACGCTCTTCATTAGATTGTCCACATGGGGCTGTGGGAGGTCCTTGAATGTTCGAACGTCTAGAAGATAATTGACTTATTGCTTGCTCCAGTTGATGAAAGGTTGTTTGAAGTTGATCTACTGTTTCCTTGAGGCGAACCTGTGATTCTGGAGGCGATAGATTTGGACGTGGTACATAGGGAAGTGGTGGTGTTTGGGAGTAATTGGATTGGAATCGGGGTAAATAAGGATCATATGGTGGTGAATGGTGAAAATGAGCTTGTGAGTGTGGTGGTTCGAAGTTATGTTGAGAGGATGGTCTATAAGCACAGGGTGGGGCTTGTTGGTAACTACAAGGTTGTCCACCATATCTATTAGCTTGGTATGCATTGTAAAATGGCCTTTGCCCATGATATCTTGAGGGTGTTGTTGCCTAAAGGGTTGATCAGATCCTCTTGGCTCCATCCATCTTTGATTGCTCAGACCTTGATGCACGTTCCTGTTATAACTTTCACTCCTTTCAACAATATTAGAACCAAACTCAAAGCGAGAGGGGTGAGAATTCATAGTAGCTAATAAAAAAAAGAAGAAAATAAGAACAAATAAACAAGTAAAAGAGAAATATTTACAATAACCAATAATAAGGCACACGATTGCAGTTCCCCGGCAACGGCGCCATTTTGACGAGCGAGATTTAATGTCGGTAAAGAATGAAAATAATCGCGTTGTAAGTATAGTTTCTAAACCAACAGAAAATCCCTTCGTACAAACGTTTTGGTTGTCACAAGTAACAAATCCCTTTAAAATTGATAACCGAAGTATTTAAACCTCAGGTCGTCTTCTCAAGGAACTGCAGGGAAGTATGTTCTTATTATTGGTTATGAAGACTGTAAATTGGGGTCTTTGAAAATAAGGAATGAGTAATTTAAATGGCAAATAAAATAAATAAATAACTGTAAAATAAACTCTTGGCAAGGTATAAGAAATTGGAAGTTCTATCCTAGTAATCCTTATCAATGGTGATGAGAATTGAGTCTTAATCCCACTTAGTTAGCCTTTACTAAAGCAAAGGAAGATCAAGTGGATTAATTAGTCTGAACTTCAGGTTCTGGTCAATCCCTAAGAAAAGACTGGAATTATTGAAGTTCAATTCAATTAACAAGATAACAATTATCAATCACGTTGAATTTGATAACTCTTGAGTTACTGATTTCTTGACCAAGACCAAAAGGGGAAAAAGTAAATCTGCTGGAATAAAAAAAATGTCTTCAGATTAGAAATAACAATAATGTAAATAAAAGAAAGCAATCATAAACTGAAATACCTCAAATATCATTAATTAAGAGAATTATCTGTAACATAGAAAAGTTCATAAATCAATATTGAGAAAATAAATAAAAAGGAATATTGAACCTGATGAAAAGAGATAATCCTAAAAGCAAAAGAAATCCTAATTCTAAATCCTAAAAGAGAGAGGAGATAACCTCTCTCTAAAAACTACATCTAAATCATTGAAAGTAACTAATTGGATACTCTCCTTTGAATGGATGCATTCTCCCACTTCATAACCTCTGATCTGTGCCTTCTGGACTTGAATTTGGGCCAAAAAGGGCTTCAAAAATCGCTGGGAGCGTTTTCTGTAATTTCTGGTGCGTGGCCTCTGACACGCGTCCGCGTGGGTCACGCGGTCGCGTTATTTGGAGTTTTCCTTATCACGCGTTCGCTTCGGTCAAGCGCCCGCGTCATCTGCGTTTTGCTCGTCGCGCGCGATCGCGTCATTCACGCGTTCGCGTCGCTACCTTTTCGCGCTAGGCATGCGGCCGCGTCGTCCATGAGTTCGCGTCACTGCCAGCTTCTTCAAAAACTCCATTTTGTGATTTTCTTCCATTTTTGTATGTTTTCTTTCCATCCTTTAAGTCATTCCTGCCTTAGAAGATCTGAAACTACTCAACACACAAATCACGGCATCGAATGGTAATAAAAGAGTAATTAAAATAATTATTTTTAAAGCATAGGAAACATGTTTTTCACATACATCACATAATAAGAAAGGGAAAGTAAAACCATGCAATTAACATGAATAAGTGAGTGAAGGATTGAATAAATCACTTAAATTGAGCACAAAATATATCATAAAATATGGGTTTATCACAGACGCTTTAAGCCAAAAATCTCTATGTGCTGCATGGATGATGCTATGAGGGGAAGAATTAATAAAGGTGTTCGAATGTCTGAAATTGGGGGTTAGAGAGGAGTCTGGTACTTTATATTTAAGCCGACTGCAAATTTCCGGTGATTTTAAATCTAAGATTGAAAAAGCTCAACAAGACAAAAAGGAATTGCAGAAGGTGTGGCCGGCAATTGAGCAAGGGAAGCGATGGAGAGTATCTTGGGAGGATGACGGGATATGGAGATTCAAGGGTAGGATCTGTGTGTCGATCATTGGATCCCTACGGTAGGATATCTTGAAAGAAGCACACAAAAGCAGATTCTCTATTCATCAGGGAAGCACTAAGATGTACCAAGATCTAAAAGCAATGTTCTGGGATTTTTGCCAGTAAAGAATTTTATAAAAATAGTCACGTTGTAGATATAGTCTCTAAAACAACAGAAATCCCTTCGTACAAACGTTTTGGTTGTCACAAGTAACAAACCCCTAAATAAATTGATAACCGAAGTATTTAAACCTCGGGTCGTCTTCTCAAGGAACTGCAGGGAAGTATGTTCTTATTATTGGTTATGAAGATTGTAAATTAGGGTTTTGAAGGTATGGAGCAAGTAATTTAAATTTCAATTAAAATAAATAGAAGACTTTAAAGTAAATAAATAACTGTAAAACACACTTTTGGCAAGGTATGAGAAATTAGAAGTCCTATCCTAGTTACCCTTATCAATGATGATGAAAATTGAATCTTAATTCCACTTAGTTAACCTTTGCTAGAGCAAGGGAAGGTCAAGTAACTAATTAGTTAGATCCTCAAATCCTAGTTAATCCCTAAGGAAAGATTGGGATTATTGAAGTTCAATTCAATTAGCAAAGATAACGATTATCAATCATGTTTGAGTTTGATAACTCCTGTGTTACTGATTTCTTAACCAAGACCAAAAAGGGAAAAAGTAAATCTACTGGAATAAAAATGTCTTCAGATTGGGGATAAAAGTAACATAAATAAAAGAGAGCAATATTAAACTGAAATACCTCAAATAACATTAATTCAAAGAGTAATCTGTAACATGGAAGAATTCATAAATAAAATTGAGAAAATAATAAAAAGGAATATTGGACCTGATAAAGAGGTAATCCGGAAAGCGAATAAAATCCTAAATCTAAATCCTAATCCTAAAGAGAGAGGAGAGAACCTCTCTCAAAACTAAATCTAAATCATGGAAAACTAACTAATTGGAGACTCTCCCTGAATGGATGCATTCCCCCACTTCATAACCTCTGGTCTATGCCTTCTGGACTTGGATTTGGGCCAAAAAGGGCTTCAGAATTTGCTATGAGCGTTTTCTGCAATTTCTGGTGCGTGGCCTCTGTCACGCGTCCGCGTGGGTCACGCGGTAGCGTCATTTGGAGTTTTCCTTATCATGTGGTCGCGTCAGTCATGCGGCCGCATCATATGCATTCTGCTTGTGGCGCGCGATCGCGTCAGTCACGCGGTCGCGTCGCTGTTGATTCGTGCTGGCATGCGGCCGCGTCGCTCAGGCGATCGCGTGGATGCCAGTTTCTTCAAAAACTCCATTTGGTGCTTTCCTTCCAATTTTGTATGTTTCCTTTCCATCCTTTAAGTCATTCCTGCCTTAGAAGATCTGAAACTACTCAACACACGAATCACGGCAACGAATGAAAATAAAGGGTAATCAAAATAATTATTTTTAGCATAGGAAACATGTTTTTCACATACATCACATAATAAGGAAGGGAAAGTAAAACCATGCAATTAATATGAATAAGTGGGTGAAGGATTGAATAAATCACTCAGATTAAGCACAAAATATATCATAAAATATGGGTTTATCAACCTCCCCACACTTAAACAATAGTATGTCCTTATGCTAAATCCAAGATAAAGAGTAAGTTAAGGTTAAAGTGGTGGAATTTCATGCAATGCAATCTATCTAAATGCAACTACCTAAATGAATCATGCAATTCTAAAATTTTATTCACTTGTATATAAAGCTTACATGTAGTTGAATTAATTCACATTCTCAAGGAATCATATATATAGCCAAGCCTTAGATAGTGATAAAGTGCCTTTACAATTGAGATGGGAGAAAAACATTTTATAAACTTGCAAGACAATTTATAATTTAAGCAGAGATATATGTTAATGAGCTATTGAACCCTCACTGGATTTTGTGTTTACTCTCTAGTCACTCAGTGTTTATTGGGTTAATCACTCTATTCTTCTTTTTATCCTTACTTTCTATAACTTTGTTCTTCATCTAACCAATCAACAATTATAGAATATAGACATACCAAAGTCATGAGGTCTTTAATTAAGGTTGTATTGGGGCCAATGTAAAGGTAAGGGTATATGTATAAGGCTAAGTGAGCTAATTAAGCGAATCCTTGATTA
>NC_029790.2:100159122-100167320 GCF_000816755.2 Arachis ipaensis | reverse complement strand
TCACTCAGATTAAGCACAAAATATATCATAAAATATGGGTTTATCAACCTCCCCACACTTAAACAATAGTATGTCCTTATGCTAAATCCAAGATAAAGAGTAAGTTAAGGTTAAAGTGGTGGAATTTCATGCAATGCAATCTATCTAAATGCAACTACCTAAATGAATCATGCAATTCTAAATTTTTATTCACTTGTATATAAAGCTTACATGTAGTTGAATTAATTCACATTCTCAAGGAATCATATATATAGCCAAGCCTTAGATAGTGATAAAGTGCCTTTACAATTGAGATGGGAGAAAAACATTTTATAAACTTGCAAGACAATTTATAATTTAAGCAGAGATATATGTTAATGAGCTATTGAACCCTCACTGGATTTTGTGTTTACTCTCTAGTCACTCAGTGTTTATTGGGTTAATCACTCTATTCTTCTTTTTATCCTTACTTTCTATAACTTTGTTCTTCATCTAACCAATCAACAATTATAGAATATAGACATACCAAAGTCATGAGGTCTTTAATTAAGGTTGTATTGGGGCCAATGTAAAGGTAAGGGTATATGTATAAGGCTAAGTGAGCTAATTAAGTGAATCCTTGATTAGTCTAAGATCTCACCTAACATACATACTTTGTAAAGCAAAATTTCTTTACCTATTTTCCCACTTTTTCCCACTTTAAATGTTACATGCTCATACTTTAACTTTAGTCTCATGTGCATTTATTTTGCATTTGGGGAATTCTTTTGTATCCCCTTTATTCAAATACTGAAAAATAACACTTTTTTATTTTTTTTTTATGTTTTATTGCACATGGTAATTCAATTATTTGATTTTACATGAGCATGCTTCCCAAAATTTTTATTTGAACAATTTTATTCTTTTCAACTTTTCTACCTTTTTTTTTATCATCCATGTTCCCAATAGGTTTCCCACACTTAAACAATTACACACTTTCTATCTTAAGCTAACCAAGGATTCAACTTGGGATTTTTATTTTGTTTTTCTGCTTAAGGCTAGTATTGTGGTTTATAGAATAAGAGGGGATTTAAAGGCTCAAGGGAGTTAACAAGGGTGATGTAAAAGATAGGCTAATTTGGGATAAGTGAGCTAAAATTAAACAATGGCCTCAATCACTCTCTTGGTATGTATTTCTATTCTATAATCGGACATATAGATTAAAACAAAGTAAAGAACACCAGAATAAATAAGAAGGGCGGAACACACAGGAATAAAACTCATGGTTTGAATATAACCATACAATTAAGCTCAAAACTCACAGGCTGTGTATTCTCTAGCTCAAAAATCATATATCAGTTATGTATGTCATGCAAGTAAAATTAAAAGTTCCCATTATTCTCAATGTAAAACTTAAGATGGCTTTAAAGTTCTAGTGTTCCTCCTTGATGAAATGTTGTTAACTAACTAACATATAATGCTATATACACAAGGTGTGTGGATTGTTTTTATTATGTTCAAGTTCCTAGTTTACTTCCTTTTTATATTTTCAATATAAACTAAGCTATCTTATGCTAAAAAGGGTAAACTATACTAATTAATCCACAATTTCTATACTAATAAGTTAGAATTGCAACTAAACTAAATGGCTAAAATATGAACTAAAGTACAAAATGCAGAAAATAGAGTATAAATACATGAAAATAGCAATGTATAAGTATTGGGAAAATAAAAATAAAGATAAAGAGAAAAATACAGAAAAATAGCAAAATAAAATGAAAGAGTCTGTAGTGGTTCACCAAAAAATACGCCAGAGATGGCGACCTCCCCACACTTAAAATAAAGCATCGTCCCCGATGCTCACTCAAGCAGGGTGTGAAGGGGTTTCATCACTGGAAGGGTGGGTAGCTGGAGTATCTGTGGTGGTGGTCTGAGGATCTGCCTGCTGCAGAAGAGGTGCTGACTAAATAGGGATCTCTGGGTCTACAACCGGAATATGAGGCGGAGCCTCCTGATGTGATGCAGCCTGCTCTGTGCCTGCCTGCGCAGCCTCGCTCTGTGGATGGGTCTCTACCTCATCATCCGCCTCCTCCTCAGATGGTGTGTCAAGCTCTGAGGGAATGTCGCCGCCAGATCGGATCATCAGCTTCAGGTGCTCATATCGTCGCTTGTTGCGACGCTCCATCTGGTCGAGCCACCGAAACAGGCGGTGCACTAGGTGATAAACTGGCTCTGAGGCAGGTGGAGGTGCAGTGGTGGTGGCAGGGGTAGCTGGGGCAGCTGTAGAAGAAGAGGGGTGACATTAGGATTTTTGCCAGTAAAGAATTTCATAAAAACAGTCGCGTTGTAGATATAGTCTCTAAACCGATAGAAATCCCTTCGTACAAACGTTTTGGTTGTCACAAGTAACAAACCCCTTAAAATTTGATAACCGAAGTATTCAAACCTCGGGTTGTCTTCTCAAGGAACTGCAGGGAAGTATGTTCTTATTATTGGTTATGGAGATTGTAAATTTGGGGTTTCAAGAATGAGGAACAAATATGACAAATAATTTAAATGGTAATTAAAAATAAATAAATAACTGTAAAATAAACCTTTGGCAAGGTATGAGAAATTGGAGGTCCTATCCTAGTACTAAGATAAAGGAAGATCAAGGGATTAATTGGTTTGATCTTCGGATCCTATTTATTTCCTAAGAAAAGATTGGGATTATTGAAGTTCAATTCAATTAACAAAGATAACAATTATCAATCATGTTGAGTTTGATAACTCCTGAGTTACTAATTTCTTAACCAAAACCAAAAGGGGAAAAGTAAATCTACTGGAATAAAAATGTCTTCAGAGTAAAAGCAATAATAGCATAAATAAAAGAAAGCAATATTAAACTGAAATACCTCAAATAGCATTAATTCAAAAGAGTAATTTGTAACATGGAAGAGTTCATAAATCAAATTGCAAGGTAAATAATCATCTAAAGTAATGGGATGAACAAAAGTAAAAGGGAAGCTTAAAGTAAAGGAACATTAAACCTGAGATCGAGAGTTACTCCTAAAGAGAGAAGTCCTAAATCCTAATCCTAAAAGAGAGAGAGAATCTCTCTCTAAACTAAATCTAAATCATGAAAAGTAACTAATTGGTGAGCTCCCTTTGAATGGATTCATTCCCACACTTTATAACCCCTGGTCTATGCCTTCTGGACTTGGATTTGGGCCAAAAAGGGCTTCAAAAATTGCTGGGAGCATTTTCTGCAATTTCTGGTGCGTGGCCTCTGTCACGCGTCCGCGTGGGTCACGTGGTCGCGTCATTCGGAGCTTTTCTTGTCACGCGGTCGCGTCAGTCATGCGGCCGCGTCATATGTGTTTTGCTTAAGGCGCGCAGTTGCGTCAGTCATGCGGCCACATCGCTGTTGATTCGTGCTTGGCATGCGGTCGCGTCGTCCATGCGATCGCGTGGATGCCAGTTTCTTTAGAAACTTCGTTTTGTGCTTTCCTTCCATTTTTGTATGTTTCCTTTCCATCCTTTGAGTCATTCCTGTATTAGAAGATCTGAAACTACTCAACACACAAATCACGGCATCGAATGATAATAAGGATAATTAAAATAATTAATTTTAAAGCATAGGAAACATGTTTTTCACATACATCACATAATAAGGAAGGGAAAGTAAAACCATGCAATTAATATGAATAAGTGGGTGAAGGATTGAATAAATCACTCAAATTAAGCACAAAATACATCATAAAATATGGGTTTATCAACCTCCCCACACTTAAACAATAGTATGTCCTCATGCTAAATCCAAGGTAAAAAGTAAGGTTAAAGTGGTGGAATGTCATGCAATGCAATCTAATCTAAATGCAACTACCTAGATGAATGATGCATCATACAATTCTAATTTTTATTTACTTGAATATAAAGCTTGCATGTAGTTAAATTAATTCACATTATCAAGGAGTCATGTATATATATAGCCAAGACTTAGATAGTGATAAAGTGCCTTTACAATTGAGATGGGAGAGAAAAACATTTTAAAAACTTGCAAGACAATTAATAATTTAAGCAGAGATATATGTTAATGAGCTATTGAACCCTCACTGGATTTTGTGTTTACTCTCTATTCACTCAGTGTTTATTGGGTTAATCACTCTATTCTTCTTTTTATTCTTTCTTTCTATAACTTTATTCTTCATCTAACCAATCAACAATTATAGAGTATAGACATACCAAAAATCATGAGGTCTTTAATTAAAGTTGTAATGGGGCCAAGGTAAAGGTAAGGGTATATGTATAAGGCTAAGTGAGCTAATTAAGTGAATCCTTGATTAGTCTAAGATCTCACCTAACATACATATGTTGTAAAGCAAAGCTTCTTTACCTAATTTTCCATGTTTTTCTCACTTTTGATGTTACATGCTCATGCCTCAATATTTACTTTTATCCCATGTGCATTGCTTTATTTCATAATTGGGGAGTTCTTTTTGTATCCCCTTTATTCATAACATTTTTTTTTAATGTACATGGTAATTCAATTATTTTGATTTTACATGAGCATGCTTCCCAAAACTTTTTATCTCGAATTATTTTAATTCTTTTCTACTTTTCTACCTTTTGTTTTTATCATCCATGTTCCCAATAGGTTTTCCCACATTTAAACTATACATAATTTTCTATCTTAAGCTGACCAAGGATTCAACTTGGGATTTTATTTTGTTTTTCTGCTTAAGGCTAGTAATGTGGCTAATAGAATAAAAGGGGATTTAAAGGCTCAAGGGGGCTAACAAGGGTGATGTAAAAGGTAGGCTGTTTTGGAATAAGTGAGCTAAAATCAAATAATGGCCTCAATCACTCTCTTGGTATGTATCTACATTCTATAATCGGACATATAGATTAAAACAAAGTAAAGAACACCAGAATATAAAAGAAGGGCGGAACACACAGGAATAAAATTTATGGTTTGAATGTAACCATACAATTAAGCTCAAAACTCACAGGCTATGTGTTCTCTAGCTCAAAAATCATTTATCACTTATGTATGTCAGGCAGGTTTAGTTAAAAATTCCTATTATTCTCAATGTAAAACTTAAGGTGGCTTTAAAGTTCTAGTGTTTCTTCTTGGTGAAATATTGTTTAATTAACTAACATGTAATGCTATATATGCAAGGTGTGGGTTGTTTTAATTCTGTTAAAGTCTCTAGTTTACTTCCTTTTTCTTTTCAATCTATTCCGAGTTATCTTATGCTAAAAAGGGTAAACTATACTAATCAATCCACAATTTCTATAACTAGTAAGTTAGAATTGCAACTAAGTGGCTAAAATATGAACTAAAAATGCAAAATGCAGAAATAGAGTATAAATACATGAAAATAGCAATGTATAAGTACTGCAAAATAGAAATTAAAAGAAAAATACAGAAAAATAGCAAAATAAATAAAAAGAGTATGTAGTGGTTCACCAAAAAAGAGCGCCAGAGATGGCGACCTCCCCACACTTAAAATATAGCATCGTCCCTGATGCTCAATCAAGCAGGGTGTGAAGGGGTGTCATCACTGGAAGGCTGGGTAGCTGGAGTCTCTGTGGTGGTGATCTGAGGGTTTGACTGTTGTGGAGGAGGTGCTGACTGAAGAGGGATCTCAGGATCTACAGCCTAAATTTGGGGCAGAGCCTCCTGATGGTGTGCTGCCTGCTGGGTGCCTGCTTGCTCTGCCTCACTCTGTGGATAAATCTCTGCCTCGGGATCATCCGCCTCCTCCTCAGATGCCTCGGATGGTGTGTCAGGCTCAGAGGGGATGTCGCCAGATCGTATCATCAGCTTCAGGTGCTCATAGCGTCGCTTGTTGCGACGCTCCATCTGGTCAAGCCGTCGAAACAGGCGGTGCACTAGATGATAGATGGGCTCTGGGGCAGGTGGAGGTGCAGTGGTGGTGGCAGGTGTAGCGGTAGAGGAAGAGGGGCCGGCAGATGGTGTGGCAGTGTCACTAGGAGCAGTGAGGACTGGAGGTCTGTAGCCCAAGACAAGAAAGTTCCTGCTGTGCGAGATGATCTTCTTGCATTCTGCAGCAGGTGGCCTCTCATCAGCATCCTCCCAAGGCACGTCAGCTCGACGGCCTAACTGTGTAACCAAATAGGGAAAGGGAAGAGTGCCTCGGACGTGGACCTTGGCCATGTAGAACCGGATAAAGCGTGGCAAGTACAGGTCCTTACCCTCCATCACACACCATAGGAGGGTGATCATAGCGGCAGGTATACCGGTTTCGTGAGTACTCGGCATAATAAAGTTGCTAAGTATCTGATGCCACAGCCGAGCCTCATCATTCAAGTATGCTCGCTTGATTCCTTTGGGCATGGTGGTGTTCTGACCTATAATCCAAGGAACGGTCGGGTCAAGGGCTATCTGGGCCTTGACTGCATCCCAATCAAACTTTAGAAAGCGCATGTCTTCCTCAACTTTCTGATAACCATCTGGCTGATCAGATTTAGGCAGAAGCTTCAGAACCTCTTCTATTGCCTCTTCAGTAACCAAAATCTGCTTCCCTCTGAGGTTCACTGCATCTAGGGAGGTCTTGAAGTAATTGTAGTAGAATTCTCTAACCCAAGATGCATTGACCTCAGTCAGGGGTCTCTCCAGGAAGAACCAGCCTCTTTGTTTGATCTGATCAGAGGTGTATTGCTGGAGTTCTCCTGGGATCTTCAGAGTCCTCTCCAGGTATAGGTTCCTGGAGTTTGCAAATACTGGATACTTCAACTCACAGTATCGGTTTGAAAACTTCACTGGGTCATTAGCAGGGAGCAGCTGGTCGGCCTTCTCCTACGGGGTAAAGTTTTTCTCCCGCCAGGAGGCATCATGCATGAGATCTATGATAGACATAGATGATTCTCCTCTTTTACGTTTGCCAGTGCTAGCCTTTCCTTTTTCCTTTCTCTGGGAATCTGACATCCTGAAAAAGAAAACCAGGATATAATAAAAATAGGAAAACAAATAGGCAAATAGTCAAAAGAGACACAAAGTGGCAAAGGAGAATTAGAATGAGGTAAATGAGTTAAGTAAATGTGCACTAAGGATTGTATAGGAGTGAAAAGTTCGAAAGGAAAAATTCACAATCCAAAAATGTAATAGAAGGCATGTTAAGTAGGAAAAATTATCAGTATGCCATGGTTAGAGGGTTAAAAGAAAGTGAAAACCAGAAAAAAGATTTTAAAAAGTTAGTTTGGTTAGAATTAAAAAAAAAAAAGAGTTCAGGAAATTAGAATTAGTGAGTTAATGAAAAATGGGTTAAGGTAAGTGGCATAAGGATAAGTTTCTAAGTAACAAGCATTCATAATTAGAAGTGATAGGTAACTCATAACCAAACAAGAAAAACAGGTTGATGATGATTCAAATAGATATAGAAATACCAAAAATTGGAATCAAACATCAAAAATGCAATATATGAACCAGGAAATCAAAGAGAATAAGAATGCGTGCCTGGCATTCATGAATAGGTTTGGGTAAAGCAGAGGAAAGCAGATTTCAAAATGCCAAAACCAAAACATGAATGAAAACATTTTACAGAAATTTGGGCAGCATTCTGGCTAAAATTGGATTGTCCCGGAAAATAAACAGTAGTCAAATAGTTCATATGAATTAAAATTAAAGCTTGCAATTACATATAAGGAATATAAACATGAAAAGTCAGTGTAAAGAGCGGCATGAAACAAGAAATCACAGCATATGAACAAACATCACAGCAACAGCAGAATTGCAAATTTGAGAAAATAGAAACATGAACAGTGCAAGTAAACAGGCCTAAATCCACTAACCACATCCGAGGCTACCTAACAACCTAAAATCCACTACAACATGCATATCTAACTAGCCTAAACATGAACATAAACAAAAAATAATGAAATAGCGACTAAGGAAAGAAGGGTGGCGTTCGTCGGAACCTGGTAGGCCGAATAAGGAGAGTGGGCAGAAAGGTGGATGGGGGTGGTGGTGACGGCGTCTGGCACGGCGGCTGGCGGCAGTGGGCACGGCTGTTCGGGGCAGGGGGGAAAGAAGGGATGGGTAATGGGGTAGGGGGTAAGAGGGGAAGGGAGGGGTAGGTGTGTGTGTGGCGGATGGGGGGCGTGGCTGGGACGGGCGGCGGTGGTGGGTGGTGGTTGCGAAGGGGGCAGTGGCAGAGAGAGGGGGGAGAAGAAGAAGGAAGAAGGAAGAAGGGGGGAGGAAGGGGGTTGGTGGCGGCGGCGTCTGGGAGGTCGGC
>NC_029790.2:100155984-100158666 GCF_000816755.2 Arachis ipaensis | reverse complement strand
TGGCGGCGTCTGGGGGTGGTGGTGATGGTGGCTGGATGGTGGTGGTTGGATTGGAGGGGAAGAGAGGGAGGAGAGGGTTTCAGGGGGGCGCGACTGATAGGGTTCGCGTGGTTGGGGGGTTATAAATTTGAATCCACGCGGCCGCCTGTGGCACACGGTCGCGTGGCTGGAGCGACATGGGGGGTGATGCGATCGCGTGAATGACGCGATCGCGTGGAAGGTAAAAAGAGTGAAGGACGCAATTGGGCATGCGATTGCGTCGCTGGAATTTGTGCTAAATGCACAAATCCAGCGTCGTTTCAGCGCAACTCTCTGTCTCCTTTTGGGGTGTTGTGCAATCCATACGACGCGATCGCGTCGCTCACGCGGTCGCATGGGATTGGTATTGTGCAAGTGACGCGATCGCATGGATGACGCGATCGCGTGGGTCAATTGTGCGAAACGCACAACGGCCGCATGATTCCAGCCTAATTTTCTGGACGTTGGATCTTTACGCCGATTTCCAGGTCACGCGGCCGCGTGGATGACACGGTCGCATGGGTAATGTTTTACGCCATTCGACGCGTTCGCATGAGTGATGCGGTCACGTCGCGCACCCCTTTTTTTTATGCACAATGCAGAATGCAATGCTTAATGTGAATGCTATGCACGATTCCAGGTTTAATAGAATAAAATAAAACTCAAAAACAAACAAAACTAAATAAAATTAGAAGTGCAAAAGGAATGATCATACCATGGTGGGTTGTCTCCTACCTAGCACTTTTAGTTAAAGTCCTTAAGTTGGACATTGGAGGGGCTTCCTGTTATGGCGGCTTATGTTTAAATTCATCCAAAAATCTCCACCAATGCTTGGAATGCCAATAGCCTCTGGGGTCCCAAACTAGGCATGTAAAGCTCCTGAGCAGCTTTAAACAAATTTTTAGGCTCCCAGAATGACAAATGTCGGAATAGATTCCAGGATCCCAAACTTTGCCTTTAAATCCGCCTCCGTCTTGATCTATATTTTTCCATCCGGGCGGTTTAGAAAGTAGATTCTCACCATGGTGACCAAACGTTTTCTGAGATCCATTCAATTGAACATGATACCAATCCGTGCACTTCAAGTTGAAGCGTGGAACCTTATTGAACCTTGTGCACCAGCTCTGAGCACGAGCCATTTCCCTCTTACTCTTAAAGCCGCAGATAGCTCTAAGCTGGCCATCTGTTTCAAGCAAACCGTATTCAAGTGAAAAAGTGAAGTTAAAGGTTAAGGATTGTACCCACTTGAAGCTTGTATTGGGTGGTAATGGCCTTGAGGAAGGTGTTTCCGGTGGTTCTGTAAGTTCTACTCCCTTGTGCTCTTCTGTGAATTCCTCCACTTCTTTGTAAGGTTCTTCAAATGCATCTGTGTCCTGGTCAAAGTCTTCTGTGTCTTCCTCATCACTCGAGTCATAGATTGGAGGTTGAGAGAAATCTACCTCTGCATCATTTTCGTATTCATTTGGGGAAGATTCTTCGATCTCAGAGAATTCACTTGCGGATGCGAGTTCATTACTAAGAGAACTTGACTTGTGACTATCATCATCAAGGGAATTGGTGTCCTGGGCTATTTCGTCTAGTTCTTCATAAACGACTTGCCTTGGGGATTGTGCATTGTCCTCCTTAGCATCAACTGTAACGTCCTTGACGGAGTTCTCCTCAGCTCTGAATTCCCATGGAGGTTCGGCGTCTCTTAGATCTTCAACCAACTCTTCTTCTTGCATACTGACAGCTTCTTCTACTTGTTCTAGTATGAATTCATTCTCTGTCTTGTCCACTGGAGTTTCTAGTATTTCCTTCATGCTACGCTCTTTATTAGATTGTCCATATGGGGCTGTGGTTGGTCCTTGAATGTTCGAGCGTCTAGAAGCTAATTGAATTACTACTTGCTCCAGTTGTCGAATGGTTGTTTGAAGTTTATTTACTGTTTCCTTGAGGCGAACCTCTGATTCTCGGGGTGATGGATTTGGACATGAAACATGGAAAAGTGGTGGTGCATGGGAGTGAGTGGATTGGAACTGGGGGGGAAGGGATCATACGGTGGCGAATGGTGAAAAGAAGCTTGTGAGTGTGGTGGTTCGAGGTTATGTTGAGAGGATGGTCTATAGGCACGGGGTGGGGCTTGTTGGTTGTTACAAGGTCGTCCACCATATCTATCAGCTGGGTATGCATTGTAGAATGGTCGTTGTCCATGATATCTTGGAGGGTGTTGTTGCCTAAAGGGTTGATTAGATCCTCTTGGTTCCATTGATGAGCGGATAATTTATACGCTTTTTGGCATTGTTTTTAGTATGTTTTTAGTAGGATCTAGTTACTTTTAGGGATGTTTTCATTAGTTTTTATGTTAAATTCACATTTCTAGACTTTACTATGAGTTTGTGTGTTTTTCTGTGATTTCAGGTATTTTCTGGCTGAAATTGAGGGACTTGAGCAAAAATCTGATTCAGAGGTTGAAGAAGGACTGCTAATGCTGTTGGATTCTGACCTCCCTGCACACAAAGTAGATTTTCTGGGGCTACAGAACTCGAAATGGCGCGCTTCCAATTGCGTTGGAAAGTAGACATCCAGGGCTTTCCAGCAATGTATAATAGTCCATACTTTGGCTAAGAATAGACGACGTAAACTGGCGTTCAACGCCAGCTTTCTACCCAAATCTGGCGTCCA
>NC_029790.2:100153372-100155760 GCF_000816755.2 Arachis ipaensis | reverse complement strand
ATGAAGATAACAGGAAAGCAGAGGTTCAGAGGAACGAAAAGCATCTCCATTCGCTTATCTGAATTTTCTACCAATGATTTACATAAGTATCTCTATCCCTATTTTATTATATAATATTTTTGAAAACACCATTATTACTTTATATCTGCCTGACTAAGATCTACAAGGTGACCATAGCTTGCTTCATACCAACAATCTCCGTGGGATTCGACCCTTACTCACGTAAGGTATTACTCGGACGACCCAGTGCACTTGCTGGTCAGTTGTATTGAAGTTGTGAACCATGGTATTGGCACCATGTTCTTGGCGCCATTGCCAGGGAAAGAAAGAGCCATGAATTTTACATAATTAAAGTGTAATCACTATTACGCGTACCAAGTTGCTCACGTTGCCAGGGATTGTTCGAGCCTGGACATCACAATTTCGTGCACCAAGTTTTTGGCGCCGTTGCCGGGGATTGTTTGAGTATGGACAACTGACGGTTCATCTTGTTGCTCAGATTAGGTAATTTTCTTTTTGTTTTCTTTTCAAAAATTTTTCAAAAATCTTTCAAAATTTTCTCCTTTGTTTTCGAAAAAAAAATGTTTTCAAAAATAAATTATTCTATGGCTTTAGAATTTTTAAGAATGAATTCTAGTGTTTCATGAAGCATGTGAAGCCTGGCTGGCTGGAAAGCCATGTCTAAATTCTTTTGGACTGGGGCTTCCAAACCATCAGAGGCAAGTTACATATTTGATAAGTAATGAGCAGCAATTTGTTATCAAGAGCAATATACTCTGGTGTTACATGCTGAAGCTTGGCTGGCCATTGGCCATGTCTAGTGTTTTGGACTGGAGCTTTCTTTGAAAGCTTGGCTGGCTAGTGAGCCATGTCTAATTCCTGGACTGAAGCTTTAGACTAAGAATGCAAGATTCCTGGAATTCATATTAAAAATTTTGGAATCCTTATTTTCCTTTTTTTCAATTAATTTTTCGAAAAATCCAAAAAAAAATTAGAAAATCATAAAAAAATCAAAAATATTTTTCTGTTTCTTGTTTGAGTCTTGAGTCATGTTATAAGTTTGGTGTCAATTGCATGTGCATCTTGCATTTTTTTTCGAAAATTCATTCATAGTGTTCTTCATGATCTTCAAGTTGTTCTTGGTAAGTCTTCTTATTTGATCTTGATGATTTTTTTGTTTTGTGTCTTTTCATGTTATTCAAACTTTAAGTTCTAGAATCATATCTTGTGATTTCTTGTGAATCAAGTCATTAATTGTGATTTTAAAAATTAAATCTTTTTCAAAACTAATTTCAATCATATCTTTTCAAAAACATCTTCTTATCTTATCTTTTTCAAAAATATCTTTTCAAAATATCTTTTCTAACTTCCTAACTTCTTATCTTTTCAAAATTTGTTTCAACTAACTAACTAACTTTTTGTTTGTTTCTTAACTTTTTCAAAACTACATAACTAACTCTCTCTCTCTCATTTTCGAAAATATCTTCCCCCTTTTTCAAAATTTCTTTTTAATTAACTATTATTTTAAATTTTAAATCTTAATTTTCGAAAAACTACTAACATTTTTCAAAAACCATTTTTGAAAATCACTAACTCTTTTTCAAAAATATTTTTCGAAAATTATCCCTCCCCCATCTCATTCTATTTATTCATTCATATCCTAACATCTCATCTCACATATCTAGCCTCCTTACAGTTGTGTTTCTTCCATCATATTACATTCTTTGTCTCCCCCTCTTCTTCTACTCACACAGGGATCCCTATACTGTGGTATAAGGGATCTCTATTATTATTATTATTTTTCTGTGCCTTCTTCTTTGTCACATGAGCAGGAGCAAGGATAAGAACATTCTTGTGGAAGCAGATCCAGAACCTGAAAGGACTCTGAAAAAAAAAATTAAGAGAAGCTAAAATACAACAATCCAGAGAAAACCTTTCAGAAATTTTCGAACAGGAAGAGGAGATGGCAGCCGAAAATAATAATAATGTAAGGAAGATGCTTGGTGACTTTACTGCACCTAATTCCAATTTACATGGAAGAAGCATAAAGCACAAGTGGGCCAGCTGAGTAAAAGGATCACTGAAATCCCTCCCAGTACTCTCCCAAGCAATACAGAAGAGAATCTAAAAGGAGAGTGCAAGGCCATTGACATAAGCAAAATTGCCGAACCCAATGAGGGAAAGGAGGACGTGAATCCCAAGGAGGAAGATCTCCTGGGACGTCCAGTGACCAATAAAGAGCTTCCCTCTGAGGAACCAAAGGACTCTGTGGCTCATCTAGAGACCATAGAGATTCCATTAAGCCTCTTTATGCCCTTCATGAGCTCTGATGAGTATTCCTCTTCTGAAGAGAATGAGGATGTTACTGAAGAGCAAACTGCCAAGTTT
>NC_029790.2:100144634-100153308 GCF_000816755.2 Arachis ipaensis | reverse complement strand
CACCAACCTGGCGCTGAACGCCCAGAGTTGAGTACAAAGGCATTTTTACACGCCTAATGGGTGCAGGGATGTAAATCCTTGAACACCTCAGGATCTGTGGACCCCACAGGATCCCCACCTACCTCCACTCACTTCTTCTCACCACTCTCTTTCACACAACCCCATAAACACTCTTCCCTAAAAACCCCTCACCAATCACCTCAATCTCTCTTTCCCACTAAACCTTCACCACTCACATCCACCCACTCTTCCCAATAAACCTACCTCATAAACTCCACCTACCTTCAAAATTCAAAACCAATTTCCCACTCAAACCCACCCATATGGCCGAACCAATACCCCACCTCCCTACCCTATATAAAGCCCTCCATTCTTCTTCAAATTCACACAACACACCCCTCTACACTCCTCTTGGCCGAAATCACATCTCCCTCTCCCTCTCCATATTTCTTCTTCTTCTTCTTCTATTCTTTTGTTTATTGCTCGAGGGCGAGCAATATTCTAAGTTTGGTGTGGCTTGAGCAAAAATCTGATTCAGAGGTTGAAGAAGGACTGCTGATGTTGTTGGATTCTGACCTCCCTGCACTCAAAGTGGATTTTCTGGAGCTACAAAACTCGAAATGGCGTGCTTCCAATTGCGTTGGAAAGTAGACATCCAGGGCTTTTCAGCAATGTACTATAGTCCATACTTTGGCCAAGCATAGACAACGTAAACTGGCGTTCAACGCCAGCTTTCTACCCAAATCTGGCGTCTAGCGCCAGAAAAGGAGCCAAAACCAGAGTTGAACGCCCAAACTGGCACTAAAACTGGCGTTCAACTCCAAGGAGGACCTCTACACGTGCAACACTCAGGCTCAGCCCAAACACACACCAAGTGGGCCCAGGAAGTGGATTTATACATCAATTACTTACTCATGTAAACCCTAGTAGCTAGTTTATTATAAATAGGACATTTTACTATTGTATTAGGTATCTTTGATCAGCTTTTTATCTTTGATCAGTTGTATGCTATCTTAGATCACAATAGGGGGCTGGCCATCTCGGCCATGCCTGGACCTTTCACTTATGTATCTTCAACGGTAGAGTTTCTACACTCCATAGATTAAGGTGTGGAGCTCGGCTATTCCTCAAAGATTAATGCAAAGTACTACTATTTTCTATTCAATTCATCTTATTTCGCTTCTAAGATATCCATTCGCAAAGCATCTCCATTCGCTTATCTGAATTTCCTACCAATGATTTACATAAGTATCTCTATCCCTATTTTATTATATAATATTTTCGAAAACACCATTATCACTTTATATCTGCCTAACTGAGATCTACAAGGTGACCATAGCTTGCTTCATACCAACAATCTCCGTGGGATTCGACCCTTACTCACGTAAGGTATTACTTGGACGACCCAGTGCACTTGCTGGTCAGTTGTATCGAAGTTGTGAACCATGGTATTGGCACCATGTTCTTGGCGCCATTGCCAGGGAAAGAAAGAGCCATGAATTTTACATAATTAAAGTGTAATCACTATTACGCGTACCAAGTTGCTCACGTTGCCAGGGATTATTCGAGCCTGGACATCACAATTTCGTGCACCATCCATCCAACCAGAGCAACTGATATTGCAATTATAAATTTTGATTGAACAGTTGCCAATTTACCCTTCAATGTTGTGACTCTTCTTCTCAATTTAATAACCAATAATAAGGCACATGTTAGCAGTTCCCCGGCAATGGTGCCATTTTGACGTTAGGATTTTTGCCAGTAAAGAATTTCATAAAAACAGTCACGTTGTAGATATAGTCTCTAAACTGACAGAAATCCCTTCGTACAAACGTTTTGGTTGTCATAAGTAACAAACCCCTTAAAAATTGATAACCGAAGTATTCAAACCTCGGGTCGTCTTCTCAAGGAACTACAGGGAAGTATGTTCTTATTATTGGTTATGGAGATTGTAAATTTGGGGTTTCAAGAATGAGGAATAAATATGACAAATAATTTAAATGGCAATTAAAAATAAATAAATAACTGTAAAATAAACCTTTGGCAAGGTATGAGAAATTGGAGGTCCTATCCTAGTTATCCTTATCAATGATGATGAGAATTGAATCTTAATTCCACTTTGTTAGCCTTTACTAAGATAAAGGAAGATCAAGGGATTAATTGGTTTGATCTTCGGATCCTATTTATTTCCTAAGAAAAGATTGGGATTATTGAAGTTAAATTCAATTAACAAAGATAACAATTATTAATCATGTTGAGTTTGATAACTCCTGAGTTACTAATTTCTTAACCAAAACAAAAAGGGAAAAAGTAAATCTACTGGAATAAAAATGTCTTCAAAGTAAAAGCAATAATAGCATAAATAAAAGAAAGCAATATTAAACTAAAATACCTCAAATAGCATTAATTCAAAAGAGTAATTTGTAACATGGAAGAGTTCATAAATCAAATTGCAAGGTAAATAATCATCTAAAATAATGAGATGAACAAAAGTAAAAGGGAAGCTTAAAGTAAAGGAACATTAAACCTAGGATCGAGAGTTACTCCTAAAGAGAGAAGTCCTAAATCCTAATCCTAAAAGAGAGAGAGAATCTCTCTCTAAACTAAATCTAAATCATGAAAAGTAACTAATTGGCGAGCTCCCTTTGAATGGATGCATTCCCACACTTTATAACCTCTGGTCTATGCCTTCTGGACTTGGATTTGGGCCAAAAAGGGCTTCAAAAATTGCTGGGAGCATTTTCTGCAATTTCTGGTGCATGGCCTCTGTCACGCGTCCGCGTGGGTCACGCGGTCGCATCATTCGGAGCTTTTCTTGTCACGCAGTCGCGTCAGTCATGCGGCTGCGTCATATGTGTTTTGCTTAAGGCGCGCGGTCGCATTAGTCATGTGGCTGCGTCGCTGTTGATTCACGCTTGGCATGCGGTCGCGTCGTCCATGCAATCGCGTGGATGCCAGTTTCTTTAGAAACTCTGTTTTGTGCTTTCCTTCCATTTTTGTATGTTTCCTTTCCATCCTTTGAGTCATTCCTGCCTTAGGAGATCTGAAACTACTCAACACACAAATCACGGCATCGAATGATAATAAGGATAATTAAAATAATTAATTTTAAAGCATAGGAAACATGTTTTTCACATACATCACATAATAAGGAAGGGAAAGTAAAACCATGCAATTAATATGAATAAGTGGGTGAAGGATTGAATAAATCACTCAAATTAAGCACAAAATACATCATAAAATATGGGTTTATCAAGGGGCCGGCAGATGGTGTGGCTGTCTCATCAGTAGCAGTGAGGAATGGAGGTCTGTAGCCCAAAGCCAGAAAGTTCCTGTTGTGAGGGATAATCTTCTTACATTCCGCAGCAGGTGGCTTTTCATCAGCATCCTCCCAAGGCACGTCAGCTCGACAGCCTAGCTGTGTAATCGGATAAGGAAAGGGAAGAGTGCCTCGGACGTGGACCCTAGCCATGTGGTACCGGATAAAGCGTGGCAGGTACAGGTCCTTACCCTCCATCACACACCATAGGAGGGTGATCATAGCGGCAGGTATCTCTGTCTCATGGGTACTCGGCATGACAAAATTGCTCAGGATCTGGTGCCATAGTCGAGCCTCATCATTTAAGTAAATCCGCTTGATTCCCTTTGGCATGGTGGTATTCTGACCCATGATCCATGGAACGGTCGGGTCAAGGGCTAACCTGGCCTTGACTGCATCCCAATCAAACTTCATGAAGCGCATATCCTCCTCAACTTTTTGATAACCATCCAGCTGATCAAATTTAGGCAGAAGCTTCAGAACATCCTCTATGGCCTCTTTAGTGACCAGAATCTACTTCCCTCTTAGGTTCACTGCAGCTAGGGAAGTCTTGAAGTAATTGCAGTAGAATTCCCTTACCCAAGATGCATTGACCTCAGTCAGGTTTTTTCCAGGAAGAACCAGCCTCTTTGTTTGATTTGCTCAGAGGTGTATTGCTGGAGTTCTTCTGAGATTTTTAAAGTCCTCTCCAGGTACAGGTTCCTCGAGGTTGCAAACACCGGATACTTCAGCTCACAGTATCGGTTTGCAAACTTTACTGGATCAGTAGCAGGGAGTAGCTGGTCGGCCTTCTCCTGCGGGGTAAAGTGTTTCTCCTGCCAGGAGTCATCGTGCATGATATCCATGATGGACATAGAGGATTCTCCTCTTTTACGTTTGCCAGTAGTAGCCTTTGCTTTTCCTTTTCTTTGGCTGGCAGACATCTTGAAAAACAGAAAACCAGGATATAATAAAAATAGGGAAAACAAATAGGCAAATAAAAAAAAACACAAAGTGGCAAAGGAGCAATAGGATAATGAAAATGAGTTAAGTAAATGTGCATTAAGGATTGTATAGAAGTTAAAGTCCGAAAAGAAGAATTCACAATCCAAAATGTAATTGAAGTCATGTTAATTAGGAAAATTAACATTATGCCTTGGTTAGAAGGTTAAAAGAAAGTGAAAAACCAGAAGAGATGTTGTGAAAGGTTAGGTTGGTTAGGATTGAAAAAGAGTTTAGGAAGTTAAAATTAGGGAGTTAGTAAAAAGTGGTTTAAGGAAAGTGGCATAATGATCATATTCCAAGTAACAGGCATTCACAATGAGAAGAGATAGGTAACTCATATCCAAACAAGGAAATTAGGTTGATGATGATTTAGATAGATATAGAAATAGCAAAAATTGGAATCTAATCATAAAAAATGTAGATTATGAACCAGGAAATCAAAGAGAATAGGAAAGCTTGCCCTGGCATTCATTAATTGTGCTGGTAAAAACAGAGTAAAGCAGAGTTTAAATAGCCAAAACCAAAATATGAATGCAAGTCAAAAATAGTTTATAAAAATTTGGGCAGCATTCCGGCTAAAATTGGATTGTCCCGAAAAATAAACAGCAATCAGAATAGTTCATATGAATCAAAAATACAGCTGTAATTACATATAGGGAATAGGAACATGAAAAAGCAGTGTAAAGAGCAGCATGAAACAGTAAATTTCAGCATATGAACAATACGAACATCACAGCAATAGCAGAATTGCGAATTGATAAAACAAGAAACATGAACAGCGCAATTAAACAGGCCTAAATTCACTAACCACATCCTAGGCTACCTAACAACCTGAAATCCACTACAACATGCATATCTAACTAGCCTAAATATGAACATAAATAGAAAAATGAATTAACTACGAAAGGATAGAAGGGTGGTGTTCGTTGGAACCTGGTAGGCGAATTAAGGAGAGCGGGGCAGAGAGGTGGCTGGGGGATGGTGGCGGTGGCGTCTGGCGCGGCGGAGGAGGGTGGCGCGGCGGCAGCGGGTGCTGTTCGGAGGAAGGGAGGGAAAGGTAGGGGTAATAGGGTAGGGGGTAATAGGGGAAGGTGGGTGGTTGGAGAAGAAGAGAGGAAGGAGAAGGGTTTCGGGGGGCACGAATGGTAGGGTTCGCGTGACTGGGGGGTTATGAAATTTGAATCCATGCGATCGCGTGGGGCACGCGGTCGCATGGAATGGATTAGGGAGCGAAGGACGCGATCGCCTGAGGCATGCGATCGCGTCACTGGAAATTGTGCTAAACGCACGATTCCAGCGTCGTTTCAGCGCAACTCTCTGTCTCCTTTTGGGGTGTTGTGCAATCCATGCGACGCGATCGCGTCGCTCACGCTGTCGCGTGGGATTGACGTTGTGTAAGTGACGCGATCGCGTCAGGGACGCGACCGTGTGGGTGTTTTGTGCAAAACGCACAATGGCCGCATGATTCCAGCTTAATTTTCTAGACGTTGGATGTTTACGCCGATCTCCAGATCACACGGCCGCGTGAATGATGCGGACGCGTGGGGAGTGTTTTCACAACTTGACGCGATCGCGTGAATGATGCGGTTGCGTCGCCCACCCCTTTTTTTTATGCAGTATGCAGAATGCAATGCTTAATATGAAGGCTATGCAAAACTCCAAGTTCAATATAATAAAATAAAAGAAAACTTGAAAACAAGTAAAACTAAATAAAAAATGAAAAAAGAACGATCATACCATGGTCGGTTGTCTCCCACCTAGCACTTTTAGTTAAAGTCCTTAAGTTGGACATTGGATGACCTTCCTGTTATGGTGGCTTATGCTTAAATTCATCCAGAAATCTCCACCAATGCTTGGACTGCCAATAGCCTCCGGGGTCCCAAACTAGGCATGTAAAGCTTCTGAGCAGCTTCAAATAGATTCTCAGGCTCCCGGGGTGACGAGTGTCAGAATAGATTCCAGGATCCCAAACTTGGCTTTTAAATCCGCCTTCGTCTTGATCTATATTTTTCCATCTGGGCGGTTTAGAAATTAGATTCTCACCAGAATAACCAAACGTTTCTCGAGATCCATTCGATTGATTACGATGCCAATCCGTGCACTTTAAGTTGAAGCGTGGAACCTTATTGAACCTTGTGCACCAACTCTGAGTACGAGCCATTTCCCTTTTACTCTTAAAGCCGCAAAGAGCTCTAAGCTGGCCATCTGTTTCAAGCAAACCATATTCAAGTGGAAAAAGAAAGCTAAAGGTTAAGGATTGTACCCACTTGAAGCTTGTATTGGATGGTAATGGCCTTGGGATAGGTGTTTCTAGTGGTTTTGTGAGCTCTACTCCCTTGTGCTCTTCTGTGAATTTCTCCACTTCCTTGCTGAATTCTTCAAATGCAACTTCTTCCTGATCAAAGTCTTTTATGTCTTCCTCATCACTCAAGTCATAAGCAGGAGGTTGGGAGAAGTCTACCTCTGCATCATCTTCGTATTCACTTGAGGAAGGTTCTTCGATCTCAGAGAATTCACTTGCGGATGCAAGTTCATTACTAGGAGAACTTGACTTGTGACTATCATCATCAAGGAAACTTGCTTCTTGGATTATTTCGTCTAGTTCTTCATAAAAGACTTGCTCTGGGGGTTGTGTACTATCCTCCTTAACATCAGTTGTAACGTCCTTAACAGAGTTCTCCACAACTCTGGATTCCCATGGAAGTTCAGCGTCTCCTAAGTCTTCAACCAACTCTTCTTCTTGTATAATAACAGCTTCTTCTACTTGTTCTAGTATGAAGCCATGCTCTGTCTTGTCCACTGGAGTTTCTAGTATCTCCTTCATGCTACGCTCTTCGTTAGATTGTCCACATGGGGCTGTGGAGGGTCTTTGAATATCCGAACGTCTGGAAGATAATTGACTTATTGCTTGCTCCAGTTGATGAAGGGTTGTTTGAAGTTGATCTCCTGTTTCCTTGAGGCGAACTTCTGATTCTCGGGGTGATGGATTTGGGCGTGGTACATTGGGAAGTGGTGGTGTTTGGGAGTAATTGGATTGGGATCGGGGTAAATGAGGATCGTATGGTGGCGAATAGTGAAAAGAAGCTTGTGAGTGTGGTGGTTCGAAGTTATGTTGAGAGGATGGCCTATAAGCACAGGGTGGGACTTGTTGGTAACTACGAGGTTGTCCACCATGTCTATTTGCTTGGTATGCATTGTAGAATGGTCTTTGTCCATGACATCTTGGAGGATGTTGTTGCCTAAAGGGTTGATCAGATTCTCTTGGCTCCATTCGTCTTTGATTGCTCTGACCTTGATGTATGTTCCTGTTATAACTTTCTCTCCTTTCAACAATATTAGAACCAAACTCGAAGCGAGAGGGGTAAGAATTCATAGTAGCTAATGGGAATAAAAAGGGAAAATAAAGACAAATAAACAAGTAAAAGAAAAATATTTACAATAACCAATAATAAGGCACACAATTGTAGTTCCCCGGCAATGGCGCCATTTTGACGTTGGGATTTTTGCCAGTAAAGAATTTTATAAAAACAGTTGCGTTGTAGATATAGTCTCTAAACTAACAGAAATCCCTTCGTACAAACGTTTTGATTGTCACAAGTAACAAACCCCTAAATAAATTGATAACCGAAGTATTTAAACCTCGGGTCGTCTTCTCAAGAAACTGTAGGGAAGTATGTTCTTATTATTGGTTATGAAGATTGTAAATTGGGGTTTTGAAGGTAGGGAGCAAGTAATTTAAATTTCAATTAAAATAAATAGAAGACTGTAAAGTAAATAAATAACTGTAAAACACACTTTTGGCAAGGTATGAGAAATTAGAAGTCCTATCCTAGTTACCCTTATCAATGATGATGAAAATTGAATCTTAATTCCACTTAGTTAACCTTTGCTAGAGCAAGGGAAGGTCAAGTGACTAATTAGTTAGATCCTCAAATCCTACTTAATCCCTAAGGAAAGATTGGGATTATTGAAGTTCAATTCAATTAGCAAAGATAACGATTATCAATCATGTTTGAGTTTGATAACTCCTGAGTTACTGATTTCTTAACCAAGACCAAAAAGGGAAAAAGTAAATCTACTGGAATAAAAATGTCTTCAGATTGGGGATAAAAGTAACATAAATAAAAGAGAGCAATATTAAACTGAAATACCTCAAATAACATTAATTCAAAGAATAATCTATAACATAGAAGAATTCATAAACTAAATTGAGAAGATAAATAAAAAGGAATGTTGAACTTAATAGTACCTGATAAATCCGGAAAGCGAATAAAATCCTAAATCTAAATCCTAATCCTAAAGAGAGAGGAGAGAACCTCTCTCAAAACTAAATCTTAAATCTAAAAAACTAACTAATTGGAGACTCTCCCT
>NC_029790.2:100135093-100143527 GCF_000816755.2 Arachis ipaensis | reverse complement strand
TCAAATCCTAGTTAATCCCTAAGGAAAGATTGGGATTATTGAAGTTCAATTCAATTAGCAAAGATAACGATTATCAATCATGTTTGAGTTTGATAACTCCTGAGTTACTGATTTCTTAACCAAGACCAAAAAGGGAAAAAGTAAATCTACTGGAATAAAAATGTCTTCAGATTGGGGATAAAAGTAACATAAATAAAAGAGAGCAATATTAAACTGAAATACCTCAAATAACATTAATTCAAAGAGTAATCTGTAACATGGAAGAATTCATAAATAAAATTGAGAAAATAATAAAAAGGAATATTGTACCTGATAAAGAGGTAATCCGGAAAGCGAATAAAATCCTAAATCTAAATCCTAATCCTAAAGAGAGAGGAGAGAACCTCTCTCAAAACTAAATCTAAATCATGAAAAACTAACTAATTGGAGACTCTCCCTGAATGGATGCACTCCTCCACTTCATAACCTCTGGTCTATGCCTTCTGGACTTGGATTTGGGCCAAAAAGGGCTTCAGAATTTGCTATGAGCATTTTCTACAATTTTTGGTGCGTGGCCTCTGTCACGCGTCCGCGTGGGTCACGCGGTCGCGTCATTTGTAGTTTTCCTTATCACGCGGTCACGTCAGTCATGCGGCCGCATCATGTGCGTTCTTCTTGTGGCGCGCGATCGCGTTACTCACGCGGTCGCGTCGCTGTTGATTCGTGCTGGCATGCGGCCGCGTCGCCCATGCGATCGCGTGGATGCCAGTTTCTTCAAAAACTCCGTTTGGTGCTTTCCTTCCAATTTTGTATATTTTCTTTCCATCTTTTAAGTCATTCCTGCCTTAGAAGATCTGAAACCACTCAACACACGAATCATGGCATCGAATGGAAATAAAGGGTAATCAAAATAATTATTTTTAGCATAGGAAACATGTTTTTTACATACATTACATAATAAGGAAGGAAAAGTAAAACCATGCAATTAATATGAATAAGTGGGTGAAGGATTGAGTAAATTACTCAGATTAAGCACAAAATATATCCTAAAATATGGGTTTATCAGACACTAATTTTAAAGAATTTGGCACAAGATTGGGCCAAATGGGCTAAATCGGGTTAACCGGGCACATATTGGGCCCAAGGCCTAACCCATCAACCCAATACACTTAAAGAAGAATCATTCTTCTTCTCCCATTCAGCAAGAACACTGAAAGCAAGCTCAAGAACAAGGGAAAGAAAACAAACCCTTGGTTCCACTTCAAAGCACCATATCTTCTCACTCCGAGTTCCGATCGTCGCATCGTTTGCGACCACACAACCAGTGTGTTGAGCTCTACAAATTCCGGTAACCAATTTTGGTAAGAAAACTCATATCTTATCTCAGCCTCTCAATTCCCATGATTTTCAAAATTTTGGGGGTTTAGTTGTTAAAACTTGATGTCTTGATGTTTAGGCTCACATTAAACTTGATGGATTAGCGGGTTTTACTCGTTTGAGGCACAGGTAAGGTAAGGACTCTCTAAACCTTGTGGATTCTTGGATTATTGTGTGTTAGGTATTGAAAATTTGTATATGGATGTGGTAATGTTCATAGGTAGTGTGTAATTGTGTTTTAGAGCACCATTGAGGAGATGAAAACTTGATTGAGTCATTGGATTGCTGATTTTGGTGATGAAGTTTTTGATCTTGCCTATGTGTGTCACCTAGGGTTATACGAGGAAATCGGCCAAGGTATAGTTTTGGTTTCTCGTATTTAATATATAATGTCTTGTGAAAACTTAGGCTAGATGACCATAGGATAGGTTGGACTACATGAGTATGTTAAATGCTTAGTACCTTTGATGATATTTCTTGCTATGGATTAAATAGGATGCTAAGTGATGAGTTAATGATGATTGACATGTTGATATGAATAAATATGAGTAGGTAGTGATATATTGATAATCTTGTTGGTATAATTGAGAAATTGATGCATAATATCCTTTAAAATTGAGGAATGGTTGAGTATGGTAGGATGTGGAGATTGTGGTGCTGTATGCTATCATTACTAACACTGAGATTTCATTTGCTTATTTGATGATGAGGCATATGCATAATTGCATAAGGAGTGACAAAAATGTGTCTCTTCCTTATGGCATATTTTTAACTTGTATTTTTGAATCATTTGGTGTTGACCTAACCAATAGGATATTTGCAAATAGAAACTCTTACCTGAAAGGGGGTGGTGCAGTGAAATAGCAAAAGATAGAGCTGAAAAGGTGGTCCTCGATAATGAAGAAGATGAACTTGATAACATTCCTCCTTATTCAACTTCTGGAACATCTACTTCTACTGGACACAAATTACTCCTTTATGGAGTTGTTAAAGATGTTTTGTAGGAGTTTGTAAATCTGTCCAACCAGCTAATTTTCACAAGCTAATAAGAAAGAAAGCTTGCAGTAAGGAATGAAAATGCCTTGAGGAAATCAAGAGATACAGTTGCAGTTTTCCTTAAATATGTGGACAATATACATGAGGATTACACCATGGCCACAGATCAAGAAAAACCATTAGACTCTAAAAAGGATGGCTCGGATGCCTAGGGATGTCTCATGATGAAAAAATTTTGTACTATTTCATTTACTTTTATGTGACTTTTGGGCCTTAGACATTGTTTTATTTTCTGGATGATTGTAAACTTAAATTTGCACTTATTTTAGTTCGGCATAAGTGAATTTTAGGGACTAACATCTTTCATGCAGGCTTGAAGTGGATATTATTTCCTCCCTTGATGACAAAAGGGAGAGTAGTGTAGTCATAGGATAGATATTGTGTCTGAACTTGTGCTTGTGATATCTTGTGGTATTTTAGTTGTTGATTAATGTTTTGGTGTTGTTTAAGTGTTTTTGTGAAAAGAAAATGTGTGATTAATCATTTTTGTTTGTGCTGCTGATTTATTGCTTACTATGTTACCAAACAAGATAAGACTTAGCAACATTTGTTTGTTTGGTATAGATGAGTTATCTGTGTGTGTATAAACAGAAAGTGAAGATAAGCACACATTAAGAGGGAGCAAACCTTATGAAAGAAAGGGGGAGCATATCAGATTTTTATGGTATCATCAAAGGAAAGTCATTGATATGATTTTAATATTTCATTCTCTTTAAGTCCATGATTATTGATATTTGTCATCAAGAGAGAGATTGTTGAGTTCAGTAAACAATTAATAATTTTGGTGATGACAAACATAGTGTTATTTGGGTTAATAACCCAAGTGGGTTTGATGATGTTGTTTAAGTGTATAGACCCAAAATTGTTTTTGTTGCAGCCCAAACTAATTAAGCCAAATGCTCTCAAGGTTGATGACTGAAATTGATTCTGACCCAGCCAATGTTATTCAAAAGAAAGGAAAGTAACCCTAAGCTAAACTTCTGCTAGTGTTCATTTCAGTTGATGGTCAAACAAGAAAAAGGAGTTCACTTTTTCTCCAAACACCAAAGAAGAAGAAAGAAAAAGCTAATAAAGGAAGCTAATACCAAATCAAGTTAAGAAAAAGCAAGTTAAGCAGTATTCAGAGGTTAGAAATAATTTATTTCCTTTAACATGCAAGTCAATTACTTCACATTTTCACCTACTCTCTGCACTACCATTTCAGGCAATATGAAGAACGTGGTGGCAAAGTTTCTCTACTATAAATCAATGGTTGAAAGTGTTTCTTGGAGCCAAAGCACAAATCTAAGGGTTTGGATTTGGGATCTTCATTGAGTAAGTAAGTTTCTACTACACTCACCTCCTCAGTTAAACCCAAAAATCATATTTTAAATCCCTAATTTTGTAGTCTGAATGAAAAAAAGGTAAAAAAAAGTTACAACTGGTTCAAGAATCAAGAAGTTGACTTTCTGAAGGAAACCCTAGCCGTGGCTCAAAGAAGATACAAAAAGGAAATTGATTTTCATTTGAAGACAAGGAGAGAGAACCAGAATCTGAGTTTTATTGAGAGCTTCCCTATGAGAGTTCAATATTTTGGATAGTATTTCTACATTAAAGAAATATTCTGCCAAGATGGAGAGCTTCATCAGAGAGTGCTAAATCCAGTTCAACTTATAGCATAAAGGCTGTGAATCATCATCTCTTTCATGGTTTACTATTTATATTTATGTTTCAATGTTGTATCTTTTTTTTTTTGTATTCATTCAGTGGTAAAAGGCAAGAAAGAGAGGAATTGAGAAAAAGTCATTGAGAGAAAAGGCTAAGAGAAACACTTAGAGAGAAAAGTCAAGAGTAATTTCAGATTTTTTTTTGTCGTATTTCTGTTTGTGTCATGTATCTGAGGTGTCCCTTGCTTTGGGTAAGCACTTAGTATGTTAAGTCTAGGTAGTTACATATTCAAGTCAAGTTTATGTTGAAGCTTGATGTGACTTTGATAGGATTGTGTTGAGTCCTTAGGATTGATGTATGTAATACTTGGAAAGATAGTGAAAATTCCACCAACGTTGTGGTGGAGACTAGATGTAGGTTGCATTGTAGTAGGCAACTGAACCAGGATACATGGCTGTGTCATCTTTTTCTTCTCTGCTATGATTCTGTTTTTCACGATTCATGAGACAAAATAAAATTGTCTTTTGTATAATCCAATACGCAGACCAAATAGAAGCTAAGTTATAAGTTCTTATTTGAGGCTTTATTAATCAAGTTAAAAGAACGCCATAGATTCAACCCCCTTTCTCTAGGCCATCAAGAACATTCAATTATTAAGAGGGTAAAACAAGAAGAATTATGAGAAGGAAAAATAAGAAGGAGAAGATGAACAAGACAAGAAGAAGAAGAATATGATGACGAGTTTTTGAGGAGTTTTTTATTCTTGTTTCTTCTTTTTTGTTTGATTTTTTTCTCTTTTTCTTGATTTTATTCCTCTCAAGAGAGGATGTGAAGAGGAAGAGTTTTGAATTATGCAGAACAACGAGACTAAATGCACCTTAATTCACTCAGAAATGAACCGAAATTACATCCAGAATAAACTGAAAATTAAATTCCGAATAAAGTGAAATTATTTAATGATGACGATACACAAACAAACTCGTTTTAAAACAAGCACAGATCAAGTGTACCTTATTTAAATCCAGAATGAATTGAAATTACTTAATGATTGCGTTCGAAAACAAGCACACAAACAAAATTGAATGATAAAAAATTCACTCAGAAATGAACCAAAATTATATCGTGAATGAACTGAAAATTAAATTCTGAATGAACCGAAATTACTTAATGATGAAAATACACAAACAAACTTGTTTCAAAATAAGCACACACCAAGTGCACCTTATTTAAATCCAGAATGAATCAAAATTACTTAATAATTGCGTTCGAAAACAAGCACACAAATAAAATTAAATCACGAACAAAAAAAAATCCAAATCTATCAAGTGATTTTGCAACATTATGTGTTTCTTCTTATTTATTGGATTTTTTTATTTTTTTTATTATCATTAAGAGGGTAAAACAAGAAGAATTATGAGAAGGAAAAACAATAAGGAGAAGATGAACAAGACGAGAAGAAGAATAATATGATGAGGAGTATTGAGGAGTTTTTTGTTCTTGTTTCTTCTTTTTTGTTTGATTTTTTTTTATCTTTTTCTTGGTTTTATTCTTCTCAAGAGAGGATGTGAGGAGGAAGAGTTTTGAATTATGTAGAACAACGAGACCAAATGCACCTTAATTCACTCAGAAGTGAACTAAAATGAACCAAAAATTAAATTCCAAATGAACCAAAATTACTTAATGATGACGATACACAAACAAACTTGTTTCAAAACAAGCATAGACTAAGTATACCTTATTTAAATCCAGAATGAACCGAAATTTCTTATTGATTGCGTTAAAAAACAAGCACATAAACAAAATTGAATGATTATAAATTCACTCAGAAATGAAGCGAAATTATATCTTGAATGAACGGAAAATTAAATTCCAAATGAACTGAAATTACTTAATGATGATGATACACAAACAAACGCATTTCAAAACAAGCACATACTAAGTCAATTTTGAACAAAAACACATCCAAATCAATTTTGGATCAGACAATATCATCAATATGGCAAAAATTCGATGATAACGATAATAATAACTGAAGGTTGTGGTAGGCTTAGAGAAGGGGGGGTTGAATCTATGCCTTCCTTTTAATTACTGTTGTTACCCTTTTTAAAACAGATTTGCAATTCTGATTCTGTTTTAACTTAGCAGCGAAAATTTATGAGACAATTTATTTTTGTCTCATGAATATCAGAAAACAGAACACAGGTCAAGCTTCAACTCTCTCTCTCTTGCTTCTTTGGTTAATGACTTATGGAAGAAGCTTTTCTTCTCTTTCTCTTTCTTGCTTTTTCTGAAATCTTGATGTGACTTGATTAGAAGGAAGAACGTTGCTTTTGGTTAAGCAGGAGAGAGGGAATTTCAATTCTGAAATCAGTTCGGGCTTGGATCGGGTATTGGTATGCATGGCCCGATTTAATTTCTTTGGTTTCTTCCTTTGCTTTTGCTTGGGCTCTTTATTTGCTTTCAGCCCAATATTCTTTGCTGAGTGCCTTTTATTCCATTTGGGCTATTAACATTTGGCCTGCAATAATAAACAATTAGTTAATAAGTGAATATAATTAATCAACACTAATTATTTATTTTGCTAAAAAATAATGTTTGTCATCACTAATTAATTTAGTTAATTTCTTAACTCAACAATAACGATAACGACGATACGTATTAAAAGAAGACAATGACGATAACGATGATGATCATGTTGATTTTGATGATGGAGGATAAGGATGAAAAGGAAGGAGGAGGAGAAATTTCAATAAGAAAAGGAGGAGGAGGATGAGGTGTTAGTGACGACGGTAACGAAATTGAAAAATAATGAAAAAGGAGGAGAAGAAGAAGAAAACGTAGCATGAGACTTGAAGAAGAATGTGCGTGCGTGAATTTAAAAGAAGAAGAAGAAGAGCAAGAAGAAGAAAAAGCACGTGAATTTAAGAGACTTGATTGGTTAAATTTCTTGGATGTAGAGCTTTATTGTTCTTCCCACCAAAGCAAACAAAGAAAGCTTTATTGAGAAAACGAAAACCTTCCTCATATATGAGAAAGTCTAGGAACCAACTAGTATTAACCATTTCCAGCCAACTACATTGTGAGCTGCAATATAAAGGTTTAATAACACAAACAAACATAAACCTAACCCTAAAACTAAAAAAACAATCACACATTCCTTCTTCCACTCCCATTCCCACTCACGCCATTCACTCTATTGTCTTTCTCTTTCACCACAGTGCCCTCCATCGCGATTCACAGTGCCGCCGATTGCCGCCCTCCTTCTGTCGTGACGCGCGGCGCCTCCAGCCACTGCGACTCTCCTACTGGTGACGCACACCTCTAACCACCGTGACTCCCTCCTCGCATCGCATAGCCCCACCAAATGACCTAGCTCCTTTCATCTCGACATACAGCTCCTCCGACCACTGTGACTCTCTCCCTCATGTCGTGCCGCCTAGCCGACCATTGTGGCTCCCTCCTCATGTTGCGTATCCCTACCAATGCGCAGTACCACTACGCCGCAACACCCTTGACCTCGCGATTCGCTGTGCCCAGGACCACCTCATCACCCTCCCTCTTGCGATTCACACCACTGCCGACCACCGCACGCCCTCCCCTCGCGAATGCAGCACCACTAACTACTGCATCGCTTTATCACATGCGTTGTTGTACTTTTTTTTTTTTTTGAATTTTTTCTTTAACTATTTTTTCAAATGTTTCTTTATGATTAAATAGATATTTCTTTTACAGAATTTTAGATGTTTCTTTCCAATGATTTTTTATGTGGGTTATTAGATGTTTCTTTTCTAAGTTTTGAGATGTTTCTCTTTAAGGGTGTGCTCATGTTATTTTTTTAATATTCCTTTAACTAATTTTTTTATGTTTCTTTCCGATTAAATGAATGTTTGTTTTACAAGTTTTAGATGTTTTTTCTGAGTAATTAGATGTTTTTTCTATGTTTTGGAATGTTTTTTTTGGAAAGAAGACAACAAACGTTTTTTGAAAAAATTATCTAAGTTGGTTAGTACCCTAGTTAGTTACCTAGTAAGATTATATACATAAATTGATAGTAACTCATTTTAGTATACACATAATATTTTTGTTATTTTAAACAAATCTGGTATTGAAGTAGTTAATCTTAGTTGGACTTTCTTAATCAATTCAAAACATGATTGTTATAAAATATTAAATTATGATGCACACTAACACAGATATGAAACACGACCCAAAACATGTTGACACATGAATTTAAAATTTTATGAGACATAGGAACACACATACAGGAGCGGAGCTTAGTTGAGATAATGGGGGCCATGGCATCCCAAATTTTTTATAAAAAATTTAGTAATATTTTTTTAAAAAATAAAAAATAGTTTAATTGACTCAAATATTT